>NW_003852440.1:12676463-12719320 GCF_000181295.1 Otolemur garnettii | reverse complement strand
GAGAAGGGAGGGGGGAATGGGTGGAGGGAGGGGGTTTGGAGGGATCACTTCTGAGGTTTACCTTATAGGGGTACAAGTGAATCTTTCTAAGAGTAGAATGTGAGCGTTTTAAAACAATAACTGAGAAAATGACATGAAGGCTCTGTTGACCAGTTTGATGGAAGTAGTTCAGATTGCACGTGAAAACCCCACACTGTATGCCAGAAGTGCATTAATGTACATAGTTACCATTCAGTAAAAAAAAAAAAAAAAGAAATTGGTCCCCTGGCCAAGGTATGTCCACACTGTCTGTGAGTTATAGCAGCTATAGCCCTCTTAACTCTGGAAGCAACTAAGGTAACTTTAGGAAGATATCTAATTATTTACACTTCTCATGATCTTATTGGACTTTTAAATTCAGAAAGCAATCTTTGGCCATCAGATAACTGCCTTCTTAAATATTAAGCTCTATTACTAGAAGGACCAGTGCTGCAATTACGCACCTGTGCTGCTTTGAATCCTGCCACTTTCCTCCCTGAATCCAACAAGGAAATAGGGCATGATTGCCAACAAATTATAGCACAGACCTAAGCAGCTAGAGAGGACTTACAATAACCACCCCCTACCTAATCCTGACATGGTTTTATATACAGATGGAAGTTCTTTCATAGAACAAGGAACTCGCAAAGCAGGCTATGCTATAGTTACTCAGTATTCTGTAATTGAAAGTGGGTGTTTCCCTCCAGGAACTAGTGTGCAATTAGCTGAGTTAATATAATGGCCTTAACCCCTGCTTTAGAAATTGGGAGAAACTAAAGAATCAATATACACACTAACTCAAAATATGCCTTCCTTGTTTTACATGCCCATGCTGCTATTTGGAAGGAAAGACAATATCTACTTTCAATGGCTCCCCCTAAAACATCACCATGAAATAGCCAGGTTGTTACAAGCTGTTCATGCTCCACAAGAAGTAGCAGTTATTCATTGTAAGGGACACCAAAAGACCTTAGATGAGATTTCTGAAGGTAACCAACTCGCTGACGAAGAGGCTAGAATAGCAGCACAGAAAAGAATAATTCCCCTTGTGGCACCCCTTATTTGGGAGGTATCACTTAAGAACCATGCACCTCAATAGACTCAAAAGGAGAAGGAATGGGCTTTATCAGCGACCATTCACTACTTCCATCAGGCTGGCTGCAAAGGAGAAGTGGACTTTTGTTATTACCTGCTGCAAGCCAATGGAAAATACTTAAAATTTTACATCAGTTTTTTCATTTTGGCTCTGAAAGTACCTATCAAATGGCTAAAGTTCTGTTTAATGGAAAAAACTTATTTAAAACCATAAAACAGATAACAGGAACTTGTGACTTATGTCAGAGAAACAATCCTTCAAATCACCATCTAGCTCCCCTAGGTATGCAGAAACAAGGTAAATATCCAGGTGAAGGCTGACATCTCCCTAAGGTATATGCTATACAATATTTACTGGTATTTGTGAATACTTTGACTAAGTAGACTGAAGCATTCCCCTGAAGGACAGCAAAGGACCAGGAAGTTGTAAAGGCTTTAGGACATGTGATTATCCCAGCTTTGGACTTCCTCAAGTTTGCAAAGTGATAATAGGCCTGCCTTCAAAAAAGCTGTTACACAGGGAGTATCGAAAGCCCTGGGCATAAAATATCACCTACACTGTTCTTAGAGGCCCCAACCCTCTGGAAAAGTAGAGAAAATGAATGATAAAATCAAATGACAATTACAGTTAACTCAAGAAACTCATCTCCCTTGGACTAAATTACTTTCTATTGTTCTTCTTAGAATAAGAAATCTACCTCAGAAACTCGGCTGTAGCCCATTTGAGTTTTATATGGAAAGCCCCATTTTAACTAATCATTTATTATTAGATCAAGAAACTACAGAAAAATAAAATATATTACTTCTTCAGCTAAATTTTAACAAATCCTTAAGAAATTTCCAACTACATTTTCAAATTCAACACTAAAAGGACTGTTCTCTCCTGGGGATCTAGTTATGATCAAAATTCTTCCCTCTGATTCACCTTCCCTGACCCCTACTTGGAAGGATCATTTTCCTGTTATCTTTTCTGCTTCTAGACACCTGTTAAAGTTATAGGAATAGATTCCTGGATACATCAATCACAAATAAAATCCTGGAACCCACCACCTCCTACAGAACCAGATCATGCAGAGAATCAACCACAGTCCACCTACACTTGCAAGCCTAAAGAAAATTTAAAGTTATTATTAGGAACCAGCAAGGAAAGTGTTACTGTAGTTTTCTTTTGAAATCACTTTGTTATTTCCAACCTGATACCAATAGCACTGTAATTAACTCCCTTCTCCCCCACTTCTCCCTTTGCCTTTTAATATGCTAACCAGATTTGTGTCTTCCAGGGATGAGTCGTCAGGCCACAAATAGTAAAGATGGTTCCAGTCCAGGATCTAATTCTATTATGGACCTCTGAATCACCCTCCCTCCAGAGAAACCCTAACTATTCCCTTCTATCATTGCCAGGTTCAGCAGAAAGCAGTTAGATCGGGGTTTTGTCCATTTTCCCCTAACTGCAGTTAGAGTTTCTACATAGAGAGGGAGAATTGATACAGGGATTCCCCCATTGAAGGCTAGACAGTGGACCCCAGTTTTCCTAGCCTCCATCAATTTCATGAAGGGATTGCCCAAACTTTTGCCCTGGGCTGGAGGGACTGTATTCATTCATTTGTTGATAACACTCATTAATGTTGAAAACATGTTTCCATTTGCCATGTCCTGGCTAAGTGTAGTTCTCAAGACCTAATACCTCTAGATAAAGAGCCCATGTAGAGACTCCCCACTTGGGTCTTTCTCTCTGCCCGAAGCTCTGGTGCTTTTTAATCCTTCTGTATTCCTTCTGTCTAATAAAATCCTATCTTCCCACTGATCTGTGGTCCGTGGGTTCATTCTTCAAATCCCCAAGACCAAGGGCCTACTGAGGAAGAATTTCCAGTAACAGGAGCAAGGAAGGATGGGTCCTTTCCCTGTTAGTGGCTGGAGGAGGTTGAGATGCCCCATTCACAGTGGCAGCCACAGGGACGTGAGTGGCAGACAGGGGAAGTGCTGGCCTCAGCAGGCAGCACAGCAGGGGAGTGTTCTGCAGAGTGTTTGATCACAAGGTCTGGGGCACTGTCTCTGTTTACACTGCTTCAGCAGTGCATTGACCAGTTTCCTTGGTAACACTTCTAAATAATTCTCTTTCTCCTAAAAAGAGATGAACACTATTTGTATTACTTGCAAGTGTGAAGGATACCAATTTTCCAGATATCATTCATTTTTTTAATTGAATAATCCTGTCTTTTCATAAACTATGAACCTTTCTCCTAAAGGACCAGGCACTGTGTATTTCTTCCTCACTGTCTTTACATATTTTTGAATGTTTTTTTTCTGTCCCCCAATCCCTTATTAGATTCCCAATGTTTTGCAAAGGGAGCCTCCGTGTTCTTGATCATATGGAGCTCAAATTAACTGTCATAATAACCAGCACTTCATAGGCAACAACAAGCTGTTACTGAAAAATGGAAAAGCTGCATATAGAGCGGACAGCATGGAAAACATCTTCTGAGATCACAAAGCTATGGGCATAGCACAGCTCAAACCTTGGTTACAGATCCCATGTTCTCAAATTATTATTAATACAACTTTTAAATTTTGATGTTAATAATGTTACTCTAAGTAAAATCCTACCTATTCTCTAATGTTTAGCTTATTTCCAAAAAAAAAATTTTGAAAATGAAATATCTATATGTATCCACACAAAAAAATTGGTACTGAGCATATACTACAATAATTTTATTTTGTGCTAAACAAATGAAGTCACAAAGGAGAATGAGCATCAGCTGCTGTGGATAATGTGTGTGTGCACACGCAGATGCATCAAGCTATTTAAAAGTTTTATGGGTCTTTCTAGGAGAGCGTTGTCAACTTTTGAACCTAATTAGAAAAAGTGTATTGCTTTTTCATATTTTTATTAAGGCACAGACAGTCTAGTTTAAAATAATTCAACTTATCTTAGAAATGCTATAAATTGCTGTGAAGTGAGCTGTTGGCCATAGACTGTCAGAGCAAATATTTTGTACAAATCTGTGATGAAAATTAGTGCTAATACATTAAAATCAAATCATCTTGCACCACACTGAGAAAAAGCTTAAATTTTTAAAAGAATTTCAAAGTCATGAAAAGAGCAAATAAGCTCAACAAAGAGCTGAGCAGCCCCCCAGTGATCGATTCTCTCCTCACAGTGCTGGCACCTGAGTTAGAGTCCCAGAATCTGCAGATCTCTGCAGGTGTTGATGCTATGTTTTAAGGATTTTATAGCCAAGCTCTGGTTGGACATTAATTTAAGGAGATAATTAGCAGAAAACCAAAGAGCACAGAGTAAGGCAAAAGCACCTGCTGGTGAGGACACACCTTGCTGAGTGAGGACACCTCCGTGAAGACCGCCATGGGGATGGCTGGTGAGCGGGAGGATATGTCTCTGACCCAACTGCAGCTCAGATTGTCCCTTCTCATCTGCCACATCAGTTCAATGTGACAAAAGGAGTGGGAACAGCTAAACTGCATTCAGGACTGCCTGCAGACCGCAGGGAAGGAGTGGGCCCAAGCCTGCCGACTCAGCACCAAGCACATAGCTCCCCCTACGTCTAGTATTTGGAAGGTGATCTGACCACCAGCAGAGTGGGGCACAAAGAGCCACAGGAGATCAGCAAAGTGACTCAGCCAAAGCAAGGCTCTAGACAAGTGTCATCTTAGCGATAATACAAAAAAAGATAAAAGTAGACTTGGCTAATGTAAACAGCAATACCGCACAACACGGGAAAGAGACAGTTGTCTCCCTCTAAAATTAAGAGTGTGTATATAAACAATTTAATGCATCAGCTAAAAATTAATCAGAATTTTTGACTTCTATAAAATTCAGGGACATGTAGCCTCTACAAAACAGAATCATAATGTTAAAATAGACGAGCTTAAGATGGAAAGAAATGTGGTACAGGAAAAGAAAGCAGGCAAGATGAAAACCCTTAAGATGAAAAAGTAACTGGGTGGCAAAAATGATTATAAGAAAATCAATCTCAAGTAAAAGGGAAAAGGCTTAATTGGTAATGTGGAAACTCAAAAGAGTGAGAGCACAAAAGTGAAGACTCTGGTCAGATTCCAGAAAGGTAGCATAACTAACTTAGGAGTGTGAGAAAATATACAAACTTTAGACTAAAAACAACAGAGATCAAAAGTCAGAACTGCAAGTATTTCACTAGAGAAATCCTGAAGAAGTAGAAGGAGAATAATAATAAATAATATGATTAAATATAAGTACTGAGAAGAGAATAAAAGTTTTTAATTTTCTTAAAGATTTAAAAAAATTAACTGAAATTTTAATTTTTATATCTTATTGAATACCACAATTATTAAGAAAATGTTAGCTAATAATACTATTTTCAGTTTTATTACATTATAAATATTTGGCCAGGGTGAATTTCTGTTTTTTAAAAAAATATATTTTAAAAAAATTAATGTATATGATCTCCACAAGTAATGATTTTGTTGGTTTTGCATTTTTGCATTTCTGTGAAAAACTAACCCAACTTGATTGGGATAAACAGGCAGTCCCTGAGTTACAAACATCTGACTTAAATACAACTCACACAACCAGAGGCTGTTCCAGTAAGTTCCTGAGTTACAAATACCCAACTGACTTATGACTCATCCTTACAAGTGGAGGCTCTTACAGGTAAAGGTCAATGCAACTGTTCCAACGTACATACAAACTCAACTTAACACATACAGAACCTACCTTGTTTGTAATCTGGGGACTGTCTTTATTATTCATTCTATAATGCAATGTACTTAAAACATTTCTTTAGGATTGTTTTGTCTATGTATGAGATAGGAGCCTACAGATTTTCTTTCATGTAAAGGTAATGTGAGGCCATCTGAGAATACTAAAACTTTGAATGTACTCACTCTGATTCTCTCTGTGCTGCTATTTGCAATATATTTTAATTATAGATTGGGGATATATAGATGATAGAAAAATAGACATAGAAAGACCATCAGAAACCATTGTTCTCGTTATTTCATTCAGGGAGCATTTATTTTTACTCTCTAGCATGTTTATCCTTTAATTCACTTGATTCTTTCCTGCACCTCTTAGAATCCTTCCTGGGTTGTTACCTTCTGCCTGAGGAACACATTTTAGAAACACAGAAAGTGAGTTTGAAAATGACACTTTGTAAAAAAAATTTTTTTTAACTAAATACCTAGGGAACAACTTTACCACATTCACTTGGCAGAGGCTTTTTGGATAAGACACCAAAGGTGCCGGGAACACAAGAAAAGCTGGATTTTATGAAATCAGACAAATCAGACTTCATGGAAAGTAAGGCAACCTAACATGAGGTAATGTTTGTAAATCTTGCATCTGATAAAAGGTTAACAGCAAAAGACATAGAGAACAGCAAAACATCTAGACAACCTACTTAAAGAAAAGACAAAGGACTCGAACAGACATTTCCAAAAAAAGACACTAAAGATCACTAATGATCAGGGAGATACAAATCAAAATTACAAGGAGATACCACATCATACCTATTAGGGTGACTGCTACAAAAACAAACAAACAAACAAACAAAACATGTACGTGAAGACATAATGAAATTTACAGGATTTGTGAGAGAAATCTGTAGGCAAGGATGCGGAACACCTTTGCACACTGTTGGAAGGAATGCCTGATGGGACATCTGTGTGCAAAAGCTTATGGAAATTCCTCAAAAAGTTAAAAATGGAATTACTATATGATCCAGCAGGGCCACTATTGAGTATCTACACAGAGGTATTGAAAGCTCGTCTTTCTCTCTTTCTCTCTTTCTCTCTTTCTCTCTCTCTCTCTCTCTCTCTCTCTCTCTCTCTCTCTCTTTCTTTCTTTCTTTCTTTCTTTCTTTCTTTCTTTCTTTCTTTCTTTCTTTCTTTCTTCTTGTTTGACACAGAGTCTTGCTCTGTCACCCTGAGTAGAGTGCCATGACTTCCGGCTAGCTCACAGCAACCTCAAAATTCTGGGTTCAAGAAACACTCTTGTCTATAGGCTCCTGCCACAGTGCCTGACTAGTTTTTCTATTTTTACTACAGACTGGGTCTCACTCTTACTCAGGCTGGTCTTAAACTCCTGAGCTCAAGAGATCTGCCTGCCTCAGCCTCTAGGAGTGCTAGGATTACAGGGCTGAGCCACTGTGCCTGGCCTGAAAGCTACTTCTTAAAAAGATATTTGCACACCCATGTAGCAGCATTATTCCCAGTAGCGAAAATGTGGAGGCAACCCAAGTTCCAATTAACATATAAATGGAAAAGCAAAAATGGCATCTACAGGCAATGCCATGTTACTTAGCCTTAGAAGCGAAGGAAATACTCTGACATATGTTACAACATGGATGAATCTTAAGTACGTTATATAAGTGAAGTAAAGCAGTCACAGAAGGACAATACTATCACTCCTCCTGTATAAAGTATTTACAGTGGTCAAAATCACAGAGACAAAAGGTAGAATGGTGGTTCCCAGAGGCTTGGGAGAAGGAGAAATAGAGAAATAATGTGTAATGAGCAGAGAATCTCATTTTACAAGATGAACTGAATTATGGAAATGGATGGCCGTGATGTTTTGCACAATGTTGTGAATATATTTAATACCACTTAGCTGTACACTTAAAATGGCTAAGATACTAAATTTTATGTTTTGTGTATTTTGCCATAATGAAAAAAAAAATCAAATACTTTAAAAAGATTTTTGTAAAAGAGGCACAAGGACCATTCTCAGAAAACTCATTGTAATGAATGCGTTTATGCATAGTTTTGTATTTTTCTATTTTTATGTTCATTTCCAAATTAGTTAACACTGCTAATCGAGGAGAGTGGCTGGGCTTCTTCTTCTCTCCTGTACATAGTGAACAAAGGAAAAAAAACAATGTTTTAAAGTTCATCTATTTATTGTCTGGCTTGTACAAAGCTTGTGGAGTTATCTTAAATATAAAATTTTTATACTGATGTTTCTATGATACCCATTAGCGTCCCTTTCCTAAATCAGGGGAAACTGAGCCTCTGTAAGGTGGCAGAACTTAACGAGATACAGAACTCAGCATTACAGCCTATATGATTCCAGGGCCTGCCTCTTTCCATTTGTTTTTACTGCCTTTTATGTGTGTATGTCGTATGTTCAATAAATTCTCTTTCCTTAAACTGAATTGAAGCTGCAGAGCAGTGTTTTGTAGAACAATAAATATGATATAGGATACTCTTCCTACCTTTCTGTTATGGCCCAGTTCATGGATAAAAGAAATTCTTTCATAGTGCTAGAAGCTTAAAATAATGAAAATGGCATTTTCCATATTAACTGGAAACTGAAGAGAATCAAGGTGGATTGCTCGAGGTGTAGATAGATGATGGGTAAGAAATTGAATACAATTTTCCTTCTGTGTCCACTTATTATTTATCTTTTGAGTAAACATTTTTCTCATCTTAGTTCTATAAAATAAATGTTTATGTCTCACGTTGTTGAGAAGGGCTCACTCTAACAAAACATTTCCTGCAAATACCTCTTGCAAATGCATGAGCTGAGCTTTGCTAGAAATGGAAGTTCCCTCCATAAGCGCTAACTGGAAGCTGGTCATGCCAGGATGTTTTCTGAACGAGGAAAATTCCATTACAAAGTGAATGTGGAATGGGTGAGGACAGAAGAAAAATGCTACACCAATAACCTGCATAGATGACTCTCTCCTCTTTTCAATTACAATATATTAAGAATTAATAATTTCATCTCTCTTTGCCCTTGGCTCAAAACTACAGTACAGCAAAACTTCTGTAAAACAATTCTGTAATATAATAAAAAGGGCATTTTTCTATCATGTAGATCCAAGCTGACACTTTTATAGGCAATTTACTTCCTTTGTCAATTTTTCATGTTGCATAGTAAATAACTGATAATATTTCTAAAGGGAAGTAATTGTATCCGTAGTCATTGTAATCCGATCATTTTTTTTTTTTTTTACACCAGCAATTCTTGAACATAATTTACCCAAGCTGGACAATGTTCACTGTGCAACAAAATACTAAGCTTGCATAAGATGTTGCTGTCTTACAGATTGGCTTTGAAAATTATGGGCCTAGTCTATAATGTTGAGTGCTAGAAACATCGACAGATGTAGCCTGAGATTACCTTTTCCTTTGTCAGTCACATCATAATGCATGACATACTGCAATTGGTCTAATTAATTAGCTAATCTCAATTAAAACGAATACTTCAGTTTATCATTGCTGATAAACAATAAACAGTTACACATCTCATGTCCTAAAATCTGCAAGTGATTTTTGTAATGTAAATGAGTGTATGTATGTTATTTCTGATTAGTTTACTTTGGTCAGTTCCATTAAACTCAAGTTGGCTCATGGCTCTAACTTATTCAAATATTTACAAAGTGATGACAGTTTATCTTCCCATTTCATTTACAGTAAAAGCCAAAATTCTTAAGATGATCTATAAAATGGCCCTACCCCCATGTTAAATCCCCAAACTCCTCCTTTGTACAGGTCCTGGCCACCACTCTGTTCTTTGAACAGGACAACATGCTCTTGACATAGGCCTCGGTCTCCAGCCAGTTTCTTGGGCAGGAATGATAGATACTCTTCCAGAGGCACACGGACCCACTCCTTTCCCTTCCTCAAGCCTCCACTCTAATGGATCCTGCTCAGTAAGACCTACTCTGCGCACCAGTTCTGCATCTCAAACTGCCACCCTGACTGCACTGCTCCCAACCTCTTGCCCTACTGTGTACTCCTATAGGTCTTATTGGGACATAAGTCACATACCAACCAATCCACACATTAAAACAGGCAAGTTGATGGCTTTTAGTATATGGGTATATAACTGCAGCTATCATTATCATCCATTTAGAGCATTTCATCTCCTGAAACAGACAACCCCTACCGTTGACTTTCAACCTCCTATGCAGCTAGCTCCTGCCCAGCCCTAAGAAACCACAGATTTCTTCTCTGTTTCTATAGATTTTCCTGTTCTGGGCATGTTCACATGAATGGAATGAACACAGTGTGTGACCTGCTGTGCGCGGCTTCAAGAGTCATTCTTTCTGCAGCCTGTATCAGTACTTTATTTCTTTTTATGGCTGAATAATATTCCATCGTGTGAATATAGCACATTTTATTTATCCACTTATCTCTCTATCTTTTTTTTCTCTTAGAGACAGAATCTCACTTTGTTGCTGTTGGTAGAATGCCATGGCATTACAGCTCACAGCAACCTCCAGCTCTTAGTCTTCAGTGATTCTCTTGTCTCAGCCTCCCAAGAACCTGGGACTACAGGCAACTGCCACAATGCCCAGCTATTTTTTTGTTGCAGTTTGTCCTGGGCTGGGTTTGAACCTGCCACCCTTGGTATATGGGACCGGCGCCCTACTCACTGAGCCACAGGCACTGCCATATCCAGTCATCTCTTGATTGACAGTTGAGTCATGCACAATTTTTTTTTTTTTTTTTTTTTTTGTAGAGACAGAGTCTCACTTTTTCGCCCTTGGTAGAGTGCAGCAGAGTCGCTCCAGCAACCTCCAACTCCTGGGCTTAGGCGATTCTTCTGCCTCAGCCTCCCAAGTAGCTGGGACTACAGGCGCCCGCCACAATGCCCGGCTATTTTTTGTTGCAGTTTGGCTGGGGCTGGGTTTGAACCCGCCACCCTCGGTATATGGAGCCGGCGCCCTACTCACTGAGCCACAGGCACCTCCCTGCACAATTTTTTGTTTGAACACTGTTTTTAATACTTTACAGTACACCCCTAGGAGTAAGTTTTTGTAGCTGATATTGCAATTTCATGATTAGTATATCTCAGTACCACCAAACATTGTCCATACTGCCTGATTCTAGCCATCGAGTGATAGGCAGCAGTATATAACTGTGGTTTTGATTTGTACTTTCCTGGTAACTAATGATATTAAGCTTATTTACCCTTCATGTATCTTCTGAGAACACATCTCTACTTATATACTTTGTCATTTAAAATTTCTTTTTAGTTAAAACATTTTTTTTTACATTCAGGATATATATATGTGTGTGTGTGTGTGTGTGTGTGTGTATCTCTCTCTATATATATATATGTTATTAGAGATATATTTATGACATCTGACAATTAAGTTTATGAACTCATCTGAGAAAAAGCACACTACCTACCTCATTGCTGAATATCACTATGGTCATCTTTGAAAAACTCCCCTTAAGAAGCTATGTACTGATGCCAGTGCCTAGTCTACCCCTAGGAGACTAGGAAAGCAACTTTGGAACTCTTTTTCCGAAATAACTCAGTGCTGTCATCATACAGCACACAAAAACATGCAACAATAGTAATGAACACCATTCAGCAAGATACCGCCACATATCAACATGAACACAGCTGTGAGACACTGATGTACTGCACTGATCTGTCTGAGCTGTGCTGCGCTGCCAGTATAAGCTCATGGAGGCAAGTTCACGATTTAGCCTTGTATGGATGCATAGCTTCCCCAGGGGTGTACTTTGAAGGTGACTGTAATGATAGTCAGCAGTAAGGTTGTGTAGTACTTTTTCTAGGATGAGTTCATGAAATTAATTCTCAGACCTCATTATATATATTTGTGCACGCACACACACACACAGTGCCAAAAAATGTGTACACATTTTAAGAAAGGAAAAAACTATATGAAATTTGCAATACTCAAGTCACATTTGACTTCTGCAATTATAAGAGATGCTCAATGTGACTTGTATTCATCTTTTGCCATTGGCATAGATTATTACAATTTTCATACAGTCTTTCCTTTCCTAAAATGTGTATACATATATGGCACCCTCTTTTTTATATATATATATTTTTTCTTTTTCTTGTGGTTTTGGCCAGGGCTGGGCTTAAACCCTCTATCTCCAGCATATGGGGCCAGCGCCTTACTCCTTTGAGCCATAGGCGCAGCCCCGTATATGTATATTTTTTCAAATGTTTTCTTATATTCTTTTAGCTGTCTGTTATTTATCTAATGGTGTTCTTTGAAGGACAAATGCTTTTCACTTTTACAAAATTTGAAATATCTAACTTTCACTGTTCATGTTTTTAGTGTCAAATCTAAAATTCATTTCTAGCTTTGAAGTCATGAAGATTTTTTCATAAGTTTTCTTCTAAGACTTTTATAGTTTTAGTTCTTATACTTATCTTTTGAATCCACTTTGAATTAATTTTTTAAATATAATGTTAGTTAAGGGTACAAATTTGCACACATGCATCCTGTTAATCCAACATTTAAATAGAAGGCTATTTCTTCCCCAGTGAACAAACTTGGCAACATTGTAAAAATTCATTAACTGAAGACATGTTTTCTACATGGGTGCCTCATTTCTATTCCATTGATCTGGAGGTCTGTACCATATTATTTTGATTATTAATGCTTTACAGTAAGATCTGAAGTAGGGAAATGTGAGTTATCCTGCTTTGCTTTGCTTTTCCAAGATTGTTTTTGGCCATTTTGAGTTCCATATAACCCCTTATGAATTTTAGAATCAGCTTGTCAATTTCTACAGAGAAGTCAGCTGAGAGTCTCATATGGATTAATCTACTCTGAATAAATGAATGCAGATCAATTTGTAAAACACTGTCATCTTAACAGCATGAAATCTTCTCAGTCATGAATACAGCACGTCTTGCTATTAATTTAGATCTTCCTTCAACAATACTGTGTAGTTGTCAGTGTAAAAATATTGCACTGCTTTCTCAGATTTATTCTTAATTTTTTATTTTTTTATGCCATTTTAAACTGGTGTTCACAATTGATTATTGTATATTGATCTTACGTCTTGAAATTTTGCTGAAATATTTATTTGTTCTATTAGTTATTTTGTAGTATTTTTTATGTACAAGATTATATCATCAGCAAATAGAGAAAAGTTTCCTATTCAAAATAGAAACATTTATTTTCTTGCCCAGTTGCCCTGGATATAACACTCAGTACAATGTTGTCTAGAAAAGATAAAAATACATATTCTGGTCTTGTCCCTCCTTGCACAGAATGTTTGCTGCAGGATTTCTACAGGTGCTACTTACCCACCATATGAATTTCATTTTTATTCATAATTTGTTAATTTCCTTTCTGTAATCATAAAGCATTTGAATTTTGTGAAATGCTTTTTCTACGTCTATTGAGATAAATTTTTGTTTTTATTTCATTGATAAAATTTTATTGATTTTGAGGTGTTAGGCTGACCTGACATTATTAGGATAAATTGTAATTGGTCATGCTATACAATTCTTTAAAATGTTGCTAGATTTGATTTGCCAATATATTTTTAAGAAATATTGCGTAAGATTTGTATTTCTTATTTCTCAAATTCATAAGATTTGTATTTCTTTTCTTGGACTGACTTTGGTGTCAGGGCAATACTGACCCCACACAATAAATCGGAAAGTATTCTTTTCTGTTCTATATATTTTAAACATTTTTTAAATAATTAGTATCAATTCTTTTAAATTTTTGGTAGATTTTTCTTTTGTGGTAGGGTTTCTTTTTCATTGATAATTCAATCTTTTCATTTCTTACAGGGTTATTCATATTGTTTATTTTTTCTTGAGTCACTTTTGGTAGATTGTATCTTCCTAAAATTTATTGATTTTGTCTCATTTATTTATTTTATGGGGGTGTGACTGGCTGTAGTTTCCTTTGTAATCCTTTTCATTTCTGTGAGATTGATGGTAGTATTTTCTCTTTCAATTCTAATCTCATACTTTGAGTCTTTTCTCTATTTTGTTTTCTTGACCAAGACAGCGAGTTTGTTGATTTTTTCAAAGAACCAGCTTTTATTATTGCCAATTTTCTGTTTTATTCATGATCTCTATTTCATTAATTTCTGTTGTAACATTTGTTATTCACTTCCTTTTACTTTCTTTAGGTTGAGTTTGGTATTTTTCACTTATCTTTTCATTCTCTGATGATGACTCAACAATGTCTTTTGCACAGCAGAACTAAATTCTGTTCTTAATATGGACAGTTACAGTAACAAAACTCCTTCTAAGCACTTTCTTTCTTATCTGTATCCCACAAGTTTTTGTATGTTGCATCTTCATTTTCAGTCATCTCAAAGTATTTTCCAATTTACCTTTTGGTTTCTTCTTTATCAATTGAGATTTTGGGGAGTGTGTTGTTTTATTTGTTTCCCAAATGTTTTTTTCTGTTATTGATTTGCAATATCAATTTTTTGTTTTGGGAAAATATATTTTGCATTATTTCTATCCTTTTAATTTTACTGAGATATGTTTTATGGTCCAGAATAAAATGCTTCACAAAGAACATTCCACATGTTTTGGAGCAGAGTATATATACTCTCATTGTTAAAGTGAGCCATAGATAACCATTCAGTCCCGTTGGTTTTTAGTATTCTCATTGCTCACATTTTATAAATATTCCGAAGTGAGGATGATATTGAGACTCTAACTGGAGTCTCACTGGATGACTTTTAAATATCCTCTAATTTATCGTGTACATGTTCTAATTTCTTAGCATTTGAGTTTAAGATAACTATAGACTCACTTGCAATTGTAAGATGTATAATACAGAAAGATGCCATGTAACCTACAGGTAGTTTTCAACTTGCGTATCTATGGTATCATACCAAAATTTGGAAAGTGACATTGATAAAATCTGTCATGGCTTTCAGATTTCACCAGTTGTAAGTGTGCTCATTTATGTAAGATACTTGTATGTGTGTGCATACACAAGCATTTGGTTATATGCAATTTTATCATGTATAGATATTTAAAAGTTAATATTCAGGCTTGGCACACATAGCTCAGTGGTTAGGGTGCTGGCCACCTACATGAGGGTTAGTGGGTTTGAACCTGGCCCAGGCCTGCTAAACGACAACTACAACAAAAACAACAAAAAATAGCTGAGGGCTGTGGCAGGCACTTATAGTCTCTACTTGGGAGGCACTTGTAGTCTCTACTTGGGAGGCTGTGGCAAGAGAATTGCTTAAGCCCAAGAGTTTGAGGTTGTTGTGAGCTGTGACACCATAACATTCTACTTTGGGTGACATATTGAGACTCTGTCTCAAAAAACACATAAAAATAAAAAAATAAAAGTTAATATTCACATGGCATTTTTTTCCATACTGTTACTTATTTTGTTGTATTTGAAGCAAGTTGCCTCAAGATAGTACCATTGGAGTTTTAAACCATTTACATTTGAATTAGTTGCAGATAAGTTAAGTTATAAGTCTGTAACTTTATTATTTTCTGTTTATTTTGTTTATATCTGTTTCTCAGTGGAACTTCTTTTCTTGCATTCCTGTGTCACTAACAATTTTTTTTCAGGATTTCACAGTAATTTCTTTTGTTTGTTTTCTTGAGTTTGCCATTTCGAATACTTTTTTGTGTGGTTGCTGTAGATAGACCCACAAACACAAAAATAGATATAGGGGTATAGATACACCATTAGCTGTGTGAAGAGATAATAGATCACGGTGTAGCACTGTCAGTGGTTCACCCCTTTAAGTGCTATGTAGGAAGTTATTCCCATTTAAGTCTATCCATTTTATCTTATCAATTTTAAAATAAAATTATTTAATTATTATTTTATAAGCATTGAGTAACACATTAGATTCCATTATATTTTTTCAACCATAATAATTGAAAAGATTCATGACAATAAAGATAGGCTATCATTTTAACTTCTACTCTTGAGCTTTCTAATGGTCTTCATTATACTTCAGTTTCAAGACTTCTATTGTAATTTTCTTTCTGCTTAAAGAATTTGGTTTAGCTGTTAAACATTTGCTATCCACAAAGTCTCTTGGTTTTCTTTTGTCTGATCACATTTTTATTCCATTTGATGTGAAGCTGATGGCTTTTTCCCTTACATACTTGAAATAACATGTCAGTCATTTTTGACCTTCATATTTCAGGTGAGAAATATGCTGTCCTTTGAGTAGTTTTTCACTCTGATGGTAACTAGTGTCACCACTCTGGTTCTTTCTTTGGACTTTACTTGGCTTCTTAAATCTGTGGGCTTATGGCTTTTACCACAATTGGAAGTTTCCACCAATTCTTTGTATTTTTTTAGTTTCTCTCCATCTCTCCTGTCCTCTAGGACCCTAATACCACATGCTAGTTCTTTTCTTATTGTCTCACTGCTCCCTGAATTTGTCTTTTCTCTCTGTCTTTTTTTTTTTTTTTAATTTTTGGTATATGTTCTCTGTTGCTCAGTTTATTCAAATTCAATGAATCCACCACTGATGCTTTTATGTGTCTTTTGTACTTTTATTTGATGACCCAGTATTAGTCAATCAATCCTGTCTATGTAATGAATCTTCCCCACAAAATCTCTGAACCTGGGGATCAGCTGAGCTCCCCAGGTTGGCAGTGCCTCACACTTATTGCCACACAGCACTGACAGGAAGTTCATGTGTCCTGAAGACAATGGAACCTCAGCATTTAAAATCCTCTTAGGTCTCACCTTCTTCTCGTCCTGTAATAAACAGCATTTGTGAGAATATTAGCATTCAGTGAGTTCTATGCAACTTTCTAGTGAATTATTGGTGGTGGTTTGGAGATACTGCTGAACTTGAAGTTGGTGGCAGACTTGAGAATTATATTAGAACAGTAGTTCTCAGCCTTCCTAATGCCAAGACCCTTTAATGTCACCTTCCTAATGTCACGACCCATAGGTTGAGAACCACTGTATTAGAAGCACTCTTGTCTCATGCTTTGTACTGGCACTCAAACTCTGCACAGTTTCAATCAGTAGTTTTTAGCAGACTTCAGTCTGAATAATTGTGTACTCTGGCTAATGCTAAGTAACTGTGGTTTCATCAAGTCTTTTTTTACTCCAAAAAGTTGTTTTCATGTTTTTCCTCTAGGAACCAAATTGGAAGAATTAGCCAACTGAATCCATACAATATGAACAGGAGACAAGTGGGCTGTCTTGCCTGTCTCCACCAAATTGGAGAAGCCTCAGCCACTGCCATGAGCAGACCTCTTATCAAGCTTGCAATCCAGATGACCATAAGGCTTCTGATAAAAAATAAATGTATTTTAAAAACATTCCATACTTCCATTTGATAAATTTCCCAGCAAGCAGATGCCTATTTTAATTCTGTGTAAGTTACCCATATTTGGGATAATTAGAGGTATTATTAGTGAAGTGTGAGAAAATCTTCCCGGAGAAGCCCACATATTCTTTGGCCTGTGGATCCACAGGGCTTGCAAACATATTCAGGCCAGGGGTGAGAGATTTTTATTTCATGACATAGACATTCTATGGAGGGCTGTGATACTTAGATTGAGCATTAGTCACACATCACTTAACAATGGGGACAGGTTCTGAGAAATGCATCCTTAGACGATGTCATGGCCGTGTGAACATCAGAGAGTGAACTTCAACAAAGCATGGCACAGCCTGCAGCACACTGGGCTCTGGGCTACCGACCTGTGTTGTCGATTGCTGTCCTGGAGACTCGGCCACTACAGCACCATGGTGAGTACTGGTGTACTTAAATGCATTCAAACATAGAAAAGGAGCATCAGAATCTGACAGGGTCACTTTTACACATATAAATCCAACTTCGACTGAAATGTCAAATATCATTGTATAAAACAAAAATACAATAATAAATACTTAAAAATGGACACAATATACCAAACATATTACTGATTAAATTTAATGAAAACAAAAATTGATATTCACCTACTGTAACATTTAATAGTCACAAATTAAAGCAAGTTTTAGAAAGGTTTTAAATGATTAATTACAATTAATTTTTTGGTATATTTTGAATATGTTTAGTAAATATTTTACATATTCAATAATACATCTCATAAATTTTTTCATTCTTATAAATGTAGTAGTAATTGAAATCAACTATTAATTTTATGTATACGTATATGCACACATATAGGTATCTTTAACTGTGTGTGTGTGTATATAAAATATAGTTGCAAGCATTCTAATACTCATGTTTATAAGATTTATGGAATTTCTTTTAATATCTCTAGATGAAGTGTATATAAAGCATTTACCTACTCAAACTGTATAGTGGAAAACACTACTCTGTGAACATGGTTTTCCTTTTTTTATATAGACTTTTTTTTTTTTCAAAACCTGCAGTGCTGTCCATGTAAAAAATAATTTTCTAGATGACAAATAAATTTTTCTCAGTCCTTAATCCTTAATAAGTTTAAAATAATGTTTCCTTCAGAGCTCTGAAACTTTAATGTACCATAAACATTATATTAACCAGAACAACATCTGAAGTATCAACATTTATTAAGTTATTGATTGACTGAAATAACAAAAATTAATGAGTAGAGTAAGTCTTCAAATTGATTATCTAAACTAAGACATCAAACTATAGGAACTCAAATATTTCAAACTCCATAAAATATTTACATAAATCCATTATCTAATGATTTCAATTTATAGAATGCCATGTAGTCTTTAATATAGGTGGGATCTCAAGTCTCTCTAACCTATAGCCACATTTGCCTGTTGCTTTTAAATATTCTTGTGTTGGAGAAGTGTGTATTAATTGGTCAGTTATAGTTTATATAGAAACAAACTGAATTGGGGATTCTGGGAAGATGGCCGACTGGTAGCAACCCTGGTCAGAGGCTCCTGAGCAAAGAAAGAAAAACTGGTTGGAATCAGAATATAGGAAGCCAAAGACGGGGAGCTGAGCCCAGAAAGAAGTTCGGCAAGCTGTAAATCCAAGGAAGATCATTTAAGAACACAAAATACAGGTACAAAGTGGCCCCCAGAACTGCTTCCTAGAGCCGCCCACCTCCCACGGGTGGCGGGTGGCTGCAGAGAAGTCCCCTGTGCTGGGAAGGCACAGAACAACTTGGCAGAGCCTTCTGCACCCCCGCAGGTGGCAGTGGATGAGTCCCCCACTCTGGGAGGACCCAGAACTGCTTGCTAGAGCCACGCACCCCACGGGCGACAGAGGAGACCTCCGCTCCAGGGCTCTGGGCAGGTCCAGAACCGCTTGCTAGAGCCACAAGTCTCCCATGGGCGGCGGGTGGCCAGAGAGGAGTTCCCCTGCTCCGGGAAGACACAGAAGTACTTGCTAGAGCCTTGCACACCCCCATGAGTGGCAGCAGACAAGTCCCTCACTCTGAGAGGACCCAGAACTGCTTGCTAGAGCCACGCACCCCACGGGCGGCAGAGGAGACCCTGGCTCCAGGGCTCTGGGAGCGTCCAGAACTGCTTGCTAGAGCCGCAAGACTCTGGCGGGTGGCACGTAGCCAGAGAGGAGTTCCCCTGTTCCGGGCAGCCACAGAAGTACTTGCTAGAGCCTTGCGCACCCCCGCGGGTGCCGGCAGATGAGTCCCCTACTCTGGGAGGACCCAGAACTGCTTGCTAGAGCCGTGCAACCCACAGGAAGCAAAGGAGACCCCCGCTTTAGGGCTCTGGGCAGGTCCAGAACCACAAGCCTCCTGCAGACGGCGGGTGGCTGGAGAAGAGTTCCCCTGCTCCAGGCAGCCACAGAAGTACTTGCTAGAGCCTTGCGCACCCCGTGGGTAGTAGCGGATGAGTTCCCCACTCTGGGAGGACCCAGAACTGCTTGCTAGAGCCGTGTGCCCCCACAGACGGCAGATTAGATCCCTGCTCCAGGGTTCTGGGCGGGCACAGAACTGTGTGCTAGAGCCACACACCTCCTGCAGGCAGTGGGTGGCCACAGAATACTTCCCCTGCTATGGGTAGCCACAGAACCAATTGCTAGAGCCTTGTGCACCCCCATGTGTAGCGGTAGACGAGTCCCCCACTCTGGGAGGGCCCAAAACTGCTTGCTAGAGCTGCGCACCCCACAGGCGGCAGAGTAGATCCCTACTCCAGGGCTCTGGGCAGGAGCAGAACTGCTTGCTAGAGCCACACACCTCCTGCGTGCAGCGTGTGGCCACAGAGGACTTCCCCTGCTCTGGGCAGGCACAGAACCACTTGCTAGAGCCTTGTGCACCCCGACAGATGGCAGCGAATGAGTCCCCCACTCTGGGAGGGCCCAGAACTGATTGCTAGAGCCATGCACCCTACAGGCAGCAGAGTAGATCCCTACTCCAGGGATCTGGGTGGGCACAGAACTGCTTGCTAGAGCTGCACACCTCCTGCGGGCTGCAGGTGGCTGTAGAGGACTTCCCCTGCTCCAGGCAGTAACAGAACTACTTGTTAGAGCCTTGTGCACACTGTGGGTGGTGGCAAAGGAGTCCCCCACTCTGAGAGGACCCAGAACTAGTTGCTAAAGCAGCATACCCCATGGGTGGCAGAGGAGACCCCTGCTCCAGGGCTTTGGGTGGGCCCAGAACTGCTTGCTAGTGCCACGGGTGTCCTGCAGGCAGTGGCAGAAGAGTCCTCCATTCCAAGCAGACCTCAAACAGCCTTCTAGAGACATGTACACCCAACAGGGGCCAGCAGAGGAGTTCCCTGCTCCAGGCACCTGTGTTGGGTGGGCCCAGAACTGCTTGCTAGAGCCATGCACACCCTACAGGAGGCGGTGGAGGAGTCTTCCGCTCTGGGCAGGACCAGAACTGTTTGTTAGAGCCACATGCATCCCACAGATGGAAGTGGAGGAGTTCCCCACTCCGGGCTCCCATGTTGGGCGGGAATAGATCGGCTTGCTAGGGCTGCACGCATCCAACAGGCCATGGTGAAGGAGTCCTCCACTCCCTCCAGCTACTCTGGTGGGGCCAAACTAAGACTGATCTGGTCTCTCACGTACCCTACATTACCGCTGCCATTGCCCCATCCCCTGGCTGCTCCAGGGTACTGAACTAGGACTGATCTGCCTACTACTGATCTCCTGCCCCCTGGTTGCCCCAGTAGGCTGAACGAGGTCTAATCTGGCCATGCACACTCCCGTGCAGCGGCTGCCATTCCACTGCACCCCAGTTGACCCAGCACCTGAGAACTGGGAGTAGACAACAAACACGCTCTGCCTCTCTCTCACTGGGCAACTAGAAGAGGCCACCAACTGAACAGTTCTGATAAGGCCTCCGAACAAGGTAAACTCAGAATGGGGCGGAATCAGCGGAAAAACTCTGGCAACTCGAATAACCAGAATAGATCAACTCCCCCAAGGAAAAATGGGGCAGATGTAATTGAAGACCCCATACATAAGCAAATGGCTGAAATGTCAGAAATTGAGTTCAGAATGTGGATAGCAAATAAGATTAACAGGATGGAAGAAAGGAAGGACGTAGAAGTTCAAGAAATTATTGAAAAGATATCTCAAGAAATCATTCAAAAGATGTATCAAGAACTCAACAATTTCAAAGATAAAATTATCAAAGATTTTGAAACACTGAGACAAGAGGTTGCAGCCCTCAGGGATCTGAAAGATATGGTGGAATCCCTCCGTAACAGAGTGGAATATGCAGAAGAAAGGATCTCTGATTCTGAAGACAAAGCTTTTGAAGAAGCCCAAGAACGCAAAGATCAAAAGAAATGGAGAGCAAAAATGGATCTCACTCTCAGAGAGCTCTCGTATAATTCGAAGAAAACTAATATTCACCTTATAGGAATCCCTGAAGGTGATGAAGTTGCTTCACAAAACACTGAGGCTCTTCTTCATGAAATTATGAAAGAAAACTTTCCAGACATGCCAAGAGATTCTGAAATTCAGATATCAGATAGTTTCAGAACCCCAGCATGTCTCAACCTGAACAAGACATCTCCCAGACACCTCATAATTAACTTCACCAAAGTTAAGATGAAAGAGAAAATTCTGAAAGCAGTCAGACATAAAAAAACCATTACCTACAAGGGGAAGAGTATTAGGATGACTGCAGATCTCTCGGTTGAAACCTTTCAGGCCAGAAGAGGATGGTCATCGACTTTTAATCTCCTAAAGCAAAATAACTTTCAAACCAGGATCCTGTATCCAGCTAAACTGAGTTTCATCTATGACGGAGAAATTAAATACTTTAATGACATTCACATGTTGAAGAAATTTGCCATAACTAAACCAGCTCTCCAGGAAATTCTCAAACCTATCCTCCATAATGACCAGTGCAATCCTCCACTACAAAAGTAAACCCACCTAGAAACTTTCGATCAAATTCCAACTTCCACAATGGCAAAAGGATTAAAAATGTCTACTGGACTTTCGAGCAACTCAATGCCCAAAATTCTACTAGGCTTATCAATAATTTCTATCAATGTGAATGGCTTAAATTGTCCTCTAAAGAGACACAGATTGGCTGATTGGATACAGAAACTCAGACCAAACATCTGTTGTATACAAGAATCTCGCCTTACCTTAAAAGACAAATATAGACTCAGGGTGAAGGGATGGTCATCTATATTCCAGGCTAATGGAAAGCAGAAAATAGCAGGTGTTGCAATTTATTTGCAGATACAATAGGTTTTAAACCAACAAAAGTCACCAAAGATAAAGATGGCCATTTTATATTTGTTAAGGGCAATACTCAGTATGATGAGATCTCAATTATCAATATCTATGCACCCAACCAGAATGCACCTCAATTTATAAAAGAGACTCCAGCCGGCATTAGCAACTTGATCTCTCTCCCAGGTCCATCATAGTCGGAGATTTCAACACTCCTTTGGCAGTGTTGGACAGATCCTCCAAAAGGAAGCTGAGCAAAGAAATCCTAGATTTAAATTTAACTATTCAACTTTTGGACCTAACAGACATCTACAGAACTTTTATCCTAACAAAACTGAGTACACATTTTTCTCATCTGTCCATGGAACATACTCCAAAATTGATCACATGAGATGAGAAGTCTATTTTAATCAAAAACTATCTATAATGGACGGTGCCTGTGGCTCAAAGGAGTAAGGCACCAGCCCCATATGCCAGAGGTGGCGAGTTCAAACCCAGGGCAGGCCAAAAGACAAGCAAACAACAACAAAAGAAAAAAACAAAAAAATACTGTCTATGAGATTTTGATGGTCCAAGCTATAGATAAAATTTCAAAATCAATTAGATTTTGTTACTTCCAAAATTCTTTGACTGTGATCAAAGAAAACACCCCTACGAAATGCTAACAAAAGCAAACTTAAACACGCCCTCTCTACACATGTCCTGGGATCTGCTAATGCTTTCCAAACTTTTCCACCCCTGTTAAACCCCAGCTTCAGCAGGAGGGTGAGCCCACAAACGGAGACCCCCCCACTCCCCAGCTGTGGAGGGCCACTTCACAGCTGCAAGCCTACGTGTCTGTCCTTCACTGGTGAGAGCACCACCATTGGACATGTGTCTTTATCACATTCTCTATATCAGCAACTCTCAAAGCATTTTCCTCGTGACTGAGGAAATGAATAAAATAAATGAATAAATAAGGCTACTGTGTTGTTGGCATATCTTCCACAGCTTTTCTTGGTCCTCTAACATTCCATGGTTCCTTGTGAATCACTAAAGGAGAAGAAGGGACACAGGTGTGTACCTGTAGTAGATGTTTTTAGCTGTCCACCCAGTGTCCCCTCTTCTGCAGCTGCTGGGAAGAAAATCCTTTCCAGCCCCGTAGGGGGTGGGGTCTCTGGTGCAGCCCCAGCCCCTCCTTCCTCCCTGAGGACCTTCTCCAGCAGCCCCGGAGCTGCTGCAGGGCACGGAGGGGACAAGAGAGGGTGACTGGTGACACAGGGGCTCCCTGCCTTCCCACTGTAACCTTGGGCTCCGTGTAGCTTCCTACAGGCCAGAGCCCGACTCTCTCCATGATGCATGTGGGTTTGGCAGAGTCCAGAGACTGATCCGGGGGACTTGCTCCATGATGCACGTGGCGTTGGCTTCACAGTGTTTCCTGTTTTATTTGCTCTCCTTTCTATGTCTCACTTTCACGATGTTTTCGTGTTTCACTATGTTGGCTTTGAGATCACCCAAACAAATATATTCATTTTTTTGTAAACTCCCCTGACATGTAGATGACAATGGAAGCCATCATCGTCTCTTCTAATGATAGGAAGATGGTGGATCAACTCACCATGTCCAATTAGTTATTATGAAATAAATAATATCTACTCATGTTCAAGATTTTTAAAACCAAATCAGATGTTGCATTGTATTATTTGTATTGAGTTGTGTTCTCAGATGCCCACAATTATTTTAAAGGACAACTTGCCCCTAGGAAAAATTGCAACAGACTAAGTTCTTAACCCAGTTATTTTTGTAACTCATTGGATATTTGAAGCTTTTTATACATATATCCCTGAAATGAAAAACTGTGAATTACTTTTATAAGCATCATCTTTATTTATGACAGAGAATGGAAGGTTTGAAGATTAAATTATTCAGAGAATAAAAAGCAATCATTTCACAAGGAACAAATGTGCGTGTTGACAAGATATATGTAGACTTTTAAAAATGCCATATAGTTTTGAACCAATTAAAGTAAGCTTTTTAGTCTGTCTACATTTTTACACCTGTCAAAATGTGCTTTAACTAAAAATGGGTACCTTAAAGAATTTTGAAATTTATTATTCCTCTTAGACTGATAGCAAGCACTATAGTATAATGAAATATTCTGATTGGCATAATTTGGGACAGGAATAATTCCTCAGAGATCAACTCCAGCCAAGATAATTTATAATGATACAGAAACAAGTTAATCTACAAAATTGATAACATAAAAAAACTAAGATTGAATGTAGATATATTTTAATTAGAAAGGTTCTAAAGGTAGGTATCTATATAAATCAGATAGAGATGGTGTACATCTAATTGTATATTTGTACATTTTATTTGTGCATTTTTTTCTTAGGTGTGCTTTTCTGCTTTAATTTGTGGAAAGTTTTTATTTGTATATTAATTAATTACATATTAAATAAAGGAAAGTCAGAACATAGAAAACAAAGAATAACACAGTCCAGAAGAGACAATAATTGTGAGATCAGTGAACACATGAGTTGTCTTATTTGCACAGCAAATCCAGTGTTTATAACTCACAATGTGAGAAAGAGGCCACAAGGAAATTAAACTGGGAAAAGAAAGCAAAATAAGAAAAATTGTGCAGTACATTAGTATTACAGAAAATTTAGGAACTTAGATAAGATAAAGCAGTGAGAAATGGTAGAGAGTTTTTAAGGAGACCTGGAAAATTGAATTTACATCTATGATGTTTGAGAAGCATTAGAACAATGCTTGCTTTTCTGGCATAGGCATAGATAATGTTTTATGATAGTACGAACATAGAAGGAAAGGAAAGAAAAAATTTTAATTTGGTATATTTGAGTTTTAAGCATAGTATTTTGAGAAATATATTTTGTTAATGCGCGTGTCAAAGCCACTGAAACAAAAGTGTATACCAAATTCCCTAAGCCTGCCTATGGGGAGAAGAGGCAGACAAGAAAGCGGCTGGCTGGCAGATGTCGCCAAACACATGAATTTTTTTTACTTGTATGTAAAAGCCAGTTAGCATAGAAAAATATGGGATTTGTGTTTTGTTAAAAATTATCTGTTTTTTATTATGTAGTTGATTCTGTAACTGGAAAAAACTCAAAGCATCAATATTCTCAAATAATAATAAAATTTTAGGGCAAAACTATGTGAGCACAGGCACCCGAAAAAAACATGCTTAACACTGGGAACTGATTTTGCCCCTAGGAAATTTACTGACATGAATGAGCTCGAGTTTGCTTGGTATCATGCAGGACACAGGTGGGTCTTTCCCAAGATAGGATGTGGTACAAGATACCTTGTCTTGTAAAGCTGTGACCAAAATGTTAAGTCCTCAGTATAAAGATGGGTGAGAAGCAAATCAGCCTCATATCACATTCCCAGGAAATTGTGAATAAAGTTGACTTGAGACTAAACACATCAAAGAAAAATCATTAAGGATTACAGCAACAATTTAGGCATTGTTTAAAGGTACAGCCCAAGCTTAACACTGGGCTCAAAAAAACCCTGAGGCAAAGAATTAATATCCAGTGATCCCAGAATGAGGGTGTCAGTAGGAGACTCAGAAGCAAATTCAAATCCTCTTTGATCAATTCACTTCCGTGTAATCCTCAAAAGTGCACAAAAATACTTTTCTAAAAAAAAGATTGTTATTTAAAAATATCTAAATATATAAGAAAATGATGCTCTATCATTCATTTATAAAAAGAGCAGAAAAAACATAAACAGATTCACAGAGACTTCTGTTACTATAAATAGCAATGTTAGATTATAAAATGAATCTGCTTAAAAAAGGAAAAACATGAATATGTTTTGGGGAGAATAAGCAAAGGACCTAACAAATTCGAAAACTAGTTTGCACAAAAATATATTATTTTAGATTAAAGAGTCAATGATGAACACAACAGATTAGACACAGTTAAGATGAGAGCTAATAAAATATTTCAGAATGAATTACAGATAATTTGAAAAGATGTAGCATGTGGACAGACTCATAAAAGACTTGGAAGACAGAGTGGAAAGTGTTATTTGCATTTAATGCATATCCTGATAGGAGGGGGAAATAGTGGGAAAGGACATTAACTGAAGGTATTTTGTGTGAAATTTTCTAGACTTTTTTTTTTTTTTGCAGTTTTTGGCAGGACTGGGTTTGAACCCACCACCTTGGGCATGGGCCCGCGCCCTACTCCTTTGAGCCACAGGCGCCACCCAATTTTCCAGATTTTTTAAAGAAACAGGTCTGCATATTCAAAAATGCAGTTAGTCGTAGCAAGCTATAGGAAGATAAATCTGTACTTAAATATTAATATCTCATAGAGAAACTACAAATAACCATAAAGCAGAAAATATTTCGCATGGGGCTAGAAAAAAAATCAAATTGCCTTTAATTGTCTTGAAATCTGAAAGAATGAAGGGTAAAAACACAATGTAATTTGTTGGGAGTAAATAAATGCCATCTTAGAATTCTCAACCAAGAAAAATATTCATATTTTATGGCCAAATAAGAACATTTTTTAGAAAACAAAATAAGACCAGCAGAACACCACTTCAGAAACTCCGCACACTTTGGCACAAGCGGAAGTTCAAGTCCAGTCTTCCTGGCTCCCGGGTAGCCAGCACCCTCAATGGCCATCACCTTGGGCGTTCCGTATTTTCTGGCAGTGGGTGGTGCTCTTGCTCTCTGGGGGCTGGGCTTCCATGTTTACCATCATAAGCCTTCTGCTGTCTGTTCCTCTTTTGTACCCTGTTCCTGGCCATCTTTCCCCTAGAATGGGTTTTAACTTTTGGATATTATATTTTATGTAAAAAATAATGGTCACAGTAGCTTCTATCTCCTAGTCTATCTTCGTGCATTATGCATGTGCTTTATTAGTGAAATTGTTATTCTACAGTAACCAAGACAAATAAGAATACATTTCTAAAAATCCGATTTGTAGAAACTAGTAACTTGTCATTAAAATTTCTCATTATTTTATATTTCATTTAATTTTCTTATTTTTAGAGTCCAGATCTTGTTGCCAGAGTTAGCCTTGTACTCCTGGGCTCAATCAAGCCTCCTGCCTCAGCCTCCTGAGTAGCTGGGACTACAGGTGTGTGCCACTACACCCAGATATCACTAGTCTGTTTTTACATATATTTATTTTGCATTAACACACTTTATTTAAAACTAGTGCAAAAAACAAGGTGTTATACTATATATGGGCAATTGGAGATTGTAAATATATATTTACTAATTCTACCTAAACACTTGAAAACAATGCCATGTATTGCTGTTATTGTAGTGAGTTATTATTAATTCCAGTCAAACTTTGCCTTGTATGAAGTATTTCTTGACTCCAATTCTTAACAATAACCATAAAAATTCAGGTTCTCTAACTTTTCAGTATTAAAAAAATTATAATGTAACCAGTTAATGTAGAGCTGAGTTCAAACAACATCCATTTTACTGCAAGTTAATGGTATTTTGTTCTTCTATAACAAGTGACAAAATGTCTACATAATTTCTTCAGGTTTTCACAAGCAATTAGGATAACCACTGAGAACTGGCAAAGCAAACAACTACAAAAATAAAAATTCCTTTTAGAAAAATTGAGAATGTGTGAAATATTTTGCAAACCTTGATGCTGAATCTAAAACATCAGCTATTCAAACTGGGTATATGTAAGTGTTTTTAATATAAGGTACACTACATGTACAATTAGCATGATTTTTATCACATTATAAATAATTGAAAGTTATTATGTAATACCTTAATATATCTTTGTGTCTGCAAATGGCTTAGATTTAACTCAACATCTATCATTAAACGTGAATTAAATCAAGGCACTACAATTCAGTGAAACCTTGCTGGATATTTGATGAGAGCGGGTATTGTTATTATAATCCCATGCTTTCATAAAAGTATATCATATTACTCATAACCAGCCCTTCATATTCTATTCCTATTTTGGTATTTTAGAATAAGATAAGTTTGAAACACTTGAATTCATAGACAGAATCTGAATAGTTTTTAAAATGTCAATGAAATGCCATTTCTTCATGCTTGAATAACTCAAAATTGGCTAAAGTGCTTCTCTTCAAACTTTCTGAAACATTTTTTATCTAAATTCTAAGAACAATCACAATAGGTTTCAACTAAAAATGTGAGAATATTGTAAATGTCAGTGTAGATAAATTAAAAAATAATTTTATAGTCACAATTTCATCATAGTGAAATTGTCCTAATTTTTTTAAAAGTAAATATAACTGTAGATATTTAAGTCAAAATTCTGTCAAATTGTTCTAAAGTCTGAAATTTAGTTTCATATGCAATATGTATGTAAATATGCCTATGAAGTTAATATATATGCACTATCTGAAATAGTTGAGAGCTTATTGTATCAAATACACTCAATTATATGAAACACAGATTACTTTTAGGAGCACATGTTTAAAACAAATAGAAAGACAGTTGTGCTTGATTCTACACTTCTATTTCTGGAATTACTATGGACATATTATGATCTGAAGAATGATTTAGGTAAGTTTATTTCTCATATGATCATAAGACCAGGGCAAAATAGTTTTATATCTGAAAGAAAAAGAAATCCATATACTATTGTGAAAGCCCAAATCATTAGTAACTTGGATAACAATAGGAATAAAAGTACACAAAATGCCTATTTCCCAGCCATAAATGTTCCGTGAGCACATAATCAAAGGGCATAGCTGTATGTGCTTTCTTATTCTCAGACATCGAGCACCCACCACTCCTCTCCACTCTTTTCTAGATGACACAGTTCCTCATTGATCTCAGTGCAGTCGTCAGATGCTCTGCTGTTTCTATGTAACTGCTTTTCTCTTTAGCTCTTGAGGTAAAGAGAAATTACATTTAAAAAATAAAATGCATGCAGACCAGGTACATGGACTGCAAACACGTTACGTTTTCACCAAATGGGTTTGCAACAGCTTTTCTAATGTTGGAAAGGATAAGTTTTCCAGGTGTTACCTACAGTTCTACACTTGTCCCTGAAGCCAAATCAGTAGGAATGAAGAAACAGGACAAGTAGTTTGAGATAAAAGAAAGAAATTTATTAAATTGCCAGCAAATGAGGAGAGAGGCATACTAGCATCTGGAACAACCATCATCCCATCTTCACACAGAAATATAGGACTTTTTAAAGGGGGTTTTCAGAGATTAGGCTTAGGTGTATCTGACCAATGTCCCATATTGTGACTTTGGGCTATTGCTGTTAACTGTAGTTAGAGGTTTGGTTCCACTTTATTCCCAGTGAAGATGATCTCCTGACTTTGGACAATTCTGCTGAGCCATCTCCTGTGATTTAAGATAGTAGAAACAAAAACCAAAGAACATTTTTCTGTCCCTTTGATTACTGGCCTTGGGCAGGAATGCAGGCTTTAATTCCCCAAAATGGTGGGCAATTTGAAAGCAATAACTCATAATACAATTTCCGTTTTTCAGACCTTTACCTCTGTTACAAAAATGAGACACAAAATGGTGGCACTGACACATTTAAAGTCTGCTATGCTTTGAATATACTTTCTAATGAAAGTGTCTTTGTAGCATAGCCCTCTGGTAGTACCACAAATAACATGTACAGGTGTTAGGGGTGCTGATGCTCTGCACAGTTGAAAATCCATGTATAACTTTTGATTCTCCTCAGCTTAACTGCAAACAGTCCACTGACATCTGAAGGCTTTACTGATGGCCATTCTTTGTATTTTGTATGTACTGCACGCTGTATTCTTACAGTAAAGTAGACTAGAACAAAGCAAATGTAAAGTAAAATCATAAGGTATAGAAAATGGATTTATTATTCTTTGAGTGGAAGTGGATCATCATAAAAGTCTTCATCCTCCTTTTCTTTTGAAAAGGTAGAGGAGGAGAAGATAGAGGAGGGTGTAGAGGAATGGACACCATGCTTGCAAAACATAGTTACTGATTCTTATCACATTAAAAGGAAATGCCGAGAACAGGATAGTCTCCCAGTAAGCCTAGAGATGTTTTGTGACTTAGGGGCAATCCCCAAGTAACTCAGTGTTCCAGAATGAGATAAGATCGGTCACTTGTTAGTAAGCATGTGTTAAACACTGATGCTTGGTAATTCTTCATGGGGATTGTGGGGAAAGAACACATGAGGAAATAACACCCTAGGAAAAAGCACGTGGCAATCCTTTACTCATACAACCCTCCTATGTAATTACATTAACTCTCCACACCTGTTGTGTATAACCTTAATAAATAGCTGTTGTGGAGGGGGCTCAGGGCCACCCTGCACTTAGGGTTAGCTCACCTCCCACAAGCTTGTACTTCTAATCCATGTCCTTGTCCTTGTACTTCTAATCCATGTCCAGAATCCACCTGGTTCCTTTGTGTGGTGACTGAGACCAGGGCTGTAGAGGTTGCGAAAGGAAGGTTATTCTTACTGTCTTTGGGGAGGTGGGGGCCCAGAGTAAAAGCAAGTCTCCATATAATTAGACTTGCTGCAGTTCAAACTCATAGAATTCAAGGATCAAATACAGAGAGAGAATAATATAGCCAACTAGAGGCAGCTTTCAACAGTGGTTCCTATCCAGAGGGAGAGATAATGGACAGAAAGGACTCAATGAAGCTGAGGGTGGGAAGCTGAGCTAAGCTGAGCTGAAGCTAAGAAGATAGATAAATGCACATCATCTCTGAAGAGGCAAGATGTGACTCTAAGCAAATAAAATCCAGGAACAATGCCTATCACCAAGAAGACAAGAGACCCCATCTCCTGAGAGAGGCTTGCTGTATGCTCTCTGCAAGTGAGCAGAGAACAAAAGACCGCATATTTTATCCCATGGGAAAGTGCCACTCTACACCAGGCCTACTTCTTCAGGGAGGTCCCACTCTTTAGCCTAAGCATCATCCTGCCCAGCATAAAATTGAAAAAATATTTTCTCAGCAATCCTGGACTCCAAGTCCACCCTTTGCCCCTCTTCTAGTGGACTGAAAGCCTACACCCTGCAGAGTTCAGAGTGTTTGGCAATTCCAAGAGAAGACTGGGCATTTTGTGGGCTGCTGAATAGCAGCACGGAAACAGTGACTTGCAGGGAAGTTTGGGGGCACAGGGACAGAGGGATATGTGGAAGAGAGAGAGAAGAACCATGCCATATAGGTGCTTACACCTCGGGTCAGATTTTGGCAGCACACTTCCCTGGTGCTCAGTGGAGGTAACTGGGCTTTAGCCCCTCAGGGTTGCCAGTAGCAGTGTGCAGTGTGACAAGGCACTCACTCCACAGGACAGAGTGGTGCATGGCAGCAGGTGGAGACACGAATGCCTCAGCTCTAAATTTTGAGGCACACTTCCATGATGCCATTGCTCACTGGAGGGACCGGGCTTCAGCCCCTCAAGGTTGCTAGTTGATGGTGTGTGGTAGAGGAGGCACTGGCTCCCCTTTCACTCTGGCGGGTGCACCCCCTGACTCTGTTCCTTACCGGAGGGAATTAGCATACAGCCCAGTGGCATTGCCAGCAGTGGCGCATGGCAGGGGGAGAAGGCACTGACACCTCTGGACTGAGTCTTTGGCAGGGTGTACCATCCTAAACTCATTGCTCACTGGAGGGAACAAGACTTCAGCCCCTCAGGTTTTCTTGATGGAACTGCCTGTGGATTTATACTATCGGGTCACTGAAGACCTTTTGAACTCTCCCTGCTGAGCAGTGATTGTACTGCCCAGGACAATCAGATTAGAACTCTTGATGTCAGTTGTCCACCAGGGAACTCTCCAAGATTGAGTGGTGCTGGTTATGTACTGGGAGAGACTGAGTCTCCTCCTCCAACTGTTGCTGGTGGTGGTGGGGCACCACAGTTACTTGTATCTCTCCCCAGCTGAGATTTCAGTGTAATATCCCAACTCATTAAGATTAGATAGAGGCTGGCTGACTATAAGACAAAGCCAGCTAGAGCTATCATACCAGGTAGATCCTCAGAGTCTCTGGCTGCAGCTCTGAAAGGGACCTTTGTAAAGCTATAGGGGAAAAGCCATAATCACCAGACCCAGCTCATTGGTAAAGGGCTGGTTAACTCCACTTACTGGGGCCCTCAATCCAATCTCACCATACAAGTTTTATTAGCCAAACTTGGAAAACAATCATGAGGCAGAACCAGTGGAAGAACTTGGGCAACATGAATACCAGAGTAGGTCAAGTCCCCTAAGGAATGAGTAAGGAGACACAACAGAAGATGCCATTCATAGACAAATGGCTGAATTGTCAGGAATAGAATTCAGAATGTGGATAGCAAATAAAATAAATAGAATGGAGGAAAAGATGGAAAAAAAATCATCAAATTGTTCAATAGTTGTGTCAAAAAATTAATGAATTCAAAGAAAAACTCATTAAGGATGTGGACATAATGACAAAAGAGATAGCAGAGCTCAAGGAAATGAAAAAGTTATTTGAGGATCTTCAAAATACAGTATAATCCCTCAGTAACAGACTTGAGCAGGCAGAAGAAACAATCTCTGAAATTGAAGACAAGCCTTTTGAACAACCCCAAGGGCTCAAAGAGGCAGAGAAATGGAAAGCAAAACATGTCATTCCCTGAGAAAGATGTGAGATCATTCCAAAGATCAAACATCCTACTTATAGGAATTTCTAAAGGAGAAGAAAATGATCTTAAAGGCACAGATGCTCTATTGAAAAATATTATGGATGCTCTCCCAAGCATTGCACGAGATACAGAAATTCAGATACTATACGTTTTCAGAACCCCAGAAAAACTCACCCCAAATAAAGCATCTTCTAGACATGTAATTAACTTTGCCAAAGTCAATATGCAAGAGAAATTCTGCAAGCAGCCAGACATGAGAAAAGCATTAACTACAAAGGGAGAAATATTAGAATGACTATAGATCTCTCAGACAAAACCTTTCAAGCCAGAAGAGAATGGTCATCAATCTTTAATCTCCTAAAACAAAACATCATTCAGCCCAGGATCCTGTATCCAGCTAAACTGAGTTTCATTTGTGATAGAGAAAGCAAATACATTATCAACCTACACATGTTGAAGAAATTTGCCATCACTAAACCAGCTCTCCAGAAAATTTTCAAACCCATTTTACATAATGACCAGCACAATGGTCTACCACCAAACTAAACTCACCCAGAATTTATCAAATAAAACCTAACCTCTTCAATGGTGAAAGAATTAAAAATATCCACTGGACATTTGAAAAACATGATGGCTAAAACACTACCATACCTATCAACTCTGTCAATTACTGGGAATGGCTTAAATTGTTCTCTAAAGAGGCATAGGTTGGATGACTGGATACAAAAACTCAGGTCAGGTATCTGTTGCCTATAAGAGACTTATCTTACTTCAAAAGATAAAAAGACTCAGGATGAAGGGATGGACATGTATAATACAGGCCAATGGAAATCAGAATAAAAGCAGGGGTTGCAATTTTATTTGCAGATACAATAGGATTTAAACCAACAAAGATAAGGAAAGACAAGACACTACATATTTGTAAAGGGAAATAACATGAAGAGATTTCAATATTGAACATTTATGTGCCCTACTTACATGCTCCCCAATTTATAAAGAAAACCCTAATGGATATGAACAATGTGATATCTTCCTGCATTGTAATAGTCAGAGATTTTAATACCCCTTTGTCAGTTCTGGATAAATCCTCAAAGAAAAAACTAAAGAAATAAATATTAGACTTAAACCTGACCCTAGAACAAATGAACTTTACAGACCTCTATAGAACATTTCACCTTATGGTTTATCTTACTAAGGTACAAGTCAATCTTTCTAAAAGTAGAGTATGAACATTTTAACATAATAACTAAGAAATTGACATAAAGGCTATGTTAACCAGTTTGATGAAAATATTTCAAATTGTATATGAAAACACCACACTGTATCTCATGATTGCATTAATGTACACAGCTATCGTTTAATAATAATAAAAAAGGAACATTTCACCCTAATAAAACTGAATACACATTCTTCTCATCAGCCCATGGATCATCCTCCAAAATCTATCTTATCTTAGGACACGAGACTAATGTCAACAAATTTAAAAGAGTTGAAATTATTTCTTGTATCTTTTTGCACCACCACAGAATAAAAGTTGAACTGAACAGCAACAGAAATCTTCATACTCAAAGTCATGGAAATAAAATAGCCTTATGATGAATAATAACTGTGTCAAAGAAGAGATTAAGAAGGAAATTATCAAATTTTTGGAACAAAATGATAATAAAGACACAAAACATCTAAACCTGTGGGATACTGCAAAGGCAGTCTTAAGAGGAAAATTTATAGCAGTAGAAGCCTTCATCAAGTAATAAGAAAGGGATTAATTTAACAAACTAATGGGACATTTCAAGCAACTAGAAAAAGAAAAACAATTCAACCCCAAACCTAGCAGAATAAAATAAATAACCAAATTCAGAGCAGAATTAAATGAAACCGAAAACAAAAGAATCATTCAGAAGATTAACAAAACAAAAAGTTAGTCCTTGAAAAGATTAATAAAATCAATAAACCTTTGACTAGCCTAACCAGAAACAGCAAAGTAAAATCTTTAATAACATCAATCAGAAATGATAAAGGAGAAATAACAACAGGTGCCATGGAAATTAAAAAAAAATTATCAATGATTATTACAAAAAATTCTATTTTCAGAAATATGATAATCTGGAGGAAATAGAACAATACTTAGAAGCACATCACCTTCCAGACTCAACCAGAAAGAATTAGAAATTTTGAATAGACCTATATCAAGCACTGAAATAGCATCAAATATACAAAAAACTCCCAAAAAACAAAAATCTAGGACAAGATGGCTTCACATCAGAATTCTACAAAACTTTTAAAAAAGAAGTAGTACCTATATTACATAACCATTTTCAAAACATAGAAAAAGAAGGAATCCTCCCCAACACATTCTATGAAGCAAATATCATATGAATCCCCAAACCAGGAAAGGTCCCAGTCAAGAAAGAAAACTATAGGGTGGCGCCTCTGGCTCAAAGGAGTAGGGCACAGACCCCATATGCTGTAGGTAGAGGTTTCAAACCCAGCCCCAGCCAAAAATTGCAAAAAACAAAAGAAAGAAAGAAAGAAAGAAAACTATAGATCAATATCATTAATGAATATACATGCACAAATATTCAATAAATCCTAGCAAATAGAATTCAATGATACATCAAAAAAAATTATACACCATGAGGTTGTATATCAGATTGGTTATATCCCAGGGTAACAAGGTTGTTTGAACATACATAAATCTATAAATATAATATACCACATAAATAAAATAAAAAAACAAAGACCATGTGATTCTATCAGTTAACTTTCATAATTAGAATACTTAAGAAAATAGGCTAAGATGGGATATTTCTTAAAACAATAGAGGCCAACTACAGCAAACCCACAGCCAATATCATATTGAACAGAGTAAAATTGAAAACATTTCCACTCAGATCTGGACCTAGACAAGGATGCCCATTGGCACCAGTGCTATTTAACATAGTAATGGAATCAGGCAAGAGAAAGGGATCAAGGGTATTCAAATTGTGTCAGAGGCGGTCAAATTTCCACTCTTCATTGATGACTTGATTTTATACCTGGAAAAACCCAGGGACTCAACTACTTTGAAGTGAACGAGGAATATAGCAGTGTCTTAGGATACAAAATCAATATTTACAAATAAGTAGCTTTTATATATGCCAACAATAGTCAAGCTGAAAATATAGTCAAGGATTCTATCCCTTGTAGTGCCAAAGAAGATGAAATACCTGGGAATTTACCTAACAAAGGATGTGAAAGATATCTATAATGAGAACTATGAAATCCTGAGAAAAGAAATAGCTGAAGATATTAACAAATGGGAAAACATACCCCATGCTCATGGCTGGGAAGAAACAACATTGTTAAAATGTCTATACTACCCAAAGTAATCTAAGATTTAATTCAATACCTATTAATGCACCAATGTCATACTTTGAAGAACTTGAAAAAATAGTACTTCATTTTATATGGAATTAGAAAAAATATGGATTAGCCAATACATTACTCAGAAATAAAAACAAATGTGGAGCCATCACATTACATAATTCAGGTTATATTATAAATCTATAGTTATCAAAACAGCATGGTACTGGCACAAAAATAGAGACATAGACTATGGAATAAAATAGAATCTAGAGATTACTCCAAGCACATATTGTCATTTGAGCTTTGATAAGCCTAAAAAAAAAACATACATTGGGGAAAAGAATTCCTATTTAACAAATGGTACTGGGAGAACTGGCTAGAAACATGTAGAAGACTGAAACTGGACCCTCACCTTTCACCACTAACAAAACTTGATTCTTCCTGGATAAAATATTTTAATGTAATGGCAGCATCTGTGGCTCAGGAAGTAGGGCACTGGCCCCATATATGGAGGGTGGTGAATTCAAACCTGGCCCTGGCCAAACTAAAACAAAAAAAATACCTAGGCATGGTGGTGGGCACCTGTAGTCCCAGCTACTCAGGAGGCTGAGGCAAGAGAATTACCTAAGCCCAAGAGCTGGAAGTTTCTGTGAGCTGTGATGTCACAGGACTCTACGGAGTGTGACAAAATGAAGACTCTGTCTCTAAATATATATATATATATATATATATATATATATAGCACATAAATATATATGTAAACTTAAGACATGAAACTATAAACATAGTAGAAGAGACTGCAGGGAAAACACTTGAAGAAATCAGCCTGGGAGAATATTTTATGAGGAGGACCACCCAACCCCCACAGCAATTGAAGCAACACCAAAAATATATTACTTGGATCAGATCAAACTACAAAGTTTCTGCATAGTCAAGAGCATGGTAAGTAAAGCAAACAGCCAGCCTTCAGACTGGGAGAAGATTTTTGCAGGTCGTGTTTCTGACAAAGGTTTGATAGCTAGAATCTACACAAAACTCAAATTAATCAATAAGGAAAAAAAAAAACAATCCCATTTCTTTGTGGGCAAGAGACTTGAACAGAAGCTTCTCTGAAGAAGGTAGGCTCATGACCTACAAACACATGAAAAAATGCTCATCACCTTTAATCATCAGAGAAATGCAAATCAAAACCACTTTGAGATTTTATGTAACTCCAGTGTGATTAGCCCACATCACAAAATCTCTAAACATGCAGATGCATGGATGTGGAGAGAAAGGAACACTGTTACACTGCTGGTAGGATTGCAAACTAATACAGCATTTTTGGAAAGAAGTAAGAATTCAAGGAACTAAAAGTTGACCTACCGTTTAATGCCACCATCCCATTACTCGTTATCTATCCAGATGAACAAACATCATTTTACAACAAAGACATTTGTACCAGAGTGTTTATTGCAGGCCAATTGACAATAGCCAAGTCATGTAAGCAGCCTGAATGTCCATCAGTCCATGAATGGATAAACAGTTTGTGATATATGTATACAGCCAAAAAGAGGGAGACTTTATACCTTTTTTTTTTTGTTTGTTTACCTGGATAGAGCTGGAACATATTCTTCTTAGTAAAGTTTCTCAAGAATGGAAAAGAAAAGCATCCAATATACTCAATACTATTATGAAACCAATATAGATACACTTACATATTTAATTGAGTGATAAAATACAAAAATAGTCCAGAAATAAAGAGGAGAGAGAAGGGAAAGGAGAGGGGAAGGGAGAGGGCAAGTGGAGGAAATGTATTTGGTGGGATCTCACCTAATGTGCACAGTGCAGGGGCACATTTCAAAACAACTATGAGTATATTATAAATGTCTTACCACAACAATAAGTAAGTGAGGTAATGGTTATGTTAATTTTTTAAACATTCCACATTGTGTATCATCACATTGTACTCCATAAATGTATACAGTGATGATTTAATAAAAATTAAGTTTAAAAAAGTGATCAAATACATACAAATCCATTGAACAGTAATTGATTTCTAGGAATTAATCTCAGAAAAATACTCTGAGAAAGACGTCAAGTGGGAGGGATATTTGGTGAGGCCATGTTAAGAAAACTTGTGTTTTAACATACAGTAAAATTTCTTTCTTTCTTCTTCTTCTTCTTTTTTTTTTTTTTTTTTTTTTTGTGGAGATGGGGTTTCACTTTTGCTCAGGCTGGTCTCCAAATCTTGAGCTCAAGCAGGCCATCTGCCTCAGCCTCCCAGAGTGCTAGGATTATACGCATGAGCCACTGCACCTGGCCATAAGGTAAAATTTTCAAAATAATGCTATGTAGTTAAGGAAATCAGTAATAATGAGTATTTTTACATGAACAGAAAGAAAGATGCCTGTGATGCATATTAAAAACAAGTGAAGATTTACCTGTTTTCTTTAATTAAAAATCAATTTATTGTTTAAATTAACTAGAAAAAGGTATCAATAAGAATACAAATATCATTTTTAATCCCAGATTTTATTATAGACACACAGTCAGAGTCATCAGGTTGGTATTTTTCTCATCAGTTGTTACTTTTCTATAACCATAAGAATGTGAATTGCTTAAAAAATGGTGTTATATATTATTTAATTCAAATATTTTATGCCTGTAATATTTTACTTGAAATACATTATAGTGCTATTTTCAAGTAAATAAAATAGAGATCTTTATTTTTATTTTATTGTAACATATAGAATGTTAATTCAATGTATTCTACTCTATGATTACTGCAACAGAAACTCAAATAAGCTATTATTGCTAAGCATTAAAGATTATGTAATTTTATATTCCATGAACAACAATAAAGGAAAACCTTGCACATAAATATTGGCAGAGTTGTTCAATTATTTCTTTTCGATGTATTTCTGTAAGTTGAATCTATGCGTCAACATGGTAGTGTTTTTCTTCCTCAGTATTATTGGAAATTATACAGACATGATGTATTTTTAGTTTATAAAAGACTGAAACGTATTATATTCCAAAAGGTTTGTAAAAATGAGTACTCCTACGAGGATTTTTGCTCCACAGTTTTTACAAAAACATAATAGTCATTTTTTATAAAAAAAGATTATGATATACTGTTATGCTTTTAATTTTCATTTTCTAAAATTTATAATATTTCATAGTTGCCTGTTCAAGTTTCTATACAAGGTTATCCTTTACTGTTGTTCTATATGTCATTTGAGTTGGAAGTATTTCTGTAAGTGGAATCTCTGTGTTAACATAGTAATATTTTTCTCTCATGGCCTTATTGAACTATATTGACATAATATCCTTTTAGGTCTATGAAAGGTTGAAACATCCTACACATTGTTCTGATCTTCTATGCCTTTGTTTTGGGGTTAGTAGGTATGTGCAAAGCCATCCCCAAAGGCCAAGGGAGCTGAGAGGAAGAAAGAGACAAACAAATAAAGTTTCTCAGAAAAAAAATATTAATAATCCCAGAGACTTAAAAACAGAGCAGTCCTGAGTGGCTGGGAGAGAGTGGATTCCCACACCTGTTCTCCAGACAGTATCCTCAGTGTAGCAAGCTTTTAGGGTAAAGTCACTTGTGACCATTGGGAAGGCAAGGTGAGGTAAGAATCTCTGCCTCAGGCATTGTTTAAAGACCTTGTTCCATAACAGATTAGAAAGCAGAGTCAAACACTGCTCATTACATTTTAGTTCCATGTAGATAAAGCTTCACACAACAATGACATACTTTTTAATGTTATTATATGGGTGGTCATACATCAAATATATTCTTACATGGTTTTCATTGCTTTGCTTTATTTGTTGTATCACTTGTTTCTTGTCTGTACTCAACATATTTGTCAAATACAGTCAGGTTGAAACATGTTACTCAAAATCATCCTATTATATTAACATGCTACTTATTTATGGCTCTTGAGGACTCACATTCTGGTATTTTGGACAATGAGTATTTGATTCCTGAAAGGTTACTGATCATAATGTGGAGGGTAGGTTAGTTTGAAATGATAGTTTGGATATTAATCCCTCTGTCTTTTCTAGTTACTGAAAAAATTAAATTTCTCCCAAATTCTGATTCTTTTAAGGCAACTAACAGGACCTAAAATACATACAATCTTGTTAAGTGGTGGCTCCATGGGAGTTTGACATTTAGTTTTAAACAAGTCAAATATTATATCTTTTATCAATTCTCATAATATAAAAATACAACCAAAAAACTAAAAATCTTATCATTATAATGGTCAAATTCTTAGTTTTCAATTTTATTAAAAAGTAACATGAACTATACCTATAAGTATTTATTTAACTAGAGAGCTTCAAAAGGTATTAAATATGAAATTAAAAATAAAAGAAGAAATATAAAAAACTGAAGTGACAATTGCAATTCCAAAAGTTCATTAACAATTTATATCTGTAAGAATATTTTTAAAGTTATAGATGATATAATAAACTATTAATCGACTTGTATATTTTACAGACTATCTGATATTTTCCAACCCCCTAAAAGTTCAATACACATTCTTTTGAAGTGTATATGAAAATATCCCCCCAATTAAATGCATTTTCAGATTTAAAATAATTCTCAACAAATTTGAAAGAACTAAAAACACAAAAATATGTTCTTTGATCATATTAGAATGAAATTAAATGTTAACAATAAAAGGTATATTTAAAATCCCTAAAGTTCACAAACAAATAAAATATTTCTATTTTTTGATATTGGTCAAAGAAGAAATCAAAAGAGATACTAGGAAAAACAATAAAAATTAAGAAAATCTCAATTTTGGTGTACAACTACAATAGTACTTAGAAAAAATTTACATAGTGCTTGTACATACTTACCTTAGAAATACAGTTTAAAATGTATGAAACTGTTACATGTATCTTCAAGTACGTACAAATATAATATATCCATAGAAAATAAATATAAATTTTAAAAATCAATATTCTGCAATGATATCAGAAAGAAGTAGAAATAGGCAGTATGCTAAAACCAAGTAAATTTTAAAGAATGAGAGATAAAATGATAAATGCTGAAATAAATAAAACAGAAAAAAAGACAAAGAAACTACATGAAGTGAAAAGATAGTGTTTGGACATCAAGAAAAATGATAAAATTATAGCCAGATTGATAAAAAAAAAAGTAAAGAAAGAACAAATTATCTAGGAAATATAACAAGAGAGACAGCACTACTGATGAAAAGGTCAATAGCCTAATTCTAGAGAAAGAATTACAATAAATTTGCGCACTTTGATGCTACAGAGACCTTCCTTGAAGACAAAATCCAACAAAACCTGCACAAAATAGATAATCTGAAAGTAATTTAACTCAAAGAATTTAAGTGTGTAATATAAAAGTTCCTGTAAAGCAAAATTTAAGACTCTAATGTCTTTGTTTTGGGATTCTGCCAAAGTGTAGAAAAGATATAATACCAATTTCATACAATCTCCTCCACAAAACAAGATGAGACATTTCCCAATGTATCCTACAAAACCTGCATTATCTTGTTACAAATACAAGGGATTACAAAAAATAAAAAACTACACATCAATATTCACTGTAAACATATATTTAAAATTTATTAATCAAAACATAATAGCCAGATTTGACAAAATGTAGAAGGATAATATTCCACACCCAAGTATGGTTTAACGCCGAAATACATATTTGGTATACTATATAATAATCAATTTAATGTTATTTTCATAAAAACAGCTAAAATGAAATATAATCATTTCAACAAATATAGGCAAATCATTGGATAAAATGCAATAATCATTATATTTAAACACTTTGCAAAATAGAGATATAAAAAAGTCCCCAAAATAAAAAAGGGCACATAAAAACCCACCCACAGTCTGATAATTAATGATGAAAAACTAAACACCTTTCTCATGAGACAAGAAACAAAGTTAAGAGTATCTATTCTCACCATTTCTGTTCAATATTGCAATGTGGGTCCTAGCTAATACCAAAAAAGCAGAAATTTTGTTTTTAAGAAAACATACTATGTAACAAATTTTACATTAAAAAAGCTATTGAAATTAATACACAAATTCAGTATGATTGTAAGAAATTAGATCAATACGAAAATCAATTGTGTTTCTATTAGCAATAAAATTTTTAAAATAAATTACAAAAGAAAACTATTTACAATGTTACAAAAATATAAATATTTATGAATAAATTTAATAAAAATATCCCAAGTTCCTTGCATTAAAACTTAAAACACATTGCTAACAAAATTTTAAAAATATAAATTGTTGGAGAAATATACCATACTTATGGATCAAAGGATTTGATACCTATAAGATATCAATTTTCTTCAAATTGATCCAAAAATTCAAGATGAGACCAACTAAAATTGTAGCACACAGTTTTACAGAAATAGAGAAGTTGATTTTCATATTTACACAAAAAGTCAAAGGATGTAAAATATCCAAAAACCCTTTAGAAAGTAGCGAAGTTAAAGAGCATGTGCTAATATA
>NW_003852440.1:12652884-12676443 GCF_000181295.1 Otolemur garnettii | reverse complement strand
CACAATGCCTAGTTTTTTTATAGCATTATTTTTGGCCAGGGCTGGGTTTGAACCTGCCACATGTGGCATATGGGACCAGCGCCCTACCCTTTTGAGCCACAGGTGCCTGCCCTGCTACTATATTTTAATGCTTATTATAAAGGTACAGTAAGCACCTCAGTAGGGTTTTGTTATAAAAATAGGCACACGGACCCAGGGAACAGAATGAAGAGTTCAGAAATAGCCTCAGACATGGACCACCAATTGATTTTCAACACAGATGCCAAGAGAATTAGTATGGAAAAATATGTTCTTATTAACTAAAATTCAAGAGAAAAACTATTGAACCCCAGAAGAAACATAAGAAAAAGCATTAATAACATTTGCTGAGGCAAAGATTTCTAAAAAGAAAAACCAAAAGTTATTTTCCTTAAATAGGCAAAAAAATTCATGAAACACAAGGGGAACAACATAGATAAATGAAATTTGTTAAAAAATACAGTACAAAAATTGAGATTTGTTTAAAAAACAGTACAGTAACTCAAAAGCATAGGCAAAAGAAAATGCCTTCAAAATATATATCAAGGTGGGAATTCTTCTCTGGAATGTATTAGAAAAACAAAAACCTCAAAAAGAAAAATCACCCTATGGGGGAAAAAACTTATTTCAATAGACATTTCACTAAAAGAAATATTAATACTATATGCACAGCAGTGAAGCATATTAATAGATATTTTAACATTGTTCATTATAAAAGGAATAAAGTAAAACCCAGTATATTCCTCCACACACCCACTAGAATGGTTGAAATCATAAAGTTTGGGCATGTCAAGTATTGCTAAGGTTATGAAACAAAACAAATCCAAACTCACCTAGATTTTTGGTGAAATTGTTGAAGAGTTTGGTGACTTGTTTAAAAAAATAAAAGCACATCCACCATCTAATCTAGAAATTCCATTCATAGGAGAAACACAAGAGAAATGAAAATGCACGTTCAGAGAAAAGTAGCACATTCACAGTAGCTATTTTTCAGAGTCAAACACGCTCAGGTGACTGTGTTAAGAAACTTAGTATAATAAAAAGCAACCTGGTGATAAAAAGCAACAAATTTCTGATACATGCAAAAATAAACATATGTTTTAAAATAATCATGCTAAGTTCAATAAATGTAGATTGAAAGGGGAGTATATAGTGTACTATACATTTCCATTTATATAAAATTTTATGAAATACAAAATTATAGTTACAAAAATCAGAGCAATGGCAGTTTGGGAACAGGAGTTGAGAGGGTTGGCTAAGGAGGATGGAGAGACAGTGGGGCAGGAGACTTTGGGGAGTTAAAGAAATCTGCCTTGTCTTTATTGTGCTGATGGTTATAGGCTTAGACCTGTGTCAATATTTATCACATTGTACATTATTAAATATCTGCATTTTATCACATATTTTTATAATGCAAAGCTGTACAAAGTTGATACAAGGTATCACAAATTGACCAAGACTGGTAGTGAGTTATTAATTGTCTAACTTGGGTTTGGGTGCATTAGGGGTTAGCACACTCCGCTTAACTTTTTACAAACTGAAAATTTCTTCTAATAAAAATGGATAAATGAATGCGACTTACTTTTTCTTTCCAGTTTGTCAAATGTTCCCTCCAGTAGGATCTGAGTAACTTTATGATCACCTAGGCGACATTAGGGGAGATGAAGAAGCTCAAGTAGATGCCTATTTCGAATGCTGAAATAAATATTTTCTTCACCTGTCCTTCCTGGTGATATTATCCAAAATTGCCGTCTGGTGAATTTTTTCACTTCCTAACACTGGTTCAGGAGATGAGAGATCAATGTAGTAGGTAAGAGCCTTTGTGGTTACCAGGTGTAAATGATGTCCAATCTATGCTGAGAAAGAGAGCCCAGATAGCCATGAATTCTCTGCAGAAAAAGAAACGAACAAACAAAAAATAAACAAAATATATCTCTGATCAAATAAGACCTTCCAAATGTTTTTCAGGGACCTCCTGGAAGGCTTTCAGTTCTGGGACAAAGTGTACGCATTGTACGGACTTCTACATCTGAGGCTCCTGACACACTAGCTGACTTGGTAACAGTTATCTTACTGAAAGGCCAAGAGAGTTACTCAGAGAGTAAAGATGTGGATTTGAAAACCTGATTTCCATTACAAATACTGTATTACTTGAGTGGTATGGTCCCTCCTACTAGTTAGTGTTTTGTGATCACCCCTTCTGAACCAAGCTGAATGCTTAGTACTTACGAAGTGTCACCTCACTCAAATCTCTCCACTATCCTAGGATATAGGTCATTTTCATGTCTTATTTTACACAAAAAGCAATATCCTGCTTAAAATGATTAAGTGAATTTCCTGAGCCCATTCTAATACAACAACTCCTGTCTTAGAGTCCAGGAATGTAGACCCAAAGGTCAATTTTTATTAATTTTTCTGGTTTTTATTGTTTGTTTTGGGGATATTTTTTTGCCCTCCCAATAGGAGAGAAATTGGCTTATCTCTCTCCTAGATCAAGCGATCAATTTTTTTCTGGAGTTGAGGCTCTGTCTGTGGTGGTCCTGGGGTGATAAAACACACTTCCAAATAGGTCGGTACAGGTGGATAACTGCTCCTCAAGAAACATGACCTTGTTTATAAAATGCTCAGGTTCCCTGAATTCAAGAAATCATATACAGAGAAGTTTCTGTGGTGAATCAGAGTTTTATGGTAAGTTATAAGTAACTTCCTGGTGGTTTGATATTGGCAATCTTTCTTAAAAAATGAACCAAAGAACACCTGCATCAGAGTCCCCTGGAGTGTTTAGTAAGTATAGAGATATGAAATCATGCTTCAGAGTAGTGATTCAACATCCCCAGTATTTGGGGCTGGATTTTGCTGAAGGACAAGACATCACTTTCATATAGATTAATTAAAATATCATAGATTTAGGCAACAAATATTATGCCCCTGACATATGGTTTTCTGAGTTTATTTCAAATCTATGCACTAAATGCTAACCAAAGTGCTCATTCACATTAGAGATTTCCCCATGGAAATAAGAAAGGTGATTAAAATTTGCTCCAATAGAAGAAGTGGTCATTGTCAGAATATAAATTCTGAAGTATTGATGTGGAGAATGTGGTAGTCTACATGATACCATGAGCATATGGAGTCAAAGAATAACAGTAAGTCATCAGAGGAAAAAGGATAAAGCAAAGAAGATGAAAACAATTAACCAAAGTATCCTCCAATCAAACAGCAAATTACCAGAAGTTGTGGGTAATGTGGCATAACTGTGTCTTAGTCCATCCAGCTGTAATAATGAAATGCCATAAATTGGCTAAGCAATAACAGAGAAAATTTATTTAGTTTTGGAGACTGGGAAGTGCCAGATAAAGGCATCAGCATATTTGATGCCTGGTTAGAGTCTTTTCTTTGTTTGGGGATGGCTGTCTTCTCACTGGGTCCTTCTATGGCAGAGGGGCGAGGCAGCTCTCTGGGGCATCTTTTATAAGGGTACTAATCTCATTCATGAGGGTTTCAATATATGAATTTTGGGGTAGCACAAACATTAAGACGATAGCAAACTGCAATCTCTCAAAAGAAAAATGGAATGATTTTAGTCTGCAAAATAAAATCTCTCATACAGATTGTTGACAAAAGATAAAAACAATCTTTAGACTACTGAATTTGGCAGTTTGGAAAAAGAAAACATTAGAAATATTTCCTGCTCTGAAAGTACAGAAATACTGATTATTCTATCATAATACTAAGATCAAATCCCATGTTGAGCTTATGGAGAAAGTACACATAATTGCCAAGTGCTCAATAAAGCAAATTCTGGGATGAAAAGAGCAAGAAAAGAAAGAACAGCATGAGGGTTGCCTTAGAGCAGCTCCTGCTTCTGGGAATAAAAATGTCTGAAACAAATGTCCATGTGCATGAGAGATGAAAACCAAGCATTGACCCAGGGTCTGAAGGTAGGCACTGATCATAGACTTCAGTGGATATCCAGTAGAAGCTCCTCAGTACTGACCACCTCCTTTCATAGACGGGACATGCACCACGTGTACATATCAGTACAGTGGGCCTAGTTCCTGATGCTGACCACCTCCGTATGTTGACCAGTTTGTCATAGTCCCTGGGTGGTAACTTTACAGAGGTTCTGCTATACTCTTAGCATATAATCTTAAAATAACAATAATCATTTTGTAAGCCTAATAACTTACATGAAAAGATGGTGGGCCCTGGCTTTGGGTAGGCTTGTTGGGAGATAGTAACTTAACTTGAATGAATTTTAAAAAAGATGATCAACGTAGAAAAGAGAGACAGCCCAGTAAATAGTAATTTAATGTTGTTCCATATTGTTAGCTTACTACTACTCTGCTAAGATTAAAAAAAATACATATATATACAATCTCACAACAAAAGGTTCCTGAGCCCAAGTTTCAAGTTTCTAGTAGTTTCTGCAAATTAAGGTCACCAACATGAGGACAAAGGTATTTTCATAAGAAAAAAAGGGTACTTGATCAGCTAGGGATCTCAGAAAGAGACCCACACAACTAATTTTTGGCAAAGACGCAATAGCAGTTAGATGGAACATGAGTAGCCTTTCCAATAAGTGTTGCCAGAACAAATTGGATGTCTATAGGGAAAACAAAAAATAAACCCAGACTAAAATTTCATACTCTGTACAAAAATTTTCCAAAGTTGATTATAAAATAAATGTAAAGTGAAAATGATAAAATTTTTAGGAAAAAAGCAGGAGAAAATGTTTGGTATCTAAGGCTAAGAGAGTGGTGATAGACTTGATATGCAAAATGTAATCATCAGAGAAAAATAAAAAAAATTTGACTATATGTAAAGTAAACAATTTTTCGCTGCTAATGACTCTAATAGGAGGATGTAAAACAGGTTATAGGCTGAGAAAATATTTGCAAATGCATATATGACAAAGTTCTAATATCTACAATATGTAGAAATATTTTCAAAACTCATCAGAAAAAAATACAAGACCAAATTGCCAAAAAATATGAACAGAGACTTCCCTGAAGAAGATATAGATGTCAATAAGCATATAAAAAGGTTTTTAGCTTGATTTCCCATTGGAGAAATGCATAGTAAAGCCATAATAAGACCCATCAGAATTGGTAAAATAATTTTTAAGAATCCTGATAATGCTGAGGATTCAGAGAAACTGAAAACTGCATACATTGTTGGTGGTAAGGTACATGCCTAAGATTTAGAAAAACAGGTAGGTTTCTTGTTTGTTTTAATTTCAAGTTAATGTAAGAGTATAAACAACTAGGTCACAACATGTGAATTTGTTACATAGAATCCTTCTTGTAGTTGTGTCCTGCACCGAAAAGGTGTGTCGTATACCCTTACATTGTGCCCCAACCACCCCTTCTTTCTTGCCCCTCTGTGATACCCCCTCTTCCAAACTTGAATTAAATTGAGTTTTACTCCTTTGTGGTCATGAATTAGACTGTCTACAGGCTTTATTCTAGTATTGAGTGTACTGGATATTTGATTTTCCATTCTTGCAATAATTTACTAAGAATGAGTTTCAACTCCATCAGGTAAATGTAAAACATGTAAAGTCTCCATCTTTTTTAATGACTGAATAATATTCCGTGGCATGCATAGACCACAGATTGTTAAACCACTCCTGAGTTGATGGGCATTTAAGTTGTTTCCACATCTTGGCAATTGTAAATTGAGCTGCAATAAAAAATCTAGCACAAATGTCTTTATGATAGGTGGGATTATAGGATCAAAATGGGAGATCTAATTTGAGTTCTCTGAAGATTCTCCATACTTCTTTTCAAAGAGGCTGTATTAGTTTTCAGTCCTACCAACAGTGTGAAAGAGTTCCCCTCTTTCCACATCTGCATCAGCATCTGCAGTTTTGGAACTTTGTAATGTGGGCTAATCTTCCTAGGGTTAGGTGTATCTCAGAGTGGTTTTGATTTGTATTTCTCTGATGATAAGGGACAATGAGCATTTTATCATGTTTGTTAGCCATTCATCTGTCTTTCCCAGTGATAGATGGGATTTTTTTTTTTTTAGAGACACAGTTTCACTTTTGTTACCCATGGTAGAGTGCCTTGGAGTCACAGCTCACAGCAACCTCTGGGCTTAGGCAATTCTCTTGCCTCAGCCTCCCGAGTAGCTGGGACTACAGGGAGTCCAAATAGCCACGATGCCTGGCTATTTTTTTGTTGCAGTTCAGCCGGGGCTGGGTTTGAACCCACCACCCTGGGTATAAGGGGCTTGTACCCAACTCACTGAGCCACAGCACTGCCCTAGAGGGATTCTTTACTCTTTTTTTTTTTTTTTTTTGTGGATTAGTTTGTGGATTAGATCCTAGCTATCAAGCTTTTTCAGATTTATAATATACAAATATCTTTTTCCTTTATGAAGGTTGTCTGTTTGCTTTGGTTACCGTGTTCTTAGCTGTACAGAAGCTTTTCAGTTTAATTAAGTCCCATTTGTTTATTTTTGTTGTTGCAATTTCCACTGAAGTATTCTTCATAAAATCTTTTGCCAGGCTGACATCCTCAAGAGTTTTCCTTTCACTTTCTTCTAGGATTTTTATTGTTTCAGGCCTTAAATTTAAATCCTTTATTCACCTTGAGTCAATTTTTGTAAGTGGTGAAAGGTGTGGGTCTAGTTTCAGTCTTTTACTGTGGCTAACCAGTTCTCCCAGCACCATTTATTGAATAGGGATTATTTTCCTCAGTGTATGCTTTTGTTTTTGTTTGGTTTACCAAACATTAGATGGCAACTAGAGACTGATTTCATCTCTTGGTTTTCTATTCAGTTCCAAAAGTTTATGTCTCTATGTTTGTGCCAATACCATGCTGTTTTGATCACTGTGGACTTGTAATATAGCCTAAAGTCTGGTAGTTGGTGTCTCCAGCTTTAACTTTATAATGAAAAATTGCCTTAGTTATATGGGGATATTTCTGGTTCCATATGAAACAAAGAACTATTTTTTTCCAGTTTGTCAAAATATTATGTTGGTATTTCAATAGGGATTGCACTGAATCTGTAGTTCGCTTTGGGTAGTATAGACATTTTAACAAAATTTATTCTTCCCAGCCAAGGTTATGGTATGTTCTTCCATTTGTTAATGTCTTCTGCTATTTATTTTCTTAGGGTTTTATAATTCTTTCTGTAGAGGCCCTTCACCTCTTTTGTTAGGTATATTTGTAGGTATTTCATTTTATTTGAAGCTACTGTGTAGGGAATTGTGTCCTTGATTAGCTTCTCAGCTAGGGCTTATTGATGTATACAAAATCTACTGATTTGTGGACATTGATTTAATACCCTGAAATGCTGTATTTCCTGACAACATCCAGGAGTCCTGTGGTTGAGTCTCTGGGATTCTCTACTTATAAAATCATATCATTGACAAAGAGTGAGAGTTTGACATCTCCTGACCCCATCTGGATGTCCTTTATATCCTTCTCTTAACTGATTGTATTGGCTATAACTTCCAGAACTATGTTGAATACTAGTGGAGATAGAGGACAACCTTGTCTGGTTCTAGTTCTACATGCAGGAGCTTTCAGTTTTCCTCCATTCACTGTATTAGCTGTGGGTTTGTCATACAGAGCTTCAGTCAGTTTAAGAAAGGTGCCACATATGCCTACATTCTTAAGTGTTTTGTTAGAAAAGTTTGCTGAATTTTATCAAATGCTTTTTCTGCTTCCTTTAAGAGAATCATGTGGTCTTTGTTTTTGTTTTTCTATTGATATGATGAATTACATTTATGAATATGCATATGTTAAACCAGCCTTGCATGCTGGCATGAAACCTACTTTATCATGATGTAGAATTTTTTTAATGTGTAGTGTAATCTATTAGCTAAGATTTTCTTGAGTATTTTTGCATTGATATTCATTAATGAAATTGGTTTGTAGTCTTCCTTTTCAGTTGAGTCCTTTCTTGGTTTTGGTATCAGGGTGATGTATGCTACATATAATGTGTTGGGAGATAGTTCCTTCTCAATGTATTGGAATGGTTTCTGCAGTATAGGTAAAAGCTATTTTTTTTGAAAATTTGACAGAATTCTGATGTGAAGCCATCTGGGAATTATTTTGTTGGAAGTTTTTTTATTGTTTCTGCAATCTCAGTGCTTGCTATTGGTCTGTTTAGGAAATCTATTTTCTCTTGGTTAAGTCTAGGGAAATGGTGTGATTCTGGGTATTGGTTCACTACCCTTACATTGTCAAATTTCTGGGCCTAATTTTCTTGTAGTACTCAAAGATAATCTCTTCTATTTCTGTGGCATCTGATGTTATTGCCTCTTTTTTATTTCTGATTAACATTATTTTAGATTTTGCTATTCTGTTTCTAGTTAATCTGACTAAAGGTTTATCAGTTTTATTTATCTTTTCCAAGAACAAACTTTTTGTTTCATTAATTTTCCAAATGATTCCTTGTTTCAGTTTCATTTATTTGCGACTTAATTTTGGTTATTTCTTGTCTTCTGCTAGCTTTGGCTTTTGATTTCTCTCCCTTTACCATTTCCTTAAGATGATTAATTCAGTTGACGTGCTCTCTTTGTTTTCCAGATGCAGGCATCTAATGCAATAAATTCCCTTAGGACTACTTTTGAAGTATCTCATAGATTTTGGTAATTTGTAGCTTCATGGTTGTTATGTTTGAGGAATTTAATGATTTCTTCCTTTATCTCTTCCTTGACCCAACTGTCAGACAGCTAATTCCCATGCCTTTGTGTAGAGATTAAAAATTTTTGTTGGAGTTGAGTTCCACCTTTATTACCTTGTGTTCTGAGAAGGTACAAGACATAATTTCAATTCTTTTAATTTTTTTGAGGTTTTATTTGTATCCTGGGTTAAGATCTATTATGAATTATGTTCCATGGGCTGAAGAGCAGAATGTATGTTCCTTATCTTTGGGATGGTATACTTTGTATGTGTCTGGTAAGCCCATTTGTTCTATGGTCACGTTTAAGTCAGTTGTATCTCTGTTTAGTTTCTGTTGAGGATTTGTCCAGTTCTGTCAAAGGGGTGCTAAAGTTCCCAGCTTTCTATACTGTTATGGGATATGACTTTTCTCAGACCAATCAAGTTCTATTTCATAAATCTGGAGCCATTTAAGTTGGGTGCATAAATATTCAGAGTTGACATGTTCTCGTGTTGTATTGTCCCCTTGACCAATATGAAGTGACCATCTTTGTCTTTCTTTAGTTGCTTTAAATCCACTTGTGTCTGAAAACATGAGTCTTCATTTCTTTTGATTTCCATTTGCCTGAAATATTGATTTTCATCCCTTTATCCTAAGCCTTGATTTGTAGGTATATTTCCTGAAAACAGCACATGGATGGCTTTTACTTTCTGAGCCAATCAGCCAGCCTGTGTTTCTTCGGTGGGGAATTCAAGCCATTAACATTTTTTTGAGTGAGAATTGACAAGTGTGGTGGGTGGAGTTCTATTTATCTTTTTGTTGATTTTTTTTTTGGTGAAAATCCATAGGTTAGTTTTATTCTTTATGCCCCTGTAGGAGGTAGGTTTTGTCCTTTAATTTTTGTTACTTCCTATGTTGGCGGGTGATTGTGATGGTTGGTGTGAAGAATATGCCTAAGTAATTCCTATAGAGCTGACCTTGTGGTGAATTTCCTTGATGTTTGCATATCCATAAAAAATTTGATTTCTCCCTTAATTTTGAAGCTTAGTTTAGCAGGATACAGAATTCTAAGCTAAAAATTCTTTTGTTTAAGAATGTTAAAGACAGACAAATATTTTCATCTGACTTGGAAACTGTCAGCTGAAAAATCCATTGTCAGCCTGATGAATGTGCACTGGCAGGTCAACTGGTGCTTAATACTGGCTGCTTGAAGGATTTTTTTCTTTCTTTAGATGTCTTAGAGGCAGATAAATAGATATTTATGAGTGCTAGGAAAACAGACCGGGCAGTGTTAGGAAGGGGGTCTTTAACTGGCCCTTCACTGAGTGGCCTTCAATGATCTGTATATAATCCTCTCCCTTCACTAACTACTTGGCCTTCTGAGTTGTTTCCCACAAATGGTGGATTTTCTATAAGACAAAGGAACAGAGATTGGGAAAGCTCAGCGCAGACTGCTTAATGTCCAGCTTCACCAGCCCCCAACCTGCACAGCACACCTGCCTCCCTGCAGGCTTATAGACCCTTCTTTAAAAGCTTACAGTTTAGTCTGAGAGAGGCATTTGAGGCATCCCCTCCCATCTTCCAAGGAGATGTCTGTTGTATTAAAAGTCCCTTTCTCCCTCGTCAGTCTCATTGTCTCAGTCATTGAATCTCTGTGTGATGAGCAACTTATCTAGACCGAGCCCCCCTTGAAGTTTCAACAACAACACATGCTAGCCAGGCTGAGAACACTGCATTTAGGTAAAGTTTTGAAAGTGCTAGGAAAGACAGTGATGAGAAACCTGAAGATGAGTATTTCAGGCCCAGGGAACAACAGATGACAGAGCAATATGTGACCATGGAATCCAAAAATAGCAAAGAGGAGAGTGTCCCCAAAGGTGGAGGCCTGGGATGGTCCAAGCGGTCTGCCCAGCTGGAGGCACACTGTCATGGACCACACAATCCAGCATCAAGCTGGAGATATTTTCAAGAATGAAAGAGTGGTAGACTGATGATTATGGCTGGAGAAAGAAGTATATGCTACAAATTGTCTCTTTAAAACAAAAAAAATTATGATACGAAATGTGATACAAATTGTCTCTTTAAAACCTCTTCCTGGGTGGCACCTGTGGCTCAGTGAGTAGGGTGCTGGCCCTGTATACCAATGGTGGTGGGTTCAAACTGGCCCTGGCCAAACTGCAACAAAAAATAGCCTGGTGTTTTCACAGGCACCTGTGGTCCCAGCTACTAGGGAGACTAAGACAAGAGAATTGCCTAAGCCCAAAAACTGGAGGTTGCTGTGATCTGTGATGCTACAGCATTCTACCAAGGGCGACAAAGTGAGACTCTATCTCTAAGAAACAATACAAACAAAATAAAAACACCTCCCACCCTTTTGGGGAATTAAAACCTGTGTTCCTGCCCTAGGGCAGTAATCAAAGGAGCAGAAAAATGTTGTTTGTTCTTTGTTTTCTAGTATCTTAAAGCACTGGAGATGGCACAGCTGAATTGTCAGGAAGAAGTCAGGATCAACTTCAGCACATCATCTTCAACAAGGATAAGGCTGACCTAAACCATCAAATATGGCCAAATGACACCAGCCCAAGGCCATGATGTATGACCCTGGTCACTTAGATCTGAGACCAACCTCTGAAAATGCCTCTTTATAAAGGTCTGTATTTCTGCTTAAGGGCAGGACAGTGGTCTCTCAAGATGATAATCTGCAGCCCTCCTCATCTGCTGATCTGCTGGCAAATTAATAAATTTCTCTTTCTGTTTCCTCAAACAACTTCCTTCCTTTTTCATCCTCACTGATTGGACCCTGGGGACAAGTACCAAACTTTCAGTAGCAGTCATCCCGAACAAACATATGCTCATCCTGTTTACCAGCCAGTCTAAGGATTTAAACACTTACACTGAGTGAAATGCAGAGCCTATGCAGTGTCTGACTTAAATGATAGAGTGATGGTGGGTGTCTGTGTTGAGTGAGTGAAGGGCAAGAAAGGAGACCTGGCTCAGTGAGACAGCTGCTGTAGCAGCAGGAGGTCAGTGGGTTAGTTACCGGCAGGATGTAGGGGGGGCATTAGACACACTGGTGGGGGGCAGTAACAGGTAGAGGCATTAGGCACCATTGGGGGACAGTAGCAGTGGGGGCTTTGGCACTGTGGGGGGAGGATGTAGCCAGGGAGGGGAAGAAGGCAACTGGGATAGGTCATCCCCCATAGGGACATGTCTGCCAGGGTCAAGTCTACACTTTTGGGCCTGAAGTTTGAAAGTGATGGACTTATAAAGAATGTGACAGACTAATGTTTATTCTATTGTAAGCAATACCTCCACTGACATTGGGGAAAATTTTCATTTTTTTCTGGATCAACGGCAAGTGAGATTTTTATAAGCTTATATTACACTGTCCCCTTTTTATACTGTTTGTGGTTTATTTTTGACATATTTTTAGCAAACTGTTGGGGACATGTGATGACAGTTCAAGGTAGTCATCAGAATAATTGAAAGAAACAAGAGTAATCAAAGTTAAGCAAGAAAGGAAGAGAGGAAAGGTTTATTCTGATGGTTTGGACAGCAAACATGTCCCTACCCTTAGCGGGTACAGGAAGTACAGAATCTGGATTTCATATACTACTTTGATGGTGTCAGCTGCTTGTTGGAACTTTTCCATGGTCTTGAGCAACTCTGTTCTTTAAGAATGTATATCTGTGGATCCACATCTAAAGCCCCAGGGACATTAATCATCTCTCCCACAACAATCTACCTGCAAGGTCTAGATCAGGTCCCATTTCCACATGGCCCAGGTCAGCCTGACCCATGCCAGGGCAAACTAGCCTAACCATGTCCTACATCAACCCTGCTGAGGACTAGCAAATGGCCTGATCCAAGAAAACTGTCACCAAAGTGAAAGTTTCTACTTTAACCTTATTGCTTGAACACTAGAATGATTTGGCTATACCTAACTCAATATCCAGAAATGAGTGCTTGTTTTCATTTATTTTTTGAATATGGAGACATTATAAGTCCAAGCCTGAATCAAAGATTTGGCTAAAATTGGTTTGCCCAGGAATTAAATTTCCAGTGCAGGCAAATGGCACAATGGTGCCAATTACCTGCGTTTGTAAGTTTTCTCAGCTTTGTTTGTAGCACAGGGTGGGGGAGGATAAAGGTGAGTGGATGGTGATTTCACGCTTACCATCAAACCTCCCCTGGTGATATGGTGGCTAGACCAGCTCACAAACTCTAACAGTGGTTTTCAATCTTCTTAATGATACCAGAGTTTCAGGTTCTTGGTCTCAGTGATTCAAAGAATGAATCAAAGGACCACAGATCAGTGGTAAGATAGGATTTATTCACAGAGACAAATACAAAAACTTACAAAACCCAAAGGTCCTGGCAGAGAGAACCCAGGAGGGGAACAAGTTCTCTTGCTCCTTCTTTGAGGTCTGTCCTCAGGCTCTCTGCTCAGGGGTTTACATAGTAGTTCTGCCAGAACTCAATGTTGACTTTTAGGGCATGAGTTTCCAACAGTTACAGCCAGCAGCAAGGTGCCAAAACTCTCAGGCCCTGAAAACTCACATGAGGAGACAGCAAAGCGCCATCCATGAAATTGACCAGCCAGAGTGCTTGGGGAGGAGACAGCAAGGCCCAGTGTCTCCAGCAGGTGTCCTGCCCCTCCAGCAAGCTGGTTCCTCCTGCCACCACAGCATCAACATGGCCACCTGTCCTGCAGTGCTAATGCTGTGATGTATTTTCATTGTTACAAAGGGGTCTTGACCCACAGGTTGAGAACTGCTGCTAGAAGATAGCAGAGGGAGCTGAAGAATTATACTCAGGTGGGGCAGATCCTGCAGGCAGGTTTACGTGGTTTGGAAAGGTTACATCATTCGTCAAAGGCAATTCATTGCAAGGCAACTCCTGTGGAGACCACAGATATCACCTATTCTTTCAGAATCATTTCGATATGTTTATTTTCTTAAAGCTAATAAAGCTACGTATCTACTCACATTATTTTTCTACTGAAAAATGAGTTTTGGAGATTTCTTTGTGTCTAAATTTCATAGTTAGGTACCTAAGCACAAGACATGGATAAAATAAATTATCACTCTTTCCTCATAGGGGCATTTCAAGTGTAGAGATTAAGACTGTTGAATGATTATAGCATGGCAGCTGGCTTCCTTTGCTGTTCTCTTATTATATTTTTGGGTTAGTCTTTGCTCATCTGAATGACAGACTAATTTGGGGTGTTAGTACTACTAAGTATGTAGCCACTGTTGTTAATCTATTAAAATTTAAATGTCAAAATTGTGTTACAAATATGTTAAAATATCTTTAGTGTGTGCATGGGCAGGAAAATTTATAAGTTGTAGACATTATTTTCAGCAGGTCAAAAATTAGATTGAAGTTCCCAGTTATATTTGTAAACTTATGGAGCTGATTAGTTCATTTTTGTTTTTGTTTTTTCAAGATGAGGATTCAAAACATTTATTGCCTTGTAGGGTTTATTATTGTTCAGCAGCTTTGACATTAATAATCTATTTGTGAACTTTATGTTCACACAATAGCTGTCAAGTTAGACATATTCTGGGACATAAATATAGTAGCCTCACAGGTTAAAGCAAATCAGGAATAAGGTCAAATAAATGCTGAATTTTTTATGCAATATGCTTTATAAAGTTTAGAGGATTTTTAAAAATCATAAATAATACTTCAAGATGACCAGATATTTGTATTAACTTTTAATTTTATATGAACTATTTGGTCTTTTCCCTCATTTTATACCTATAAGTAAACAACATGATTTATTCCCACCTGTTCCCCTGCTGTTCTCTGTTGTCTTTGTTCCTACACCACGTGCTGCCTGTGAAGTATCATTCTTTGTGTTCCTTCATAAAGTCAGCAGGTCTGTCAGCAACTCAGCCATTCCACCAATATACTCTGCGCACCTGTCAGGATTTGAGCACCATGCTAGGCACTGTTTTTATTAATATCTCTTTGATTGACGTGTATCAATAGGTGTAATATTCTCTAACTTTTCTGAGAATTTTATTTCCATTCTCTACATAGTTATGTCTAGAGAACAATCATTGTAAGCCAAGAATTGTGAGAGTCAGTCCAACAAGCCTTTACCTCTCAGACAATAATCATTTATAAATGCATTTTAGTATGTGACATACAAGTTTATTTTCTAGAAAATTATCAAAATATGTTTTAAGATGAAAGTTGATTACCCTTACCATTTGTAGCATCTCCTGTGTATGTTTCTCTCCTTATTTAAATACTTCTTCCAAGGATATTTTTCAGTGCCTACATTGTCTTACATCTTTGTATGGTATATTTCCTGAGGCTTTTTCTGCTTGAGAATAATCGTATTACTCAACATTTAAATGACATTTAGCTTGATATAAAATTCTAAGATTTTTTAAAATGACTAAGCATATGTCCCCAGTGATCTCTTATGCCTAATAGATCTATAGAGTGTGGATGTTAATTTGACCTTATTCTTTGATTAGTAATTTTTTTTCTCTTTCTCTCTGGAAACTTTAAAGGTCTATTTTCTTCATTGGTGCTAATTTTTACCTTTCAATTTGAGGTTTTACATATTTATTAAATTTTATAATATATATTTGCATTTTTCTATTATTTATTAGCACATTTCTCCTAAAAATACTTGTGACAGAAAATCCTATGACCCAGATACTGGCTTAAATTCCTCAAATTAAGTTTTTTTTTTTCCTCTAAATTTATTATACACATTTACAATCAAATAAACAGTTCCAAGAATTGCACATGTGCATACACATGTGCCATCCATTTAGGCTCTAAAATTATAGTAAAGTATTAGTATATATGCCTTAGCAAGCTTTTATCTATCCAATTGCTCAAACTTGATATTTCAAAATGTATATATTTTTGCTATTTCCTAGAAGAGTTACTCAGTTTTGATATTTCTACTTTCTAAAATGTTCTTCAGCTTGATCTAAATTTCCATGTTTTCTGTTTTATCTTTTATGTATCTATAGCTAATGTTCCCCTTTTCACTTTTATGAATTTATCATCTTAGTGATACTGGACAGGTGGGACCCCAGCCAGCTCAGCAGAGCAGGGCTGGAGGACCTGCTACCTCTGTCTTGGCAGTGTTGGTGGTGGCAGCCAGCAGAGGAACCAGCAGGCTGGAGCGTAGACAAGTGAGGGGAGTTTCCCTCCCCCACCTGAGGCTCTAGTAGCCAAAGGAACTGGACACAAGCAGGGAAAGACACTGGCGATTCCTCCACTACATCCCTGATTGGTCCATTTTCAAAACCTGCTCCTTATTGGTCTGTTTTTAGGCCCTGAAAACTCATTGGACAACTTCCCCATGTAAGCCCCTAAGCAGAGAGCCCAAGTGCAGATCGCAGTAGATGTCTGAGGGAGAGAGAACAGAAGAGCAAGAGCTATAACACTTATCCTGTAACAAATACCCTGCTCTGCAAGGAGGTTTGGCTCTTTGTAAGAGCCGTCAGTCACACTTGCATAAAACCTATCTTACTACTGATCCTACTCTTCAAGGTTTGGCTCTTTGTGAGAGCTGTAACACCTGTTGAATAAAACCTAACCTACTGTTGATCCTGTGGTCCATGGATTCATTCATTGAATTGTTGAGACCAAGAGCCTGGAAATCCAGTATTAAAAGTCCGGTATCATTAGGTCAGATCACTATTATCAGACCTTTGCCATATTTGTGTTTTATATTTTCAATATATTTGCTGCCTCAGCATCCATTTTGGGGCCCAACACTAGTTGTTTAAAACCCATTTGTGCTCTGGCCCCTCCCTGCATGGTTGTTCTTCATCTCGTGGGTCCCAGTGCAGCCTGCAGCTGCTGAGCAGACCGTGATGGAACCTACCGGCCTAGAACAGAGCAGGGGAAGTGAGTTCCCCACCTCACCTTTCCTCTGCACTCCCTGATCCCAAGCTGGGGGATGGGCCTCTCTGAAGCCTGGTCTTCAGCTTCTCTGTCTGAGGTCTCCAGACTTCCTGTGACCGGTGTCTGCACCGGGGACGGTGTCTGTGACCGGGGACCTCTGAGGGATTGTTCTTCCTGTTTCACAGACTTTGCTTACACCTTGTTGCTTCCCGCCACCTGCGCACGGAAACCCACCTTCCCCAAGGTGAGGTTCTGGACCCACCCTGCCCTGTGGGCTTATGGCTGCTCTGGACCTAGAGACCTCCAGATCAAGGTAGAAAGAAACAATAATAATAACAATCTCAGGGTAGCTCCAAGGAGTAGGGTGCTGGCCCATATGCAGGAGGTGGTGGGTCAAACCCAGCCCCAGCCAAAAAAAAAAAAAAAAATAGTAATAGTAATAACAATCTCAGGAATGATGGGGGCAGCAAGCAGAGTGTGTGTCACAATCATGAGGAAGAAAACAAATGCCTTGGGCAAGGGCGCCAACGTCTACACTGGATAAAGTACAGTCTCAGTAAACGGAGCTGAAGGGATGGACTCCTGACTGTTCACCTGCATAAGGACGAAACTGGCCCTCACCTTGACACCACATACAAACATTAAATGGGTTAAACACTTAATTGCAAGACCTCCAACTATAAAACTCCTACTGGAACACACAGGGGAAAGTTCCTTGACACATCTTCCAAGGGTCCTTCACATGTCATACCAAAAACGCAAGCAACAAAAGCCACAGTCAGCGGATGGGGCTGAATCCAACTCACAAGCCCCTGAGCAGCAAAGGGGAGAATTAACAAATGGAAAGCCAGCCCACTGGAGGGGAGAATTTATCTTTAATTTTCCAATAAAACTAAATTTGTTCAATATCCTAGTAATAGTTTGGATATAAGTATCCAACAACTTAATGAAAACTACAAAGCAGACGTGCAGGTTTGTAGTCTGTTAATCTAAAGTGCCTGACTGCTCATAGTACCTCCTAAGGCCCAGAGGTGGAAGGAAAAAGCAGACAGTGGGTGCAGTCGAGTAATAAATACAGAAGTAGAGATGGTCCATAAGACAGTATATTTTACTGCCAATATGGCAGCCAAATGCTTTCAAAATAACTTAGGAGGATGATAATGGCTGGACCTGCGAGTCTCCTCAAAGGCTTAAAGAGCCAGCCCAACTCACTGTGTAGTCTGTGAGACAGTGGCTTATATCATGGAGTTTTTTTCCAAAAGGAAGAAATATAAAATGTTTATATTAAAACAATAAAACTATAGGGTGTCCATAAAAAGTGGCTCGCTCTTTACTGCTATGCTACCCAATTTTTAAAATCCTGTAGAAAAAAATTAGCACCTACTCATGTCACTATAAGGCAAGCAAATGCTCCTCCCTTGGTATGAAAAGTCTGAAATGGTAATATTTCTCTCCTGCACTTTCAGAAAAGAGGCAATAACAGTACTTTGGTTTGGATTCAAGTCAGAGGCTTGAGGATTTTAAAATTGAAGAACTTCAAGTTCAGGATATCTCAAATGTTTATAGTCTGACTAAACCAAGTCAAACCACAACCACCCCACTTAGCATTAACTCACACCTCTTTTCTTTTAATAAAATTTACTTTAAATATACAGTGAAAAAAATAAAATAAAAGCCCTAACAAGTCAAAATAAGTCAAATACACACACTACACAGATAAAACCTTCACAAAGGTCAGAGCTAAATCTGAATTGCACACATTTTCAATGGGTCCTCAAACAAGCATGTAACAAAACAAAAGTCAGTTATTTACATATTCAGCAAGCCCGCTAAGAAATATGCCCTCCAGACTCATAACCTTTATTTTGTGTCTTCCTGAAGACTTGAACATTTTATTTTTCAGGTAGTTTAACATATTTACCATGTGGAAATGCTTTGGAACTATTCACATTGGTTATCATCTATCCTGAGGACTTGCCATTTCCCCAAGAGGAGTGTCATTCTACTTACGTTAGAAATTTCATATGAATCAGTATCCTTAGAACCTTGGAAAGACCTTAATATTTAAAATTATTAACAATTACTTCTAGGGACAAGTCCATGTTACTGAGTTGTGACAAATTTATTATCATTATGGAAACCAAGTGTAGCCATCCATCTTAAAAAATGCCCAACCACTGCTCTCAATATAAAATGACTGTTTATCATCCAATAAATCAGATCTCTGTCCTTTGAAATCACCTTTGGTTTTGGTCATTAGAAGAGGATTTTTTTTTTAAAAAGTCCTTTTATTTTAATTCATTTTTTAATTAAATCATTACTGTATACATATATGGGGTACAATGTGATGACTTGATATGCAATGTGGAATGCTTATATCAAACTGATTAATGTAACCATCATGTCACTTACTTATTTTTTGTGGAAAGACATTTATAATTTGCTCTTAACTGTTTTGAGATGTACCCTTGCATTGTGCATATTAGGTGAGATCTCAGCAAAATCTCCCCATCCTCCCTCCACTCACTGTCCCTACTCATAGTACCTCCTACAGGCCCAGAGGTGGAAGGAAAAAAGAAGACAGTGGGTGCCCCTCCCCCCGTGCCCTCCTTCTTACTGGACTACTGTGTTTCATCATTTGTATGAGCCTGTAAGTGGTTAATATTGAGTACATTGGAAACTTCTTTTTTCTGTTCTTGAGATACTATACTAAGAAAAATATGTTCCAACTCCATTCAGATAAACATAGAAAATGTAAAGACTCCATCTTTTTTATGGCTGAATAGTATTCTATGGTGCATGTACCACAATTTGTTAATCCAGTCATGGATTGATGGGCATTTGGGCTGCTTCCATGACATGGCTATTGTCAACTGGGCTGCAATAAATATTCAGGTGCAAATGTCTTTGTTGTATTATTTTTGTTCATCTGCATAGATACCTAGTAATGGGATTGCAGGATCAAATGGAAGTTCTACTTTTAGATCTTTGAGGATTCTCCATATTTATCTCCAAAAAGGCTGTATTAGTTTGCAATCCCACCAGCAGTGTAGCAGTGTGCCCTTCTCTCCATATCCATTCCAACATCTGCAGTTTGAAGATTTTGCGATGTGGGCTAATCATACTGGAGTTAGGTGATATCATAAAGTGGTTTTGGTTTCCATTTCTCTGATGATTAAAGATGATGAGCATTTTTTCATGTGTTTGTTGGCCATTCACCTGTCATCTTCAGAGAAGTTTCTGCTCAAGTCTCTTGCTCACAAATCAATGGGCTGTTTGTTCTTTTCTTACTGATTTATTTGAGTTCTGTGTAGATTCTAGTTATCAGACCTTTGTCAGAACTATAACCTGCAAAAATCTTCTCCCATTCTGAAGGCTGGCTGTTTGTTTTACTTACAGTACTCTTGGCTATGCAGAAGTTTTTAGCTTGATCAAATCCCAGCAATATATTTTTGGTGTTGCTTCAATTGCCAAGGTGGTGGTGGGGTCCTTCTCGTAAAATATTTTTCCAGGCCAGTTTCTTCAAGTGTTTTCTCTGTACTCTTTTCATGTCTTAAATTTAAATTTTTTATCCAGTGAGAATCAATTTCTGTTAGTTGTTAGAGGCGAGGGTCCAGTTTCAGTCTTTTACATGTTGCTAGCCAATTCTCCCAGCACCACTTGTTAAATAGGAATTCTTTTCCCCAATGCATGTTTTTGTTAGATTTATCAAAGAGCAAATGACAGTATGTGCTTAGGGTCATCTCTAGATTCTCTATTTTATTCCATAGTCTATGTATCTATTTTTTGTGCCAATATGATGCTGTTTTTTTTTCTTTTTTTTTTGAGACAGACTTTCACTATGTAGCCCTGTGTAGAGTGCTATGGCATCACAGCTCACAGCAACCTCAAACTCCTGGGCTTAAGCAATATTCTTGCCTCAGCCTCCCAAATAGCTGGGACCACAGACACCCACTGTAATGCCCAGATATTTCTTATTGAAGTTGTGATTGTTTTAGCTGGGCCAGGCTGGGTTCAAACCTGCCAGCCCCACTGTATGTGGCTGGCACTGTAACTACTGTGCTATGGGTGCCGAGCCAGTATCATGCTGTTTTGATCACTATAGCTTTGTAGTATAACCTGAAGTGTGATAATGTGATACTCCCAGATTGTTTTTAAATAATGTATAGGCTATTCAGAGTTTTGTCTGATTCCATACAAAACAAAGTACTATTTTTTTCAAGTTCTCTAAAGTATGATATTGGTGCTTTGATAGGGATTGTATTAAATCTGTAGGTTGCTTTGGATAGTATGGACATTTTAACAATGTTGATTCTTCACAGCCACAAGCATGGTATTTTTCCCTTTTGTTAACATCTTCTGCTATTTCTTTTCTCAGGTTTCATAATTCTCTTTTTGAGATCTTTCATGCCCTTTGTTAGAAAAATTCCCAGGTATTTCATCTTCTTTGGTACCACTGTAAAAGGAATATAGTCCTTGATTGTATTCTCAGCTTGACTATTATATAAAAGCTACTGATTTGTAAATGTTGATTTTGTATCCCAAAACACTGCTATATTCCTTGATCACTTCTATAAGATCCTAGCAAACAGAATTCAATGATACAACAAAAAAATTATATGCCACAACCAAGTTGGTTTTATCTCAAGGTTACCAGGTTGGTTCAACATACATAAATCTATAAATATAATACATCACATAAATAAAATTAAGAAAGACCACATAATTCTATCAATTGATGCAGAAAAGGCTTTTGAGAATATCCAGCATCCTTGCATGATCAGAACACTTAAGAAAATAGTCTTAGGTGGGACATTTCATAAACTGATAGAGGCCATCTACAGCAAACCCACAGACAGTATCATATTGAATGGAGTAAAATTGAAAACATTTCCACTCACATCTGGAACTAGACAATTATGCCCATTGTCTCCACTGCTATTCAACATAGCACTGGAAGTCCTAGCCATCATAATCAGGGGAGAAAATGGGATCAGGAATATTCAATGGGGTCAGAAGTAAAACTCCTGCTCTTTGCGTATCACATGACCTGGAAACCCCCAGGGACTCAAAAGAAGTCTTAACAAGCACTTTGTAACACCATTTGGCTTTCCTATGAAATACTCAGCATCTTAGCTATGATGTACAATTCCTGTTTTAGTAACCCAGACACTGGCTTCAGAGCTTGTGGGGGAAATGACTATTGAAAACTATCCTAGAAATTGTCTTTTGGCAGAACAACAGGTGTCCAATTTAAAGCAGGAAAGTCTGTTTGTTGCTCTATGGTCCTTTCAAAATTTAAAACATTTTTGATTCCCTTCTACATAAAAATCTCAGTCACCATTGGGTACAGATGGGTGAGGTCCTGGCCCTGCCCCTCTGGCTTCTCCACACCTGCTCTCTCACTGGGGCAGCAAAGCTTGAATAGATATGTTTCCACGAGGACTCCCCAGAAAGCCTTTATAGATAATCTCACAACATATTTTCTGTGCTTCCTGGTTTATGAGAGCTAAAAAGGAAACAAAATAAACAAAACAAAACAAACAAAACTAGTCTGTTAGAACCAGAGCTAGTCTGTTAGAACCAGAAGCCATCTCTCTACTTGAGCCACCATCTAACTGGTTACTGTGACAAGGAGGCTGAGCTGGGGAGGGACTCACGCTGGTCAGAATCACGACATTTCAATTTCTGCAGTTGACTGATCTGGTTACTTTCTATTCTGTTTCCAGACAGAGTTTTCCCTATCTTTGGTTTCAGTGAGGTCTTCCGATTGAGTCCTGCCTTGCGTCTACCACATGATGCCAGTTTTGTTTTGTTTTTAATCCTGTCAGCAACTTCTTTATAAGCAGGACACAGGCACTGCAGATGTCTCCTGACTGAATTTCATACATCCCCAGGATAGTTCTGGAACTCCTTTTCCTAACATTTACTGTCAGTGAGTGGAGGACTTTGTTCTGCAAATGCAGCAGCTCCTATACAGTGGTACATCTTTGGTTTGTGAAAACCAAACATCTTTTCTTCTGGGCAAGTCTTCCAAAAGTAGCCCTTGCATGCACGACAGCCTTCCCGAGGTGCAGAGTGTGCACCAGGCCAGCCCCTCCCCTGCAGTGTTCCCTCCCCTGCAGCTGCCTTGTCTGGCTCAGAGAAATACTTTTAACTCATACATTTGTTAAGATGTTATTATCCAAAACATATAAGCAAAAAAATAATAAATAAATTGAATAACTTAATCTAAAAGTAAGAAAAGAACTTAAATAGGCATTCTTTCCAAAGAAGTTATGAAAATCAAGCTCCAGTGAGAATTTACCTCACACTTATGAGGATGGCTATTATGAAACACAACAGATTAGTGTTGGTGAGGCTGTGGAGAAAGGGTAATTTTGCATACTGTTGGAGAGAACATAAATTAGTACACCTACTGGTATTAGAAAAATAGTATACAGGGTCCTCAAAAAATTAAAAAGAGAATTACCATTTGATTCAATAACCTTACCTCTGAGTATATACCCAAAGGAAATGAAATATCTCAAGTATGTTGAAAAAATATTTGCATTTAATGTTCACTGCCATTTTATCTATAATAGCTAAGATGTGGAAACAAGCTATGTGTCACTGAAGGATGAATGGACAAAGATAATGGAATGTTTATACTCAATGGAATATTATTCAGCCATAAAAAGAAAGAAATCCTGCTAGCTGTTGTCAGGAGCCAAAAGACGCCAGATGGCCGCCCATCCCCACCATCTAGAGTATGCTAACCTTTATCAGATAAGGAGCTGCTTTTCCCTTATCAGACAAGGAGCTGTTCTTCCCAGAGAAGCCATAAAATGTTTCAGACACATCGTTTACATTCCCAGCAGGAGATTGATGCAAGCTCTACCTCCCACATTCCTTTGCCCCACCCCTTGTCTTCTCTGAGTGCCTTAAAACTGACCTGTTACCTCCATTAAATCGGGCCTTGACAAGAAATCTGCTTGGTCTCATTTTCTCTTTCTCGCTCATTCTCTTTACAGGCTGGGTCCCCCTCGCCCC
>NW_003852440.1:12596144-12630943 GCF_000181295.1 Otolemur garnettii | reverse complement strand
ACATGAAGGCTATGTTAACCAGTTTGATGGAAGTGTCTTGGATTGTGTGTGAAAACACCACACTATACCCCCAAAGTGCATCAATGTACACAGTTACCATTCAATTAAAAAAAAAAAAAACCCAAAAACAAAAAAAACAACCCAGACATTTTCTAAACATGTTCTGTTTTCTATAAATATCGGTATGTACCAGAAAAAAAGAAAGAGACTTCTGACACAAATAAAAAAAGTAAAGGCTATAAACAAACTAACAAAAATATATATATAAGTATACAACTACATGGCCAAGGTTACATGAGCAAGGAGGCACAAACTATCAGGCTCACTGACTGGTTTTCTAGTTTTCTAAAATTCTCTGCAAGGATGGACAGTGGCTGATGGGCAAACCATACACAATGACTGTTGTGTCCCTGGGCCAGCCTTTGTTACCTCTTCCTACCTTCTTCTGCTTAACCTTTTGTGCCAATTGCTCTCCATATTTTTGTTGCACCCTTGTCTCCAGTAAGAGTATCTGATTGGCAGAAAACTTTTCTTTGTCAGAATTTTCATTGCATAGACAGGTGACTCAATTGGATTGCTATGGTGACATCTGTCCCATCAGTGTTACCCTGACCTGGGGACTAAGCATGCAGGCCAATGCATAGTTTGCTCATGCACAAGCCTTGCTTCTCTGTCTCTACTGCATGCCCATTTGCTCTGATTTATCATCACTCTTTTTGCAATGAGGAAAGAAAGCAATACTTAGCATCTGTCAAGAGGAAAATTGCACTGTCTTCTCTTGGTCACTCTCTCTATGCACTTTGGTTTTGGTCAAAGCCTCCTGGGCTCTTTCCACCTGGTGGCGAGGTTGATGTGTGCATCTAATCAGGTCAGCTGACTCTCACCGTCTCTTTACTGCTCCTGCATCTGCACTGCCCACCAGCCCAGCTGGCTATGGAAAACTATTCCACACTTCCCATCTGGGAAAAAATGAGTGGCTTTGGGAGAGACACCTGAATCCACTTTTCCTTTGTTTAAAAGTAGGAAGAATTTCAGTGTCAGTACCAGAAATTCTAGGAGATCATGCCAAACGTTTTAGTCAAATTTTGATAAAGTGGATCAAATTATACTAGTTTTTGGTTTATAGGAAGAATTATATCTCACCTCCCAAAGGAAACGAAGTAGCTAGAATGGGTGTGTGCATGTGTGTGTTTACATATGTATGCCTCCAACAAATCAGAGAAATGGAAATTAAGGTCACAATTAGATATGCTCTTCTACAACCCTCATACTGCCAAAATTTAAGAGGTCCTATGTTGTTAACAAATGTTAATATAATGTGAATTGTATATATAATTAGAGTATATATATATATATATATATATAGAGAGAGAGAGAGAGAGAGAGAGGGAGTATTTTCATACACTAGTGATAGGAGTAAAAATTGGTAAAACCACTTGGAAAATATAATGGCATTATTTTCTAATGCTGCATTTTTGAAAGTGCAAGATCCCTCTCTTTGCTTCTATGTTGGAATTTTTGAATATGTGTGAAAATCACCATTTACAATAATTTAAATCTGGAAAGAACCAGATTTACAATAAGTTAAAACTGGAAAAATTTTATTTTACTAACAAGATAATTGGATTATTCAGAGTGGCATGTTAAAAGATGAAGAAAATTAATAAACCTCTTCCAGACTGATCAAGTAAGCAGGACAGAAAGCATTAATTGGAAACATTATGCAAATAAAAAGGAGCAATTCTATAGATACTTGCATATTAGATCCTACATTCAATCTAAGGACCTGGATTCTGAAGAAGAAAAAAGACAAGAAAGATCATTCAGAAGAATGAGTTCCACATTAAACCTCAATATTTAAAGAGTTTGGGAGTCATCATTCTTCTGCTTATGTTAAGAAAAAAAACTGAACAAACAAAATTAATGACTTCCAGTGTACCCATCAGAGAACTGATAATCCCAGGGCAAAACAACACTCTGAAGTCTAAAAAATAAAACACTTAAAATTTAACAGTAAGAAAATAAACCACTCAATTAAAAATGGGCAAGAGATCTGAACAGAAACTTCACCAAAGAAGATACACCAATATCAAGACAGCACATGAAAAAATGTTGAACATAGTATGTCACTGGAAAATTACAAATTAAGCAACATTAAGACACCATTATACATATTAGCATGACTGAAATGTGAGAACTGACACACTCAGGTATTGGTGAGAATGTGGAATAACAAGAAGTCTCATATTGCTAATGTGAATACAAAATTATTCAGCAACTTTTGAAAACAATTTGTGAGTTTTCATAAAGTTTAACATATTCTTACATACCATCTAGCAATTATATTCCTAGATATTTATCCACCTGAATAAAAATTTACATCTGCAAAAAATACCTACATATGAAAGTTCTTACCAGCTTGATTCATAATTGCCAATAACTGGAAGCAAACAAGATGTCCTTCAGTAACATAATGGACAAAATAATTCTTATAACGGGATATTAGTCAGTGGTAAGAATGCATGAGCAATCAAGGCCTGAAAAGACATGGAGGGAAGTTAGATGAGTATTTCTCTGTGAACAATGTCAATGTGAAAAGGTTGTGTGCTAAAGGATGCAATTTGTCTGATGTCTGTATGATTTGAAAAGCATACACAAAGGCTGCAATGAGTTTGGTGAGGAGAGTTAAAAGTGTGAATATGGAGATTTTTAAGGGACTGGAACCATTCTTCACTATTATTATGCTTTAGTCATGGATACATGACATCATTTGTCTATCAAAAAATGAAATTCAGAGCAAAAAATTGAACCTTGATATGTGCAAATGAAAAATGAACAATTAGTACGTTGGGGCCTCATCATAAAGAAGAAAGGTAGTGACAACCAAATGAACAAAAAAGTATGCAGCAACCTTATAGAAGGATATGGAGGGAAATATTTCAGCTTTGGACATATGTGAAAGGTAAGACTAAAGGCCAATTGGATCTGGACATAAACACTCTGCTCTAATTCACAAAGCCAATTCCCACAAGGTGCAGGTTTCTCCCAGTAGGGATCTGAGAATTAAGTCTGCAAACACACCACCATGCATTAATGTTGGCAGCCCTGTTCACACGACTTGGTAGGTTTCATAACCTTGGTTTATCAGTGTTTCACACATGTGTTTGTGTCAACAGGCGGTGATGTGTTACTGAGTGTTACTTACTGTTGTGCGTTTTGTGTGCAAAAATTTGGAGCTTAAATTGTAGCAGGAAACGCTAGTAATATAAATTCCTTGTTAAACTTGGCAAAGAGTGGCAGTGAAGTCAGGGACATGTTAGTCCATGGTTGGGGGGATAATTCCATGAGGAAAATGGCAGTATACAAATGGAGTAAATATTTTTCTGAGGTGAGAGAAAGCATCACTGATGAAGAGAAGTCAGTGAGGAGAAGAACTGATAAAAACATTGCAAAAATTCATGGAATTGTACATCAAAATCATCAGTTGACTGTGAGAAGCATAGAAGACCAAGAAAATGATAAAGAAACAGTTAGGAAAAATCTCAACTGAAAATCTTAGCATGAGAAAGATGTGGTTCTTGACTCACAACAACGCACCAGCTCAGGAAGCATTGTCCGTGAGAGAGTACTTAGGTAGTAAACAAATAGCTATATTGGGACACCCTCCCTGTTCACCTGATATGGCCTCCAGTGACTTTTTACTTTACCTAAAGGTAAAGGAAATACTGAAAGGAAGACTTTTTATGACATCCAGGACATCAAAGGTAATACAATGACAGCTTTGATGGCCAGTCCAAAAAAAAAGTTCCAAAATTGCTTTGAAGAATAGACTAGGTGCTGGCATCAGTGTATAGGTTCCCAAGGGAGAATACAATGATATTTACAGCAAAGAGGTATGTAGCATTTTTTCTACTTTGAGTTTCCAAACTTAATTGTCAGGCCATGTCTGTATATATGCATTGATTTGTTCTCTCAGCTAAAAAAACCTAAATGAAATGACACCCAGTATCAAACAGCAGGCCCAGTGCCTGATGTTTGGCTTTTTATAGCATTCTCCAATAACACAATATAGTAGGAACAATGAGTTTTTGGAGACATGGTTACTTTTAGGAATGTAGCATGAGTTATACAAGATGAGCCTGAAGCAACGCCTGACACCATGAGGCAGTGCTCAAATACCAAAATACAAACAAACTGACTCACAATGATATTATTAATATTGCTAACAGTGTTTCAAAGGAACATACACTTGTGCCAACAGAAAGAGCTCTCAGGAGAACCTGAGACCCTATCAATTGGAGCAGGAATGTAAAGAAAGTAGTATAAGACTTTAACCTAAACTTTAAAGTAAATATACTGAGCCATACAGATAATAATAAATAATTGTACAAATTAATAAATGTGGGAGAATGAGAAATTTCTTATTCAGAATAATTCCAAATAAATTATGTAGCTACTCCATCCTAAAGAAAGTATTGCTCTTCATTCCTGGACTAGTAACTCTGCACAGAGACTTTCTTCTAAAGAGCGCAGATGCTTCGTAATGAAGACACCTGATGAACCAACCTCTGACAGGGGATCCAGGTGAACCACACAGTCATAAATTCTGCTCAGAGTGTGAACCCTCCATATGATATGGTAAAGTTCCACGTTTTGCCTCTGTGATCATCTTGGTCAAAACCCCAAATCCCAGTGTCATCACAAGAAAAACAGCAGACAAATATTCATTGAGGGACATCTTAAAATATGCATGATTCGTGCTCTTCAAAATATTAAAGTCTTCAAAAACAAGACTAGTCTGAGAAGTGTTATAGTGAAAAGAAATCTAATAAAATGCCACAACTAAATGATGACATCCTATATCGAATCTTAGGACAGAAAAATGACATTAGGGAAAAACTAAAGAATATAAAAAACTGCAGACTTTGTTTAATTGATATTAGTCCATTAATCATAACAAATGAACCATACTTATACAATATATTAATAACAGGAAATTGTGTGCTGAGGATATGGGAACTCTATATTACCTTTCAAGTTTTTCTGTAAATGTAAAATTATTCAACAAAATACGACATTCTAAACAAACAAACAAACAGAAACTTAATAAATACTTCCTTTGAGTTTTAAGTTTAAAAGACAGTGGAAGGGATAACGACTGAACCTTTAGTGTTAGAAAGAAAGTTCGTGGTAATTGTGGGAAGAGGGCTGACCCGAAGTAGCTATTGTCAGAGGCTCATGCCCAAAGGAAGAGATAATGGACTAAAGTGGACGGAAGCTGAATGAGAGGAGCTCCACACTGACAGGACTGCATGAGGTACACATCACCCAGGCTGAATCAAGTGGCACAAACAAGGAAGGGGAAGAAAAACAACAGGTACAAGACTAGTCCCGAGGAAAGGAGACCCCTCTCCCAAATAGGAACTCCATCTAGGGCAACCAGTCAACCAGTGAACTGAGTTCAAAACTCTTCTCACCTTATCCCATGGGAGAGCAGTTGCTAAGTCCTAGTCCTCCCTATTATTGAGGTCCTACCACTGAGCCAAGGCCCCATTCTGTCTGGCACAAAAGACCAAATATTTTCCCTGCGATTCTGAGCACCCAGATCACCTTTCCCCCACCCTAGTTACTGGGAGGACTGCCCCCTGTAGAGTGTTTAGTGAGATCACCGAGAAACTTGGGAAGTTTGCTGGCTGCAGAGCTGCAGTGTGAGAACAGCAGTAGGGCAGTCCAAGATGTTTTGGGGAGAGGGTTAAAATTACTAGGGTGACCAGACATCCCGCTTTTCAACAATTTGTCCCGCGACCCACGGTGTTTTAAAAAAGTCCCCATTTTTGGAAAGAATGCACGAACGGGTGGGAGAACAAGAAGGGAATATACAGTTTTCTGCTGCCATGTGGCTATTTCACCAGAATATGAGTCTTATATTATTTTTGTTAATTTTATAATGTTGAACTGTAATAACAACAAATAATTGCTGAGAAGTGATTATCGAGAACTGCTTATCAAAGTTTGCATTGTTGTCAGGCCCTGCCTTGCCCCACTCCCCGCCCCACCCCCGGCCATGTTGTCCTGCCTTCTGGATGTTAAAATCTGATCACCCTATTAATTACCCATCTCTAGCTCCTGGGGAATTCTCCAACAGCTCTGTTATCTGCCCTTTGGGACAACTTCTGAGCTCCATTGATTGGGCGGGACTGGTGCTTAAAGGAATTTGACTTGTGACTGAACTTCAGACCTGTCAACTCAGCCAGGCATGGCTATCTGAGCTTAACTGGATAGGCAGGCAGGTGTCTAAGTGACTTTGGACTGCACTTTGGATCTCTGTTCTCCACCAGCCAGGGCTCTCTGAGCTCAATTGAGTGGGTGGGACTGGGCTTTAAGTGACTTTGGAATGAACTTTGGGCCTTTAGCCTCTACCAGGCAGGGCTCTCTGAGCCACATTGGATGGGCAGGGCCAAGGATTAGGCAAATGTGGACTGAATTTTGGAATAGTTCTGTCCACTGTGTGGCAGCTCTCTAATCTCAAATAGGTAGGCTGTGCCTAAAGTGCCTGAGTGACTCTTATCTGAACGTTAGAACTGCATACTCCCACTGGGCAGCAGCCCCCTGAGCTTAACGGGTGGATAGTGCCCAGTGCCTGAGTGACTTTGTCTGAGTTCTGGACCTATGCTGTCCACAGAACTGCAACCCTTAGTGCTTGATTGGCTGGATGGTGCCCAGCACATAAGCATCTCTCCTGAACTCTGGGCCAGTGCTGTCAGCTGGGCAGTCTCATGAGCATGATTTGGTGGGTGGAGCCAGGGCTGGCAGAGTGACTTTTGGAACTCTGGGCCAGTACTGCCTACTGATTCTTGTCCCCTGGAGACACTATCTAAGGCTGTGGATTCACCATTTTTCTGCATTTGTTAGTGAAATGGTGGCACTGCAATGATGAGGAGTGGACTCATCAGGAACGACCTATAAATTCAACTAAAAAAGTATAATTAACATGTTAAAAAAAGAGAACAAGAGGAAGAAGCTGAAAATACTCAAGAGGAAAAATCAGCGGAAGAACTCTGACAACATAAAAAGTCAGAGCAGATTGACACCTCCTAGGGTTGTCAAAGGAAATACAACAGAGAATTCCATCCACAGAGAAATTGCTCTGAAATGTCAGAGATAGAATTTAGTATATGGATGGCAAATAAGATAATTGGAATGGAGGAAAATATGGAGTCAGAGAACCAAAAAATAGTTAAGAAATTGTCTCAAGAAATTAATGAATTCAAAGACAAAGTCACCAAGGATATGAATATAATGAGGAAAGATACAGCATAACTTAAGGAATTGAAAAAGGTATTTGAGGAGCTTCAAAATACAGTAGAGTTCCTCAGAAAGAGAGTTAAGCAGAGCAAAGAAAGAATCTCAGATAAAGAAGACAAGACTTTTGAATTATCCCAAGCATTCAAAGAGGCAGAAAACTAGAAAAATAACAGAATATTCCCTGAGAGAGCTATGGGATCATTCCAAGAAATCAAACATCTGAATTACAGGGATCACTGAAGGAGAAGAGGGTGGTCCCAAAAGCACAAATTCTCTGCTCCAAGACATTATGGTGGAGAATTTCCCAAGTATTGCCAGAGACACAAAAATGCAGATGGTAGATAGTTTTAGAACCCCAGCATGACTCAGTTCAAACAAAGCATCTTCTAGACACATTGTTTTTAATTTTGTCAAAATTAATATGGAGGAGAAACTTTTGCAATTAGCTAGGCATAAGAAAAGTATTACTTACAAAGGGAAAAGTATAAGGATGACTATAGATCTTTCAGTTGCAACTTTCCAAGCGGTAAAAGGATGGTCATTGAACTTCAACCTTCTTTAAAAAATTCCAGGCCAGGATTCTATACCCTGCTAAACTGAGTTTCATTTGTGATGGAGAAATCAAATACTTCACCAACATCCACATGTTGAGAAAATTTGCCACAAGTCAACCAGCTCTACAGGAAATACTCAGACCCATTCTTATTCTTCAATGATCAAAAGGAGGGTACACCACCAAAGTAAACCTATCCAGAAATTAAAGAACAAAGAATAGCTTTCACAATGGTGAGAGGCATAAAATTAGGCTCTGGACTTTTGAAAAACAAGATGAACAAATTATGCCATATCTATTCTCTCAATTATTGAGAATGGTTTGAACTCTCCTTTAAATAGGCATACAGGCTGGATGACTGGACACAAAACTCAGGCCAGATACCTATTGTCTACAAAAACTCACCTTACCTCAAAAGATAGATTAAGACTCAGAGTGAAGGGATGGGCAATGGTATTCCAGGCAAACAGAAAGCAGAAAAGAGCTGGGATTACAATCTTGTATGCAGATACCATGGGATTCAAACCAACAAACATAAAGAAAAACAAAGGTAGACACTACATGCAGGGCAAGGGAAACACACAATATGAAGAGATTTTGATAGTTAACATCTATGCATGCTACCTGAATGCTCCTCGATATAGAAAACAAACCCTAACCACACTCTAATAGTTGAAGATTTTAACATTGGCAGTACTAGACAGATCCTCCATAGAAACTAAACAAAAAAATGATGGACTTAAACAAGACCCTAAAACAAATAGACTCAACAGACATTTATAGAACACTTTATCCTAACAAAACCAAATACACCTTCTTCTCATAAGCCCACAGATTGTCTTCCAAAACTGATCATATCTTAGGTCATAAGGTTAACTTCAACAAATTCCAAATAATAGAAATTATCCCCTGTATCTTCTCAGACCTTCATGAAATAAAAGTTGAACTCAACAGCAACAGGAATCTTTATACTCAAATAAAAGCATGGAAAATAAATAACCTTATGCTGAATCATAGCTGAGTCATGACCAAAATCAAGAAGGAGATCATTAGATTTCTGTAACAAAACAATAGTGAAGCCACAAACTATCAAAACCTGTGGAATACTGCAAAGGCAGTCCTAGGAGGGAAATTTATAGCATTAGATGCCTTTATCAAGAAAACAGAAAGAGAGCAAGTCAGCAACTGAAAGGGCCATCTCAAACAACTGGAAAAGAAAGAAAAATCTAATCCTAAACTCAGCAGAAGAAAAGAAATAACCAAAATTATAGCAGAATTAAATGAAATTGAAAATAGGAATCACTCAAAAGACCAGCAAAATAAAAAGTTGGTTCTTTGAAAAGATTAATATAATTGATAAGCCCTTAGCTAGATTAACCAGAAACAGAAAACCACTCTAAGATATCACCTAACCCTAGTAAGATTAGCCCACATGACAATGTCCTAAAGCTGCAGATGCTGGAGTAGATGTGGAGAGAAGAGAACACTTCTACACTGCTGGTGGGAGTGCAAACTCATACAGCCATTTTTGAGACGAGTATGGAGAATCCTCAAAGATCTAAAAGTAGACCTTCCATTTGACCCTGCAATCCCAAACTAGGTATCTAGCCAACCAGAAGAACAAAAATAATTTCACCACAAAGACTTTTGCACTAGAATGTTTATTGCAGTTCAGTTTTTAATTGACAAGTTGTGGAAGCAACCTAATTGCCCATCAACTCATTAATGGATCAACAAATTGTGGTATATGTATACCATGGAATATTATTCAGCCATTAAAAAAGATGGAGACTTGTCATCTTTTACACTTACCTGGATGGAATTGAAATACAGTGTTCTCAGTAAAGTATCTCAAAAATGGAAAAATAAATATCCAATGTATTCCATACTAATATGAAATCAATATATAAACAATTACATGTTCATAAGAATAATAAAACACTATTATGGTCCAGTTCAGGGGTAGAAGAAAGCAGGAGGGGTGAGGGGGCAGGACGTATGACAGAAGGAAGGAGGGTATGAGGTGGGATCTCACCACGTGTGCACATTGTGAGGGTGTATAACATGCCCCCTGGGTGAGGGGCTCTTCTACAAATGGAACTTTAACCTGGAAGTGAGAACAATGTAACCTAAATATTGTAAAACATTTTAAAGAAAGAAAATTTGGGGTTAGAGAAACTGGAGCAGAGAAAACTTCTGTTGATAGTGAGCTGATAAGGGAGTGATGAGCAACATAACAGAAAACAGAGGGGTTTTTTACTTTAAAAAAACATTTATTTATTTATTTGTTTTATTGCAGAATATTGTCAGGTGCAAAATGTTTTGATGCCTTCTGTACTATATAACTGTTTTAGTGGCAAGTCAATGATGATAACTTTCTTTTTCATTTTTATAAAGTATTTCCTACTCAAACCCATGTTCAGGAAATAGCTAAGAAAAATGTATGTATGTGTGTGTACGACAGAGAAAGACAGACAGAAATTAGTCCAGAATTACTTGAGCAATTATTCAAATAAAAAGAGTAATCAACTAGCTAATTTATTGCTACTAGGTTTGAAATTCATTAAAACTCACATCACTATCCTTATTAAATTAAGCAGGAGGTAGCATATAACATAGCCTCACAGGTGACTGGTTAATGCAGGATCTTTCCCATTCAGTCAGGAGATATTCAGAGTAACTGGGATCTCACCACTGTTGCTCAGCTGTCAGCATCAGTGTGCAGACTGTGCCCACAGCCAGGAAGGCCTGGGAAGGTAAGACAGGCCCGGCTGGGTCAGGGGTACCACTCTGTTAGGCAGAATTGGGGGGCTTTCCTGAAGAACAGTGACTATGGTGTTTGTCCTCTCAGTTGAGTCATCTTCACAAATAGGGTTTTAATACAGAATGTGTAGTTGCTTGATTATATTGTTTACTCATGTAGAGATTTATTAGGCTATAAATGAAGAAAACAGGTTTTATTTTAACATGCACTTACTAGTTGATTCTGTTTGCATAAAGCATCCACCACAAAGTGGGTTTGAGTCTTATGTCCTCTCCTGTGGGGAAAGTGAGGCTCATCTCAGGTGAACCCCACTCTCAATCCATTTCTAAGAGAGCCAACTGTCCTTGTTGAATATATTTTTTATATTTAGGTCTAAGAGTTGCAAAACGAATTATAAAAGGAAAAAAAATAGGAAAAGGCCACTTAAGGACTAACATTATGTCTTTAACGTGGGTATTAGGCATTTTGACACTCAGTTTCTCACTTAATTTCTTAAGCCTGATTGATAAGTAAAGGATCACCAGCTTTACACAGATGAGTATTTATCTCAATTTAATTAGTTGGTAAGTGGAAAAGTGAAATCTGTCTGCAGTCTCAACAGCCCATATAATTTCAATGACGTATCGTTCCATAAACTGGTTAACTATTTTTATCTCCCAGAGATGAAGTAACTTTTCCTCCTCACCAAAATAAAACAGAGACATGTCTTACAACTGTTTGCTAATAGATTTTGACCAGTGAGTTGAAAGGTGACGAGAAATTTTAACAGGACTTAGGCATATGAAATGCCCAGATGTCTCCAGTTCTTGACCTATTGTGTGTGATGCCAAAGAAATCCAGAGAGAGATTTCCAAAATGTGTCAAATGAATTTAGACCCAAGAGGTGATCCATTTTAAAAAAAAAAAAGGATTTTATTGTTGTCTCTGTTTGGAAAATCTTGCAACCTGTGCTTGCTCTATTGGATGGAAGTGTCAAGATGGTCACCAACCTTCACTTGTTTCTCACAGAAGTCTTTTCTTCAGTCATATTTTCAATAACTGAGAAGAGCTAGCATTTCCTCCTAACCAACTTTATGAAATACAGCATTTCTCTAACCTTGGACTTTAAGCTGGAATTCTTGAGTTTGGTGGTAGATATTATGAGTGACAGAGTGACAGACAGAACCAGGATAATGCTATCTGTTTTATCGTATGTGACTCTTAACTCATTCTATAGGAGAAAGAACAAACCCAGAGAGGATGTCAGACATCTTTGTGAAGAAATAAAAATTAACAAATCATGTTTTTAAAAGTTCTGAAGATTTAATACACAGTTACACAAGAAGACCTCTTTGCTTCACTGGCTTTGCAGCTAGTCAGTGAGCTCAGGGCCTTCGCAGTACACTCTGGGTCTCAGAAACAATGGCATGTTCTTCCCACATGCTCAGTGAGTATCAAGTGAAAAATGAACAAAGAACTGCTTCAGTGAGTTTCCTGAATTCTTTTCTTACTTGTTTCGGAACTCTTAGTAAGGCTACATTGAAGATAATGTTTCACAGGGAAAAAGACTACCAATAGCCTCTCATTCATTAAGTATCATACTTGATTAAGTATCTTAGTTCTTTACCTCATTTAAATATTTTCTATTTCACTTTAATACCCTCTGTATCCTCCAATGTTAGAAGAAAAAGCAATTTTAAAATTGATATTTAGAAATGTTTGTCTGAAATAGATGTAACCATGGTACCATGAAAAAAATTTTTCTGAAAAAGACATTTAGAGGAAGGAGACTTTATTCCATTGAACAGTTTGCAAACCTGGGAAATGTAAGAACAAAGATGTATTTCAGAGAACAAAGGGAAGGCATCTGTTTTGTAACAAAGGCTCCTGTTCAAGACATGAATCAGGTCCATTTAGGCAAATAAAAAATCAAAATTCACTGAGTTCTGATTCTTCAATACAGCCAAGTTCTGATTGGTTGGTTCTGGTGAGCTCTGGAATCCCAAGCTGAACATGGATGTGGGTTTTCAGGTAACTCAAAATCCATACCTGACCTTTAGTCAGCAAATAGCTCTCCTTTAATTTGGACCCAGTTAGCCACTCAGGATTCACTGTGAAGGGCGGCTCTTCAGGCTTACGGTACCATTAAATGTCGTCTTTTGTGCTAAAGAATACACTGCCAAATACAAAGAATGTGGGATTAAAAAAAATCTAGTTTCTTTAAAAATAAATGTTAGCTTTACAGGAGTTTGAAAAATTAAACATTGCTGTCAATTTCTTTCTTTGGTGTATTATTCAGAATTAATTATAGATGAATACATTTGCATACATGGCCATTGTAAGTATTCCAGAAGGTTAATATTTGACTGATTAATTTCCACAACTTAACTTGATCAACTGATCAGGTTTGAAGTATTAAAAGCAAATGCAGTCTATAATATAAATATAACCTTATTTTGACATTGTTGAACATAAGTTTAAAGCCATAATTTGATAACAATTAAGTTATTACAATTATTTTCATTAGTTTACAATAGATTGTTATAAACTTAAGACATAAACCCCGTGGTTGCAACAAAGTAAATAACTATGTAAGCTACACAAAAGGACATTTTAAAAACTATCAAAGCAATTTACTGCAAAAAATTAATGAAACACACAGGAAGGCCTTAGGACAGCAAAGAAAGACAAAGTAATTACAAGACACAGAAAACAGTTAAAAAATGTCAATAACAAGTCATTCACTAACAGAAATGTCTTTAAATGTGAATGGATTAAACTCTTCCCATGAAAAGACATAGATTGGATGACTGGATTTAAAAAACAACAGATACAAATATGTGCTTTAGAGGAGATTCATCTTTGACCTGAAGATGCGTAAGGGTGAATATGAAAGAATGTGAAAACTATTTCATGTGAATGGTAACCAAAAGAGAACAGAGGTGGCTGTACCAGTAGTAGACAATTTAGAACTTAAGTCAAAAATGTCACAAGAGACAAAAAAAAAGGACATAATAATTTAAAAAGATCGGCTTACCAGGAATATATGACAACTTTAAGTATCCATGCTTATAACATCACAATTCCAAAATTTACTTTATCTTCAGATGCACCTGACCATTCAAAAAAACTACATGTTATCTCACAAAATAATTCTAACCCGAATTTAAAAGATTAAATTTATTTAAGTATTTTTTTCCAATTCAAAAGGAATAAAACTAGAAATTAACAGCATAAGGAAGACTTAAGAATTCACAAATGTGTGCAATTGTGCAAAATGCTCTTAACCAAAGAGTCAAATAAAAAAGTAGCAAAATAAATAGAAAATACTTCGAAATTCAAAAAAGCCAAAACTATAGCACATCAAATTTAAGGAATGAAGTGAAAACAGTACTAGGAGAAAAGTTTATGGTTAACAAAAAATTGCATTAAAAAAGAACTCAACAGTCATTTTTACATGTCAAGAATCTAGAAAAATCAGAACCCCAAATTAGGAGAAACCAAAAAAGACATAAACAGAGAATAGATAAATATGACTAACTCAACAGAACTGTTAGATTTTTGAAAAGATCCACAAAATTAACAAAATGTTGGCTATTAATAAAGAAAAAAAGAGAGAAGGCTCAAACATCTAACTAGAAATTAAAGAGGGAACATTGCATTGATGCCAAATAGGAGGAAAAAGACAATATTGTGAAGAATTACACACCAGCCAACAAATAGCATAATCTGAAAAAATAGACAGTTTCTAAAAACATACACCTTACCAAGACCTGGTCACTGGGTCATGAGCAGCCCTGTACTCAGCCCTTGCTCGGCCAGCGTCCCACAGTGGCCGCTCAGGCCCAGTTTGTCTGCAGTGCCGCAAAATTCCTGCTTCCTGTTGTCTTCTGATGGGCAGACCTATCCATCTTTTAAAGTGAAGTATTCAAGTTTTCTACTGCTATTATTATTCTGCTGCTCTTTATTTTTCTCTTCAATATTTATGATTGTTTGACACATAGCTTATTTTTTAAACCAAAAAAGCAAGTAGATGATAGTGAACTATTTTTAAAGAGATATGAAAGTAGGCTCGTCACCTGTGGCTCAAGTGGCTAAGGCACCAGCCACATACACCTAAGGTGGTGGGTACGAATTCAGCCCAGGCCTGCCAAACAACAATGATGGCTGCAACCAAAAAATAGCCAGGCATTGTGGCGGGCACCTGTGATCCCAGCTACTTGGGGGATGAGGCAGGAGACTCGCTTGAGCCCAGGAGTTGGAGGTTGCTGTAAGCTGTGATGCCACAGCACTCTACCCAGGGGGACAGCTTGAGGCTCTGTCTGAAAAAAAAAAGAGATATGAAAGTATATTAATATCTTATTTTTTAATATTTTCAATTGTGATTAAAAAATTACAACTTATACTCTTAATAATTTGTAAGTGTGCAGTTCAGTGGCATAAGCTGTATTTGTATTTTTGTGCAACAATCACCAAGCATTTTTATCCATGCACTTTTGGAGTGATCTCCTGTGCTCATGTGCACCTTTTTAGTATTTTGTTAGATCCACTTGCTAATATTTCACTGAGGACTTTTATATTCCTGTACTTAGGAATGTAAAATGTACTTTTTACATTCCTGTACAGGAATTCTTGTACTTGATCTGCAGCATTGTTTTCTATGTTAAACATATTTTGAATTTACTAACAATGTAATGTATCATAAAAATAATTCTAAAATTTTATAATTGTTGATAAACTATAAAATATTTAATAGCACTTTTATAACTAGTGTTATGAAGATTCAAAAAACTGTTTTTGAAAATTTCTATGGGCATAAACTTTTTAAGGAGATATACATTAAACCTTTTGCATTCTAAAGTAGTTTTTCCATTTCCTTTAAATCAGTTAGAAGATTTATATTTTACGGTAACATTATTATTTTATCTACATTTCCAAATGTCTTTGTGTAAATCTGAGAAATAAATTTTTACTATTTTCAGTAATTTTTCCTCTTAAATAATTTTTTCTCTTTATGGTTCATTTATTGTTCCCATTGTATCTTAAATTATATTAATCATTTTACTTTTATGTTTTTTAATACATGAAATAAGGCAATACATTTTTCTCTAAGGAGAGTTTTAACTGCTTTTCATTAAATCTATGTGGAAACTTTATTAGTATTATAAACATCTTTCTTATTACTAATATTTTCTAAATGTCATATTACTTTTTCTTTCTTTTTTGACTATTAATAATTATGAAAATTTTGAAATCCCATGTGTAAGAAATAATTTGTTTCTACTTTTGTCAATAATGCTTAGCTAAATTTGTTGTAAACATATATTTCCTGAATTTTTTCAGTTTCTGGCAGTATTTGTTATTGTCAGTGTTATTTTTTGTGACTTGTTTGATGATATCTAAAATTTCATGACATTGAGTGGTCTCCTGTGTTCTTATGTAGGTAGTAATACTAACCTTTAACTTATTCATACTTATTTTCATCTTATAAGTAAATATATGAAATAATAATTTGTCATCAAGAAAACTAGGAGAAATAAATAACATTTTTATACTATCAAAGTTCTGTTCTGTTTCTGTAACTTATTTACAGTTTTACATATCAATAAATTGTTTCCATCATTACAAATTGCTTCTTTTATTTCATTTAATATAGTTTGAAGTGAAGTAATTTCATTATTTTATAAAAACAAAGTTTAAAATGTTTTTTCAGTGCTTGATTTTAACCTTCAAATATTTCATATGTCCTAAATATATTGAGAGTAAACCTGATCCTTACAAGATTTTTTAACTTGGGATTTGTAAACCTCATGAAATTATGTACACATGGAAAATCTCATGTGCAGATGTATACATTCATTTTCCTAGGAAGATGATCCAATACTTTAATTAAATTCTCAAGAGACTGAAAAAAATAAAATAAAAAGAAAATAAACTTGAAAATGGAGATAATAGTTTTGCATAGATTATATATTTCTAATTCTTGGAGAATAAGATAAAAATGGAACCAGGGACACGTGATATTTCATGACTGAGTGACATACTTTAAAATTTGTTCTACTTTCTCACTAAATCATTGTGAACTGCTATATCCTCTTCCAAATAGTCACTTTCTGACAGATATAATTTGATTTGACTAGCCAACAAGAAAATATCAGATAGTAAAATATATGTAAAAATCACAAAGAAATGCACTCATTTGCTGACCTCTCAAGAAATGAAAAAGAAAGAAATATTTTAAATAGTAATTATGAATTTCTATTTGTACTTGAAGGATTTGTAACATATATGTCATACTGGAACCAGCCGGGTGATATAATTTTATATCATGGAGAGAGTCAAAAGAGAAATATGTCAAGAGCAGACTTTTGTATCAGTTTTCTGTTTTTGTATATCAAACCATCACAAACCTGGAGGCTTTGCATGTGAACTGGGCCCCCGCACAATGTGGGGACAGAGTCACTGCTCCCTGCCCAGGTGAAAATCCATGTGTAACTTTTGACTCCTCAAACTGAAGTGCGAATAGTGCACTGTTGAGAGAAGTGTAACAAAAACGTTCGATTACCCCGTACTGTGTATGTTATCTGTATTATAGTCTGTATTCTTACAAAGTAAATACAGGAACTGTTATTGAAAAATTATAGGAAAGAGAAAATATATTTACTATTTATCAAGTGGAACTGGATGGTAATGAGGTCTGACCCTGCTCTCTTCCTGTTGAGCAGGAAGGGGAGGCAGCAGCTAGGGCCATGGTTCCAGGGGTTGGGGCTGAGGTGGTTGTTTCAGGGGTAGGGGCCTGGGTGGCAGTTCCAGGGGTCAGGGGCCAGGGCAGTCATTCCAGGGGTTGGAGGGGAGGAAGGGAGCCCGCATCACAGCCACACTCAGGGTAACTTCACAAAATCATGTTGTTCTCCAGATGACTTTCCAGAAAGGATGTATTAGTTTGCAATCCCACCAGCAGTGTAGAAGTGTTCCGTTTTCTCCACAACCACGCCAGCATCTGTGATTTGGGGATTTTGTGATACAGGCTAATCTTACTGGCATTAGATGATATCTCAAAGTAGTTTTGATTTGCATTTCTCTGATTATTAAGGATGGTGAGCATTTTTTCATATATCTATAGGCCATGCGTCTGTCTTCTTCAGAGAAGTTTCTCTTTAAGCCCCTTGCCCAACCTGAGATGGAATCACTTGTTCTCTTCTTACTAATACATTTGAGAATTAAAAATAGACCTGCCATTTGCTCCTATAATTCCTCTATTAGGTATATATCTAGAAGACCAAAAATCACACTACAATAAAGATATTTGTACCAGAATGTTTATTGCAGCCCAATTCATAATTGCTAGGTCATGGAAGAAGCCCAAGAGCTCATTGACCCACGAATAGATCAATAAACTGTGGTATATGTACACCATGGAATGCTATGCAGCCATTAAAAAAGATGGAGACTTTACCTCCTTTGTGTTTACATGGATGGAGCTAGAAAATATTTTTCTTAGCAAAGTATCACAAGAATGGAAGAAAAGTATCCAATGTACTCAACCCTATTATGAAACTAATTTATGACTTTCATAGGAAAGTTATAACCCAATTTTAGCCCAAGAATATGGGGAAAAGGGAGAGGGAGGAGGGGGCAGAGGATGGGTGGAGGGAGGATGATCAGTGGGATCACACCTATGATTTATCCTGTAAGGGTACTTGTGAATTTTTCTAAATGTAGAATATTTAGTTGTCTTATCACAACAACTAAGAAAATGACATGAAGGCTATGTTAACCAGTTGGATGAAAGTATTTCAAATTGTATATAGAAACAACACACTGTACCCTATGATAGTATTAATGTACACTGCTATGATTTAATAAAACAACAACAACAACAAAAACCAAACTTATGCTGAGATCCATGTCTGACTTTTTTGCTTTCTCATTTCTCTAAATATATTTGTATAAGGCAGTAGTACCTGCCACTGTTTCCGTTTCAGTGCCAGTATCTCTCAAGCCAGCAGCAGCCGTGAGTCCCAACCTTTCTGCCCACTGTTGTCAGATTGTCCCCTGGGACCCCTGTGCCTCGCCTCTCTCCGTGCCCTACACTGTTAGAAAGGGCTCGTTCCCTTCTACTTGTCTCTAGTTAATTCCTCTGGTGTGGGGTCTGTTAGCTCTTTAATTTCTCCAAGATTAGATGTTGAAACCCTCTACCCCTCCTCCACTCTTTTGCCATATCCATAATCTTTTTTATGATTTCCTTGATTGGTGCTGTCAAAATCCTGTGAAGTCACGTGTAACAGCAGGAAACAACTTTCTCTGGAAGTAATTATTTCAGGCGTAACGGCTTTCACTGGTCGTTCTTTTCTTCTTCTTCTTCTTTCCTATAGGAATGACAGCACCTTTGATGGTGCTGTCCCCTCGGGGTTCCCTTCCGCATCTCTTCCAGTCCTTTCTCTCTGCACCGTCTATAAGGAGCCATGAAGGTCAGCGCCCTCTTCTCTAGAGGCAGGATCAGAGACCTCACACTAGGAGGGATGGGGAGTGTGTTGGTGCCTTCTGTGTTCAACTCCTGGGCTTCCAGGAGGCCGGGGCATTGTCCTGTATGAAAAGAATATAAAAGACAGTCCTGTCCTGGCAGTAACTTCCCTCCTTCAGGGACAAAGCAATAATAGAACCAATCCAGAAAAAAAGATTTTCATTGTCCACATCTTTTCTTGTTCAATCAAAAGGCTAACATCTGGTGTTCAAGTTTTCTCTCAAAGCCCTGGGGATTTTAGCAGCTTTATAAGTGAGCGTGGTCCTGATGCATTTGCACTAACAGCACTAACAGAATTGGCCTCTCCCTTCCCACCTAAAGTCCAGGCTTGATGTCTGCTTCTCTTCCTTACTAATAATTGTCCTCTATGGCAATTTTTTCCCGAATAGAGCATTTTTGTTTACATTAAAAAGATGTTCAGGGCCTGGTGTTGAAGCTCACACCTGTAATCTTAGCACTTTGGGAGGCCAGGATGGGAGCATGGCCTGGGTTCAGGAGTTCAAAGCCGGTGCACCCAGAGATTCCCCCTCCTTGATGACTTTCTTAATGGAATCTGCAAATGTGTCTGCAGCCTCTTCCATGGGAAAAGTTGCTTCTCCTGTTATCTTGCCGTTTTCTAAAATTATCAAATCATTTTGGGGGGCATTAAATTCTCCAGCTTTAGGTCTTTCACCTACATTTTGCTCAAGTTGTCATAAATGCCTCTGCTTTTTCTCAAATCATACTAGAATCTATGGGTGTGCTGAGTACACATAAAAGCTGCATTTTCAATACAAAATAAAAAGATATTTTTCAAAAAGGGCACAGTTTTCCTGCCTGTTTCAGAGAAGCAGCAATGGCTTCACCAAATTTCCTTTTCTTTTTTCACAATGATCTCTACTCTGGATTCATATATTTTGAAATGATGGGCAACTACAGCTTCAGATCTCAGTGTATGGTACATATCAAACAATTCACCTTTTTCTTAAAAGGCCATCACTTTCTGCTTCTAGAAAGCACCTCCTGCATCACTAGTAGCACTTTGTATGAGTCCCCTGGTGTCATTCAAGGTTGCACTATTGCCCCAAACATGATAAAAAACATGCAACAGCCATGACAGATCATTTTCACTGCCATACACAGCATACAGGGGACACACTGCCCCTGGGGAGATGGTGACATTACACGATGTGGAGCATGGGTGCCCGCCACACTGGAGCTCATCACGATGATGACAGGGCTAGTCCAATGTGGACTATGGTTAACTTTATGCAGAGGTGACTTCACACTGTGCCTTTATGTTCCTTGCATTTCTTTGGGGAAAAAATGGTGCTATGTATAGTGTGTGTTTGCATGCATAAGTTCTGGTAAATTTTAACTTTTTATGATAGATTTGTGTACATTTTCTGTTAATAAATAATAAAATAGACTAGTATCTACATGACACAAATTTTTCTTGATGTTTTTCAGTGTTTCTTGGTGATGCAGTTTATCTCAAGTTTTCATTGTGAAGAATCAACATTGTTAAAATGTCCATACTATCCAAAGCAACCTACAGATTTAATACAATCCCTATCAAAGCACCAATATCATACTTTAGAGAACTTGAATTTTCATAAGGCTCCAAAACACTGTCAATTTGCTTCTCACTGGGCCCGAGCACCTGCGTTGTTCATGGGTCAATTGCAGATGAAGGTCACCACAGGGTGGCCGGTTTCTCTGCTCAAAGATTCATTGGGCCAAACTCAAAGTATCAACCAAGGCTGTAGGTACTTTTTCTGGAGATACTGATTTTTTGGCAGAATTTATTTCTTTGAAGAAGTAGAACTCAGATGACTTTTCCTGCTGTTTACTGGGAATATTGGAGGCCACACACACTTCCTTGCCACTTGACCCCTTAAGAAATTGACAACATAATTTTGCTATTTTCCTAGCTAATCGGAATATGTCTCTCTGAATTCCTTTTCCTTTTTTTTCTTCCTTCTTTTCTTTTTTTTTAGACATCATCTCACTCAGTTGCCTGTGTAGAGTGCCATGGCTCACAGCAACCTCAAACTCTTGGGTTCAGATGATCCTCTTATCTCCTTGTCTTAGCCTCCAAAGTAGTGAATGCCTGGGACCACAGATGCCTGCCATGATACCTGGCTAATTTTTCTATTTCTGGTAGAAACGGGGTCTTGCTCTTGCTTAGGCTGCTCTCAAACTCTTGGGCCCAGTTGATTCTCCACCTAGGCCTCACAGAGTGCTAAGGTTACAGGCGTGAGCCACTGCACCTGGCCTCTGAATCTTTTTTCAACCATCTGGAGAAACTTGCCTTTAAAATGACCACCTGATTAGCTCAAGCTTAGGGAAATCTCTCTTTTCTCTTGTTGCAGGGCAGAATCCATGGGGTGATATCTACAGTTTTTACCCACACTTAAAGGGGAGGGGAGGGGATGGAACAAGTAAGAGGGATTGTACCCAGGAGATTTTAATTTGTGAGGGGACTGAGGTCAGTGCCCTTGAAAGAACATATTAGTTTCCAGAGAAGGGAGGTAGGCCACACCACCTAGGGCCACATGCAGAAGCACCAAGGCTGGTGATGAAGCAGGAGGGAGCCAGACAAGATCTAGAGGAAAGGACAGGGTAGGTCAACCAGCTGATAAGCTATAGAGCTGATGATTTGCATAGTGTTAGATTTGGGTACAGGCTCTTGTTTGATTTGTATATAAAAAGCATGTTCAAGGGCAAATTATTTGCTATCTCTAAAGATTCCGAAGAGTTAGTTAAGAGTCAGTCAGGGAGGGTAGTCTCTTCACAGCCAGAAAAGTACCCAAGACATAGAGCCATGAGAGAAAATTAAAAAGCAAAACAAAACATGATCTACACAAGAGTCATGGTGATATTCTTAGAATTCCACATGTCAAACTTTCAAATCAAAGTTATAGCAGCTTGTTACAGTAACTAAAAGGAAGCAACATTGTTCAATGGAAAGATTATAAACCAGAAATAAGAAAATTTAGCAGTGTGTGATCCTGAGAAAATAATATTATTCTGAGGTTTATTTCTATAACTGTAAAATAAGTCTAATATTACATATGTCATAAATTTGTAGTATAAAGTAAGGAAGTATACTTTTAGTGCTTACAATAGTTTTGGCACTTAGTTTATGTCCAAAATTATAAAGATCTCTATTAACTTAGAAAGTCCTTTCTTTTCATTTTCAGTTTCTTTTTATCATTCCATATTTTTTTATATCCATAAATCCCAAATTAAGGACACTCCTGGTTGTATTATAGGGATTCTGATTTCTAAAGTCAGTGTTACAGTTTTTGGAGTGTCACATTAAGCAATATTATTTACAAAAACATCTCAAATATGTGCCACTGCTTAATTGGAGACTAGAAAGTATCAGAAAACACATTGGCCAGGTTGACTGACTGGAGGTTTATGCTTTGCTAGGCAAGTTATTTGGATACATCCTTCTCAAGATAATGGATGAAAATGTGCATATAGGAAAGAATCCCCTGCATAGACGTGAGGAAAAGCAGAAGCATTCAGAATCCATGCCACTGCAGGGCTAAAGGACCACCTGCTTTAGTAGCCTCTGTGGAATTGAGAAGGAGGAAAGGTGGATGAAGGGAGGGGAGAGAAACAGATCACACAACAAATTGGAATAAAGAAACAAAGGAGAAAATTCAGGAGCTATAATTACATCTTGAAATTACTTTGGTTGTGTTTATCAACACAGGTATCTGACTATAATTAAGTTTGGCAAGAACTTAGACTAAAAATTCTTTGCTTGTTCAAGTTTTAAAACAGCCTTATCTCTTCTTAGCTAGAGGCTCTAGCAAGAAGACAGCTGTGGCAAGTTCAGGGTTCTGAAGAGAGCATGGCTGTCAATGATCACACGGAAGGGGCCAGGTGGAGTGGCCATTCCTAAGGGCTCCCCAAGGGACATGTGAACACATTCTCCCAGCTTCTTACAGAGGCTTTCACAGTGTCTAAGAAATAACATTTCTGGGATCCCTAGATGACTTTTTAGTGAGCAAGAAATAAATGTTTATTTTATGAAACCATTATGGTTTGAGTATTGTTAGAACAGTGAACTGTATGGAATTCAGTGGTTGAAAAAAAGTCACCTTCTAATAAGAAATATGGGCCATTACGATGTCATAAAGACAAATGCCAAAGTGCTATGTTTGGGGTTTTATGGATATAAAGGTTCCTTGGGGTTCCAAGGGTGAATTCAGGAATAGGTTAAAGACACCATAAGAAATTGGAAAAGATCTTCCTCTGCCTTCCAAATATCTGCAAGAGGATTGCTTTATTTATTTATTTATTTTAATATTGGGCATTTAAAAGTGCATTTAAAAGAAGGACACACATAAAAATGCAGACAAATGGAGCAGTATCATGATCACAGTTAAGAACATTCTCCATCAAGGATGCAAGAAAAACACTTTAAATGAGGAAATTAGAGAGAAAAGGTAAGTTAAATTATTGTGTCTACAGACTAGTAAATCCTTGCTAATAATGTGATTGATTTATTCTTGAAAATACAAACAAAACAAACAAATAAAAACACATTTTGAATTCTTCACAGTCTTGTTAGGAAGTAAGTTCAGTGGCAGCAAAAATTTCAATCTGACAGAACCACAGCAAGGTAAGGACTATTTGCAAAAAGCTTGAAAAGACAATAAATAAGGGTGAAACTCCTGAGCCATGTTTACTTTCCTACAAATGTGTCAAAATGATACAAATCAATTTAGGAATTATATTTGTGGGAAAATATGAAGTTTATAAGGCTTATAGTATAACCACATTCTGTGATGTTTAAACTATAGTTGAGTAGGTAGGTAAGAAAAAATTATGATCATTATGATCCTGGGTTTTTCAGAAACTTTTTCTTCATCATAATTATTCACATTTATACAAAATTACCAAGATCTCTCAAAATTTCCAATATTTTATCATAATACTCCATCTTTCAACTTTTAATCCACAAAGGAAAAGAATATTGTGCCATACATTCCGAATCATTGATTTATTTTTTATATTTCGAAATATTGGCCATTCATTCTAAAGGGTGTCCTGACTATTGAGAAATCTATCTCACCTGGTTGAAGAAAGATTCAAAAATTAGAAGAATATTATCTGTGTACATATATCAAATTAATCAAAATGCTTTTATTTTTTCAACCATTTTATGCTCACACAGTTCAAATCTTTAAAGCAATCAAACAATGGTTAACCCAAATAAAGAAGACAACATTTTAACTACATGATAGTTAATAAGATCTACTCTATATTTTAATCCTGTATAGATTTCAAGCATTTCCTAAAATGAATTTGATATGTGAGTAACTACGATTTTGGGCTCAATCATCTTTAAGTGTGTGTGGTAGGGTAAAGGTAAGAAACAGGAAATTAGTACCTGGGCGTGCAAATTTGCACTGCAGTTGTAGTTCTAACATGAAATTCGTGATTTTAATACTGTTCACCTTTTCTCCCATTTCCCCATTTATGAAATGTGGATAAGTCTGCCAGTCACACAGAGTATTTATTAGGATATAAAGTCTGAAGGTCAAGACTAGTCAAAGAATCTGAGACAACAAAATTTTAAGTGTTTTTTTTTCTTTTCACAAAATCAAATCAAATGATTTATTTGGTATAAATTCAACGGGTACAAATGAAATTTTGTGTATTGATACACTGTACAGTGGTGAAGTTGGGGATTTTAGCGTATCCATCATCCAAGTAATGAAAATTATACCCATTAAGTAATTTCTCATTGCCCATTATCTTCCACCCTCCCACTCTTCTGAGTTTCCAGTGTCTCCTATTTTAAGTCTATATCCTTGCCTACATATTATTTTGCTCCCACTTGTAAGAATATACAGCATTTGACTATATGTTTCTGAATCGTTTCATTTGAGATAAGTGCCTCCAGTTTCATCCATGTTGCCTGCATTATGCAGAGTTTTATTTTTTTATGACTAAGTAATATTCTATTTTGTGTATATACCACATTTCCTTTATCCAATAATCTGCTGATGGACACTTGGGTGGATTCAGTGTCTTGACTGCTGTGAATAGTGGTACAAAAAACATAAAAGTACAGGTGTCTGTTTGATAGGTGATTTCTTTTTCTTTGGATATATACCCAGGAGTGGGATTATTGGAACAAATGATAGTTTTGTTATTTCTTTGAGAAACCTGCATAATATCAGTTTTCATAGTGGTTGTAATAACTTATATTCTTGCCAGCAGTGGATAAGCATTCTTTGTCTTGATATTCTCATCAAAATCTATGTTTTGACTTTTTTAGTAATAGTCATTTTGACATGTAAAAGATGTTCTTATCGTTTTTTAATTTATATTTCCCTGATAATTAGTGATGTTGAGCATTTTTCATATGATTGTTGGCTATTTATAGGTATTCTTTTAATCATGTTATTTGCCCATTATTAATAGAATTATTTGTGGGTTTTGTGGGGTTTTGTTATTTTGTTTAGTTGCTCAAGTTCGTTGTAAATTCTGTATATTAGTTCCTGCATAGTTTGCAAATATTTCCTTTCTGTGGGTTGTCTCTTCACTTAGTTACTGATTATTTACTTTGTAGTGCAGGAGCTTTTTTAGTTCAATTAACCACCTAATTTGTTTTAGTTCCTCAAAGAACTGCAGAATAAGAGTAACCCAAACCCCAAGCTAGTAGAAAAACACAAACAGCAAAGTTCAGAACAGAACTAAATAAAATAGAGACTCCCCAAATAAATGATAAGTAAAAGATCTAGGAAACAAAAATTGGGTTCCTTGAAAAGATAGACAAAATCAATAAACCATTAGCTAAAGTAACCAAGAATAGAAGAGAGAGAGACAAATAAATAAAATCAGAGGTGAAAAAGGAGATGTTACAAATGATATCACAGTTGATGGCTGGAAGCTATCATGAGAAAATACATGCTTCTAAGCTAGGAGAGTGGAGGAAATGAATGAATTTCTAGAAATGTACAACTTATGAAGACCGAACCAGGAAGAAACAGAAATCCTGAAAAGATCAAAACCATAGGGAGAAAATCAGTAATAAAAAATCACACACATCCCCAAGCAGGTTACGACCAGATAGATCCACTGCCAAGCCTACAAAGAAGTGTTATCAATCTTTCTGAAACCAATCCAGAAAATTGAAGGAGAGTGAATTATTCCCAAATATTTCTATGAAGTCAGTACCACCCTGATAATCCATAGGAAAAAAAAAAGGATGTATAAAAAAGAACAACACATATCAAGCCCTTGATGAACATAGACTCAAAAACTCCCAGCAAACAAGACATAGAAAGAACATTCCTCAATTTAGTAAAAGCTACATATGACAAACTTGCAGCTGTCACCAGACTGAACAAGAGAACGTTGAAAGCTTCCCCTAAGAACTGGAAGAAAGCAAAGATGCCCACTTTCACCAGGATTTTGCCTCATTTTTTTCACATAGCATCAAAAGTCCTGTGCAGAATAATCAGACAACAGAAGAAATAAGATCTTCCCAACTGGAAAAGAGGAAGTCAAATTATCTCTGTTCCCTGATGCTATGATATTGTATCTGGAAAATCCTAATGGCTCCACCAAAATAACTATTAGATGTTATTTTTTAGATGTGATAAATGAATTCAGTAAAGTTTCAGTATGAAGAATTAATGTAAAAAAATCTGTGGCATTTGTGAGAATTAAATCAAGGCAATCTTATTTACAGTAACAACAATAAAAAAACCCTAGGAATATATTTAATAAAGAAGATGAATGATATCAACAAAGAAAACTATAAAACACTGATGTAAGAAATTATAGAGACACAAACACATGGGCAAACATCCTATTTCATAGATTGGAAGAATTAATATCATTAAAATGATCCTACTGCCCAAAGCAATCTACAGATTGAGTGCAGTATCTATCAGAATACCAATGCCATTTTCACAGAATTAGTAAAAATAATCCTAAAATACATATGGCACAAAAAATGACCCAAAAAGACAAAAGCTAAAAGAAAAAAATCAGGGGTCAGTAGCATTATTTCACTGACTTTAAATTGAACACCAGGTTAGAATAAATAAACAGCACGATACTGGTATAAAAATAAGCACAGAGATTGGAATAGATCAGAGATCTCCAGAATAAATCCCCATATCTATAGCCACATGATCTTTGACAATGCTAACAGAAATATGCATTGGGTAAAGGATACCTTTTTGAATAAATGGTGCTGGGAAAATTCGATTGTCATATGTGTAGTACATAAGAATTAAAATGAACCTCTATGTCTCACCACCTACAAAAATCAATTCAGGGTGGATTAAAAACCACCTTGAACTTTTATAGTAAGACCTTAAACTATTAAAATGCTAGAAGAAAACATGGAGAAAAACTCTCCTGTACATTGTTCTAACCAAAGAATTCATGACTGAGACCCCAAAAGCAAAAGCAACAAAAATTAAAAGGCAAATTTAAATCAAAATTTTGATAAGGATTCACAAAGAGTAATCAGAATTTTAGCAAGACTTTACAGCCATGAGCCCTATGCATTTTACAGATGATAAAAAAAAAGCACTTAGGTGAACATTGTCAGAGATATAATAAAATAATTTTCCATGCTACCAAGGATTTAACCTAAATATAGAGTTTATTATTTTCTAAGTAATAAAGAAAATGATGTTCCCTTTTTTCTTTTATTTTTAATTTCAAATTAATATGAGGGTAAAATTTTTAGGTTATGTCATTTTCAATTCTGTCCTAAGGTTCAAGTTGCAGTTGAGCCCTTCACCCTAGGGGTGTGCTGAACACCCTCACATTGGGCACATAAGGTGAGATTCTGCCAGTTGTCCTCCCGCCTCCCCCTCGCCTCCCCCTTGTTAGACTATATTTGTATTTCATCATTGATGTGGGCTTGTACTTGTCTATATGTTGGTTTCAGAAAATGATATTTCTAGCTAGTCAAGTACTGGTAACTATATACATGTACAGGGTGCCAAAAAATGTATTAAAATTATAATACTCAACATGTACCAATAACAAAATATGCATACAAATCACATTGAGCACCACTTGTAATTGCAGAAGTCAAATGTGACTTTATTACAAATTTAATACAGTTTTTTCCTTTCTTTCTTTTTTTCTTTTCTTTTTTTTTTTTTTGGCCGGGTCTGGGTTTGAACGGGCCACCTCCAGCATATGGGGCCACTGCACTACTTTAAGCTACAGGCACCGCCCCAGTTTTTTCCTTTCTTAAAATGTGTGAACACTTCTTGGTACTGTGTGTGTGTGTGTGTGTGTGTATGTGTATGTGTAATTGTTTTTGTCTATCTGGAAAACCTTAATTTAGGATTTAGGTATTTAATACATTCACCCTTTACTCTTAAAATACAAAGTATTATTAAAACCCAAATATCTGCTAAGCATGGTGCCAAGTAATCTTGATATAATGGTGTAAAAAGCAGTTTGTGCTTTTGAATTGGAAGGAAGATATTTGAGAAGGCAATAATTTCAAAATCTTGTGGTAAGTGGATAATTTCAAGATACTGTTATGTGTGAGATTTTATGAAACTAAAAAGAGTATGTGAAATCAGGGCGAAAAATCTTACTTAAATAGAAACTGCATCACGCCAGGCTCTTAGATAGCAACTGTTAAATGAACTCAGCAAGAATATTTTAATAGAGAAATGTATTAAATTTTGTTAAAAGATAGAAAAAATTGAGCATTAGTGAATTTTAGATGGGTTAGTCTTGACAGTTTAATTTTACCCTTTCAAGGAATAAAAGATGAATTTGTTTTGATTTCATCCTGTGGGATTATAGTAAAGACATAATTTTAGAAAATTATGTACAGCTAATTAATATGTACAGCTTATAATATGATCACTTCCTTCAGATTTACAAAACTCCAGACTACTTTATTGCTGAAAACCTAATCCCACTGAAAATAATTTTTACAGGCTAATTTATCTTTGTTTGGTTCTAGAGACTTATTGTTGAAGATAAGAAATGGACGAAAGTAGAAGCATGTGCTGCACAAGAGCTGAGAGTGGGGAGAGAATGGGGGTTTCCCGGGTCGTGGCCGTGAACTCAGGAGCTGAGAGTGGGGAGAGAATGGGGGTTTCTGGGGCGTGGCCGTGAACTCAGGAGCTGAGAGTGGGGAGAGAATGGGGGTTTCCGGGACTTGGCTGTGAACTCAGGAGCTGAGAGTGGGGAGAGAATGGGGGTTTCCGGGACTTGGCTGTGAACCACTTTCCTCATGACTTCGTCTTACAGATTGGAAGTAAGCAGTGAAGCTTCAGAGAATTATTATAATTCTTATGACACTTCGTGAATCTTTATAAAGGAAAAAGTAGTTGCTGTTATATAATACAAATAAAAAGTAGGGCTTTGTTTTGATAGCAACTATTTTTGTCTGAAATATACATTTTCTAGCATTTATTGTAATAAACACTCAGGGGTTGCTGTCTTTTCTTTTGATTTCCATGAAGTTGTGGTTAAAATATAAAAGATACACTTTATATATTTTCTTAAATATTAATACAACTACATAAATTTTAAGTAAATAATTTTTTCTTCTCAAAACTAATGAAAAAAAAAATAGACCTTAAACCCTCTAGCGACAAATAGCATTTAAAATTAAGACATAAAAAATTTCATTTTGGGGTGTCTTCAAATGAAAAACTAAGAGATTTATTGGTTTTATCATGTCTTCCATAGTACTCTAAATTTAATATAACCGAATTGATTATGAAATTCTGCTCATCTCACTGGTAGTTCTCATCACCACGTTTACGCCTATATTTCCTTCCTTCTTACTCTACCCAAATACCTTGGAGTGTCATTTACACTTGACCTTCTGCTTGCATTTTTCCTTTTAAAAGATTCCTAGAAATGCAACTAATGTACCATGTCATTTTGCCATTTGGGTTTATAATTCAGTGTTCTTTAGCATATACACAGAGTGGTGCAGACATCACCACAATCAGTTTCAGAATATTTTCCCACCATCCCTCACAAAAGAAACGCCGTCCACACTCACTGTCAGTCACTTGCCCTCTGTAGACTCCACCCTACTTTTTGCTACTGACTCATGTAAATCCTGCATGGATAGATTTGCTAATTTGGGATACTGTGCTGTAAATTACTGTACTGTAAATTATATAAATGAGATATAAATTTTGTCAAATGATTTTTCTGTGTCTATTGATACAATATGTCCCCATTTCTTATTAATACTGATATATGTATTATATCACTTAATTTTCAAATATTATTGCAAACTTGCAGCCCTGGTATAAATCCCATTTGATTATAGTGTATAATCTTTTTTTATGTTTCTAAATTCAATTTGCTAGTATTTTCCTGAAGATCTTTACATTTATACATATGAGATAGGTCTCCAATTTTTATTTTTGGATATCTTTTTTTTTTTTTTTTCTAACATTGATCTGGTGTAACACTGGCCTCACAGAATGGAGATAGAAAGTGCTGTCTCCACTTCTGTTCATTATTTAAATGTTTGGTAGAATTCACCAAGGAACTCATTTCGGACTGAGCTTTTCTTTATGAGAATTTTTCAAATTATTAATTCAATCTCTCTCTCTCTCTCTTTTTTTTTTTCCAGGTTCTGGCCAAGGCTGGGTTTGAACTTGCCACCTCTGGCATATGGTGCCAGTGCCCTACTCCTCTGAGCCACAGGTGCTGCCCTAATTCAACCTCTTATTATAGATCTATTGTCATTCACTGTAATTTCATGAGTTAGTTTTGGTACTTGTTTATCTCTCTAAAACTTTGTTCACTATATCTAAGTTATCAATTTTTTGGCATAAGTTGTTTAAATGCTCTGTAGCCATGTCAACGTTCCTTGCATTACTGACTTTATTACATTGCATCTTCTCCAATTTTTATTGACCAATATAACTATTGGCCAGTATTCTATTAAATGAAACAAATTTTTGAGATCATTGATTATCTCTATTGTTTTTCTATTTTATTTATTTCTCATTTAATTTTTATTATTCTTTTCCATTTGCTTTGTGTTTGGTTTGTTTTGCTTTTTTTAGTGTCTTTTAATGCTAGGGTGGCAGTTCAGGTTGTTCATATGAGTTTTCTGTTTTTCTTTTTTAATATAAGCTTTTAACCTTCTAAGTTCCTGTTGTGTAATAAAAAATTCATCTAGTCTTTCTTCCAAGTTCTTGACACTAAGATGATACAGACCTTTGAAATTTAAATTGCACAGGAAATTTACGGACACCCTGTAGAGCTGTCTTGTTAATTTAAGAGCTCCCTGGAGTATACGTGAGATTATGTTAATGTGGTCACTCATGGGGACTCCTACATGGCTTCAAGATGGCAGCTGGTGGGCAGTGCCTGTGGCTCAAGGAGTAGGGCACTGGCCCCATATACAGGGGGTGGTGGGTTCAAGCCTAGCCCTGGCCAGAAAACAAACAAAAAAATCCCCCTGAGAAATATGGAGGCTGGTGATGCCGACTCATGTGATTGGGTGGCTGGGGCTTTGCACCAAGTGACCGCCCTGACCCGTGACCTCTGAGGTAAGGGAGGGAGTCTGCATGTTGAGTTCCATTGTATGGCCAATGGCTGAATGAACCATGCCTCTGTAATTGCATTCTCTTTGGTGAAGGCACCGATAGGGAAGAAGGATGGCCTCACCTGAGAGAGCTTGGGATTCTGTATTTCAGACCCTACTAGCCCTCATCCTCAGGTCTTCACGTTGCTGTTCTTAGCTGTATTCTTTATAATAAAACTGAAATGGTAACTGTAGTGAGTCCGGTGTGTGGTTCTGGTGAATTATCAGACCTGAGGAGGAAGACTGTGGAAAACATGGATTTGTGGTCACTTGTTCTGACGTGAAGACCGTCTTGCTGTGGACTCCATTCCTTACCTTGCTAGATCTGTTTTATTTCTGATGGGTTAGTGCTGGAAAAGAACTGTGTCACCCCTGGGGTTGGTAACTGAAGGGCTGGTGTCAGAGTGAGATTCACTAGCATGGCCCTGATTCACAGCACATGGTTTGAGAAAAGAAAGGATGAAACATCAGGAGATGGGAAACTTTGGATTTCTTGGTGGCCTTTGGGTCCCCTGCGGTATGGAACTGCAGGTACACCAGGGTTAGTTCTAGAGAGAAGTTATCAATGGAATTTTGATTGGTGGATCCATCTCCCAGCGAGTTGGCTTGGATGTAAAGCAAATGTAAACGTAATAAATGTGTCCAGGGGAATATTGGTATGTTTGAATGTGTGAAGTGGTTGCATTTCCTCCACCAAATGTATTATGGAGATGTTTAACACATCTGAATGGAGAAGACTTCCCTTAAACAGTATTATAAAAGAACCACGTAAATCTTCCCATAAAGCCGTATCAAGTGGACACAACCAATAAAAGACAGTGCATTTGCCTGAGCCCACACAGGAGAGGACAGCCACTGGAGAACTGTGTGGACAGATTATCTGTGTGATAATCTTGTGTGGAGCATAGACTGAGACTCAGAACGAAGCCCAGGGTGTCTTCCAGGGAGTGAGACTCACCACAGGGCTGGATTCTCATGCTTGTCCTCCAGTGGTGCAGCCTTTCAGCATGACTGCACCCAGGAATGACAGGGTTTAAGTGGACTCTGAGAGCCTCTTTTCCTGATACCTTGTCTAAGCTGCCTGCCTCTGCCGACATCACACCACACCCAGAGTTAGTCTGCACTGATTGCTTTTGGTGATGTCTGAGGGTGGCATGAGTTGCTTCCTTATGACATAATTGTTGTGGTTAAGGTTGGTCTTTCAGGCTTCCCTGACCTGGCTGAGCTCTTTTCATCTTTGTTATCCGTGGTTAACTGTGGTTTCTAGCTGGTCCAAAGCTCAGCTTGTTGCTAGTGAGGGTCTACCAGCATCCCTTTAATGTTCATCACCAAAGTCTCTATTGATTTTGACAGAACTCTTAGGATTGAACTTCTCCATAATCTGGTGGGAATAAAGGCAGGGAGATTTACGGAGCTCTCTGCTCTGATAGCCTTTCTCTGCCTGGAGTAGCACCCAGGACCTGCTCTGGAGCTCAAATGAGGACAAGGGACTTGTCTTCGAAGTGACTCTCCTGCTTTATGAATTGGAATTTGAACGTGGTGGTTTCTTCTGGGGCTGCCTGTGCAGCCTGGAGCCCCAACCTGTAAGTACATCATCATTCTAGACTGGGCTCCAGGGAATGAAGGAACCCTACACTCTGGGATGTTCCCGCCAGGATTTGAGCTCCCATCATTCCAATCTAGGCTCCAAAATGAGGTTCAAATGAGGTTCAAATGCCACTGATGCTCACTGTTCTTCCTAAAACATGGTAGATTTTCCTGATAACATTTTCACTCCTTTGCTGCTTTGCTGCCTGTCCTTAAGTATTAAAGTTTTTATTATTAGTTGTCATTGCTTGGTTAGGAAAGAGGGTCTGCGGAGCTTGTCATACCATCATTCCAAAAGCTTTTGTGCACTTTGCTTTTAATCTATGGCAATATCTAAACTGAAACACTAACAAGATCATTGAGTGTGTTAACAATAGTAAGGACAAGTGTACTTCACCACAATCAGAACCCTCCTAACCACTTCCAAAGCTCAGTTTCAGGGACAGAAGCTAGAGAAATGGAAATGGCAGGCACATCACCCATCAGTGGAGGGGGAAGAGGGCTGGAAGAATTTCTTTTGTAAGTTTGCAAATAACTTGACAAAGATTTATTCAGGTACTCCTGACATGGTCACTACTGACACACAGCGTCTGTCAACACCTCTTCTCACGTGTTATTTATATACAACTACCTCAGGTTCCTTGGTATTTCACTTATTTTAATAATATGGTATAGGGAAACAACACATAGCTTCTCTACTTTTTGAGTTCTCTGGGGGAAACAAGGAAGGAAAAATGGAGTGGAAGAAATATATGCATTTTTGTGTTCTGTTCACACTGCTGGAATCAGCAAAATTGTTTTTGGTTTTTCTACTCATAAAGAATATTGCACTGCAATGGCAATTTAAGCCTGGGTCTTATATCATCCCCAAACTTATATTAAGAGATAAATAGTTTTAACATATGAAAATCTAATATTTGTGATGACTTATTGGTAATGTTTATACATGGGAAATCCTGTACTTTAGGACATCCCCCTGTTTTAAATATATTATTTGATTTAGTATATATTTCAATCTGTAGGTAAGATATGGATAAGAGGAGGAGTATTAGGGATGGGTTTTGACTGGCTGGGCAATTGGGGATATTAAAGATACTTGTTTTATAACTTCTTGAATTATTACAAGAGTCACTATTCCATGGCTAAAAGGACTAACACAGGGCAGATTTCTGAGGAAACGATTTGAAACACTGAGACAATGAGAATCCCAGCAAAATAGTTACCAAAATTTAAAGTAGAAAAAAACTGATAACTTGGGGGACAAAAAATAAGGTATAAACAGCTAATAATAGAGATTTGTAAGTGACTCAAAAAGTATCAAAAATATCATGGTCAGAAACACAGGGAGGGGAGCTGGTGATGAAAGGGAGCTGATGATGATGAAGGGGAGCAGGTGATGAAGGGGAGCAGGTGGTGATGCAGGGGAGCAGGTGATGATGAAGGGGAGCAGGTGATGATGAAGGGGAGCAGGTGATGATGAAGGGGAGCAGGTGATGATGAAGGGGAGCAGGTG
>NW_003852440.1:12592172-12594846 GCF_000181295.1 Otolemur garnettii | reverse complement strand
AGGGGAGCAGTTGATGATGAAGGGGAGCAGGTGATATAGGGGAATAGGCTCACTCAGAAACACAATCAGTACCGCACAGTGGCCAATACAGGGGATGTCAGATGCCTAGAGATGTGAAGACACAGCCAAGAAAAAGACATTTTATGAAAATAAATATTAGATACTAATCTTAGATTTGAAAAGAAACAAACTTACTTTACATAAAGAGGATCGATATGAGTAAGTTTAGGAGTTACATCTGCCTACAATGTTTGTAATAGCCAACACTAGGTTATTGTTAGCAAAACAAAAAGCTTTATGGAGTTATTCCATGCCGGAAAGATTAACACTAAAATACATACTTCTAAAAATGTTAGTGAGACTTTAGAAACATATTTTAAGATTGATTGATAAATGAAGGAATCCAAAGTAAACTTCAATGAGGGTGAGGGAGTTGTAAAATCACTGTCTCTTATGTAGAGTCTGGAAGCAAAAAGAACCATGAAATTCAACCTCTAGCAGGCTCACCTTCAGTTTTTATTAGCATTGCAAATTCCTGGGATTCAATAGGCTGGAATAAGGCATTTTGAGGACAAGGCTTAGAAACAACTATTGATAAGGTCCCTAGCTGTACCTTATGTGCACTAAAATTTGAGAACCACCATCCCAATCTACAGCATGGCTAGAAAGCAATATGGAATTTATTAGATGAGAATCAAGTTAACTGCTGGAGCTGAAACATCAAAGTGCATGTCTCCCTTACTCCTTCCAGAGAATCCTGGGGTGGTGAGGGAAAGAGTGGCCTCCAGGACACAGGGGAGGTACGCTTCAATGTCCTCAGTGCACAGTCACATAAGTAAAACATGTTCTTTATTTCATCTCTTTTTAAAACAGTGTTTTTGCTAAAAACTTGTACCATACCACTGAAATTTAATTCTAGTTATTGTAAAAGGCTGAAATATATATCTCAGATAAGATGACCTGATCCATAAATTAAAATTGGAGACCACAAGTAGACATCCCATTAATACTTCAGGTAAGCCTCATAGTATTCACATAGCTAAATGTTTGCTATTTAAGGTATTTGTTGGGACTCAAAGTCTGGACTGTATACTCTGACAGTCAGCTAAGGGAGTGGAGTTTTAAGTCACATGTAAATGCAAAGCACATGGATCCGCCTCACTGCACTCAGGCTGCTCTAACAAAACGCTGCGTGGAGGGGTGGCTGACAGACAACAAGCATTTATTTCTCCTGGTTTTGGAGCTGAGGAAGGCCACAGCCAAGGCACCTGCAAATTCCCTGTCTTGTGGAGCCTGTCCTGCCTCTCCGACAGCTCCTTGTAGCTGTGTCCTCACATGGTGGGAGACTGAAGGCAGCTGTCTGGAGTTTCTGTCAAGAGAACGCTAATCCCGTTCATGAGGGCTCCACTCCCATGACTAAATCCCTTCCCAAAGGTCCCATCACTGATACCATCACATTGGGGGTCAGGATTTCAACCTATGAATTTTGGGAGCACACAAACTTCTGTCCATTGGGGGATTCACAAAAACATTCCACCTATATATTATGGGAGAACTTGGGAGAGTGAGGTCAATGTCCATATTTCACTTCTACACTTCATTCACACAAAAATTGTTTCTAGATTTTCACAAGCATTTGTCAAAATAGGGGGTGATGAAAGCCTCCAGTTTCTAGCCAACTGACTCATTCTTTGCGCGTGTTTTATTTTTAGGTTATCAAGAAAAAGCACTTGCTACAGAGGAGAATCAAGGACTATTACAAAGCTCTTGAATTTTAGCCCATTTTAATAAAATCTTTTGAGGGAGGAAGTTCTCATAAAAGAGCAAAATACAATGAATACTTGATATTTCTTTAGCCTCATCCGTTGGAAAAGGGATACTTTTAAGATACTTATAAAAGGATGCATAAAAATTACATCTTAAAAGTTTTACATTCTTTTACTACAAATGTAAAACAATTTCATTTTTTCTTCATCAGTACTGGGCATTATTTAGAACCTTTAAAGATATTAAATTAGTGGTTTTCTGTTTAAAAGTCACTCATTGTTAGTAATTTAACATCATTTCCAGAATTCTTGTGTTGTTTCTTTAAAAAAAAAAATTCCTAGTCTGAACTGGGAAAATCAGAGACTTCTGTACCTCCTGTGTGCACAGGGCTTATTTAGCTAGACAACCAAAGCAGTTAACAGTGTCCAGACCACAAATAAAAGCCCAAACTACCCAGAGGAAGGGTCCCAGGTGGTGACTTGACTATGAGACCACACTCATACTTCCACCTGCATGTGCCACTGCCACACGAGACCACACCTGCACCCCCATGCCTGCACAGGCCACTGCTGTATGAGACCATGCTCACACCCCCACCACACCCCGCACCTGCACAGGCCACTGCCCTGTGAGACCATGCTCGCATCCCCACCTCACCCTGCACCTGCACAGGCCACTGCCCTGTGAGACCATGCTCACACCCCCACCCCATGCCTGCACAGGCCACTGCCGTATGAGACCACGCTCGCACCCCCACCACACCCCACACATGCACAGGCCACTGCTGTATGAGACCATGCTCACATCCCCACCTCAACCCGCACCTGCACAGGCCACTGCCCTGTGAGACCACGCTCACACCCCCACCACACCCCACACATGCACAGGCCACTGCCCTGTGAGACCA
>NW_003852440.1:12562408-12590970 GCF_000181295.1 Otolemur garnettii | reverse complement strand
GCTCACACCCCCACCCCATGCCTGCACAGGCCACTGCCGTATGAGACCATGCTCGCATCCCCACCCCATGCCTGCACAGGCCACAGCCCTGTGAGACCACGCTCACACCCTGACCCCATGCCTGCACAGGCCACTGCTGTGTGAGACCATGCTTGTGCCCCCACCACACCCTGCTCCTGCACAGGCCCCTGCCGTGGAAGACCATGCTTGCACCCCCACTCAACCTCATGCCTGCACAGGCCACTGCCACGTGAGACCACACTCGCACCCTAACACCACCTCATGTCTACACAGGCCACTGCCACGTGACTCCACGCTCGCACCCTAACACCACCCCACACCTACACAGGCCACTGCCGTGTGAGACCACGCTGGCAACCCAACACCACCCCACGCCTGCACAGGCCACTGCCACGTGACACCACACTCGCATCCTCACCACACCTCGTGCCTGCACAGGCCACTGCCACGTGAGACCATGCTCGCACCCTAACACCACCTCATGCCTGCACAGGCCACTGCCACGTGAGACCACACTCGCACCCTAACACCACCTCGTGCCTGCACAGGCCGGTGCCATGTGAAACCACACTTGCAGCCCCACCCCACCTCATGTCTACACAGGCCACTGCCACATGAGACCATGCTCGCATCTCCACCCCACCTCGTGTCTACATAGGCCACTGCCACGTGAGACCATGCTCACACCCCCACCCCACCTCGTGTCTACACAGGCCACTGCCACATGGGACCATGTTCACACCACAACACCACCCTGCACCTACACAGGCCACTGCCACGTGAGACCACACTGGCACCCCCACTCCACCCCACACCTGCACAGGCCACTGCCACGTGACACCACACTTGCACCCCCACCTCACCTCGTGCCTACACAGGCCACTGCCACGTGACACCACACTCGCACCGTCACTCCACCTCACGCCTGCACAGGCTGCTGCCTCATGAGAACATGCTTGCACCCCTACCCCACCTTGCACCTGCACAGACCACTGCCACATGAGACCACGCTCACACCCTCTACCCCCACCCCACCCCACACTGCACATGCTGTTTCCAAGTGAGACCACACTCTTACCCTCCACCCCCACCACCCCCACGCCAGAGCATGCTGCACTTCCAGGGCACACGACTGTCTTGATGGAGCTGTGGGTGAGTTTGATGGAACACCTAAGCTGACTGACATCTAGGATTTGGGAATTTAAAGTCAACTACATAGATAACTCTCATGTCAGTATTGAACAAACTATTTAGCACAATGTGATTCTCTAAATATTTATTAAACATTCAGTCAATAGATACTTCATTGAATAATATATTTGGCAGGCCCATCGCTCCACTTGAGACTGTAGTGACCTCCCCATGAGCAACGTGCCCCCAGGGGTGTTCACTCTGGTGACAAAATGACTGCATAAACCAGAGTATGGTGTAGAGAAAATAGAATATGACAAAAGGGGGCACCTAATAACATTTTCTATGTTATGATCATAAGGAAAGAATCTCAGCTTAGGTCTAATGGAAGAAGGGGCAGCCTGGTGGCAGGGCAGCAGCACTCTGGGCATGAGATCAGGGAGGGGGCAGATGGCCAGAGTGTAGAGAGCCCATGCAGCAGATTAACTGAGCCCCATTTCATACAAGTATTAAAATGGTATTAACCAATAGTGAATGCATTGCCTTAAAAGATCACTCCTTACTTCTAATTTTGTCTATGTTTATCATAAGCAAGTAAGTATAAGCAACATTTATAGCCAAATGTTTAAATGCCATTATGGAGGGCCCATCATTGAAATTAGGCCCTGGGAGATTTAATTAGTGGCATTTCTGGTGGAATCCAGAGTGAAACGCACTTTGGAAGCAGTGCCTACTTTTCTCAATGCCTGTTTAGGAGCTGAGCGATCAGAGAATCTTTCTGAAGTCTACATAAAATCTCATCATCTGTCCCCAGAATCAGATTCTACCACCAAGTACCTAAAATTTGCCTATGGATAGCAACCATAGAACTAAAACCGGGTTGCTTAGCTTTTCCTTCTGAAGAACCATTTCCGCTTTATCAAATCAATTGTTCCTCTGAATGAAAAACAGCATCTTGTGTGCCCTTAATGATATGCAAGAATCCTTGATGCACAATTAACAGATTCACAAGATATGTCATGGTTTCTATGAGGTGTTTGAATGGTCATTAGAAATTTGATATAATGAGACATCTCCTTGGCAAGTTCTGTGCCATATGAGAGGGTTAAATCTATTAGATGGCTCCTAATCAACCAGATGGAGGTCAGGATGTGCAGAAGGCTAAGTCCTGTGCTTTGCTGGGGCCCTGATTTCCCATCTGATATCCAGGGACTTGGAGACATAGAGACACCAAGGGGCAGGCCCCTAAATGATACCCCACTGACCTTGCTTAGTGTGGCCTGTTTCTGTGAGAGGTAGAGGTGCTTACACGTGATGAGGTTTAACAGAATTTCCTGACTCATCTGCAGCATCAACATATGAGCACTGCATTTTTCAGAATCATCCCCGAGGTCTCTGCCAGTCACTTCCCACCTCACACAGCATGTGTTTGCACATAGGGAAGAAAGAAAGCATTGCGAGCAGTAAAAAATAGTTGTATGTGATAATTTTAAAATAATTCCAAAGCCTGAGCATGTCTCCCTCCACAGTTAACATATTCTGAATTCAGTAAAACAGCCTCACCTTTGAAGATCAATTTTGGACTTTGAACTCTCAAACTAACCCTTGATCAGAGTTTCATCAGAAAGAGCTGATGAAGCAATTTATAGTAAAATGATAAAGTAATCATTACAAATATTTAAATATTGGTTAAATTCTGGTCTCAGGAGTTATGTGTTTATCTTCCCTTTATATGTATGCTATTCCTAGGGGGAAGCACTGGTATTATCTTGATTTTATGTTTGAGACACTAAGGTTGAGGGAGTTTAAACAACTTCTCTGAGTTTCTGCTTATACTAACCAAAGCTCAAGATCATAATCACGATTCATCCTGACTCCCTCTGCTAAAATTTTGTATTTAAACTAGAGCTTCCAGGACTAGACTAGAGCTTCTCTGTCCTGGTTTGTCCACCATGCTTTCCTTTATTCCCTAAGGGTGTGGTGCCCACGCATGTGTGGAGCCTCTGCTGACCCCCTGCACGCGCCTTGCAGCCTTTCACATCCACTGCTCAGGAGAAGCTGGCAAGTGGAGAACTGAAGGGATCTCAACATGAAGAAACAGACTCTGCCTGTAAGTGGCTCAAAAATCAAAGAAAGAGAAGAAAAACAGACAGTGTGGCCTGAGCAAGGCAGACCTACAAAGGGGGCAGCTGAAGAGCAGTGAGGAGGGAAGGAGCAGTGGCAGCTGGGCGGGACCACAAGCTTGCAGCTGCCTGTGGTGTAATCCATATGCTTTTCAAAGAATTTAGAGCTGGAGCCAGGAAGGGGCCCATGTAAAGGGAGGGATTCATTCTGTGACACACACAAAAATCCCTCAAATACAGCTGGGCAGACAAATACATTTTGTGAATGGTCATTTTGATTACTAAGAGCTGAGGGGGAGAAAAACAAGACTATTTGCTCAGAAACTGAAAGGCTGCAGATCTCTAAGGTTTGGCTCCACTGCTAAGTTGGCTTGGTTATTACTGTTATCATTGTTATTATCTGGCTGTGATCCTCCTGGAGAACCTCAGCCTCTCACATTTCCAGTACTCATTATAACCTGGCCAAATTTCCTGTAGTAGTGGAGGATTAGTCAGAGTTTTCCAAAGAAACAGAACCAGCAGAGTGTGTATATGTGCATCACACACACACAGTGGGACCTCTGTAAGGTGACCACCAAGGGACTGTAAAAAGAAGTCAACATACAGTGGTGGTAAACATAGGAGTTAGGTCTCCTGTGCTGACACACACATGGTGCATGTCCCGTATATGAAAATTAGGTCAACTTCAGAAGGTGGTCATTGTAGGGAGGTGGTAGCTATGCAGGTTATACTGTACATGTGGAGATAAAGACAGGTGGGGGGGAGACAAGGTGCATAAGAAATTAACTCATGTTTTTAAGGAAATTGAAAAGTGTCAAGATTTGCAGGGTCTGTTGGTAAACTAGAAACCCAGAAGTGTTGTTGGTGCAAGTTCCAGTCCCAGGAAAAAGAGAGGCTTCAGTCTGAGTGGAAGACAGGTCATCAGCAGGTCAGTGCTCCAGCTGGAAGGCAGTTGGGTAGGGGAATCCTCTGGTGCTCAGGGGGGGTCAGCTTTTGTGTGCTAGTCAGGGCTTCACCGGATTGGGTAAGGCCAATCTACCTTAGGTAAGGCAATCCCTCTGATTAGAGCCACTGATTTAAATGTTAATTCCAAAAACACCTTCAGAGAAACACCAGAATATTGCTTTGCAAAATATCCGGGCAACCTTGGTCTAGTCAAGTTAACATTATAAAATTACCTATCAGAATGTGGTCCTGAGGCCATCTGGGAATTGTTAGACACACACATTGTGAAGCCCTCACTAGATCTGCTGACTTAGAAACTCTGGGAGTGGGGTACAGCAACCTGTGTTTGAAGGAGCCCTTCAGGAGATTCTGATGACAAGCTAATGACTGAGAACCATCGGTAACAGCTCCTTACTCTCTCAGACTTGACTCATACATTGACATTCACCTGGTTAGAGGAGAGAGTTATTATTTGTGTGCGTCCTGCAGCTTGTGTCTATACTAGAAGAACCTGGTGGCCTTTTAGCTCAAGAAGTTAATCCAGAGCTAAACATCTATTATTTGTAAAGGACAATTTTCAGACACCAGAGTGCTAATCATTATACCCTCGTGCAAGTTACAGTGAGGGTAGTTTTCAAGATGTATATTTAATATACTATTGATAGGAAGTTTTGAGGACCATTAGTAAGCTGTAGTGTTATTATGATTCTTGGATTCTGAACTAGGAATCAGAAGAGCCAGTGTTTTTGTAGTAGGGCCAGTGCACACCCAGCTGTGCTGCCGTTGTGATCTGACTTCAATATCTTGAGCCTTGATGTCTTTAGCTGGCACTTGCACAAATAATGCCAGGCCTGTCTGCCTCAGATGTTTGTTTGAGGATAAGATAAGAGAAAAAAAAAGAACTAAAGCTTTTGATACTTGTGAAATACTGATCAAACACATAAGGAAAGACAGGCTAAGTCTGATGCCATGGCCCAGTATTTTGAAAAAGCAGCATTGCAACAACAGTGGAGAAGGTAATAGTGTTACAGAAGGCAGCAGAGGAGGAATGGAGTGTTTTTTTAATGAAGATTTCCCTCATTTTGAGCCATCAGTCATTAGGAAGTGGAGGCAGCAAAGGGGCAAACAGCTGGGCTGCCAAGTGTCCTGTCCTGGTGGCCGGCCGGTGAAACTGACGGAAAGAAATGGATGAGAAGCCAGATCTTTATGAAAATAAACTGGGAGGCCCTCAATGACCATTCACACTGGAAAACGATCCCATCCTGATTGAAGCCCCACACAGAACTTGGCATAAAAGCCAAGGCACCCAGAGGAGGATGTGGCACTCCAGTGCCCACCGCAGGGCACTCGGGCGGGCAGTGGGGGCCGGTGCACCTCAGAAGGCAAAGCAAGGGCTCCTGGGTTTCCTAACGTTGGATGGTTCAAAATAAGGAAAAGACATAACGAAGCATTGGCCCTGCTGTCAGAGGTTAGGACCTGACTTTCTAACCAGCAGGGTTTTCATGAGCCGCTGAGTCTTGTTTCCCTCAGTCTGAGTGGGAACATCAGCTGCAGTTCCTCCGTGTGTTCTGTAACAATGCGGGGTCGAGGGTATTAAGTGTGAGACTGAATAAAAACATGAACAAGAGACTTCAAACTGGTGGTGATCAAAGTGGATTCAAGGTTCTCTCCTGCTTGGAGATGTGAGTATATTCCCTATAAAGGGATAAAGATTATACATGGAAATTGGCCACCTGTTTTGTAGACTGTGATAGAGAAATGGAAATGTGACCCCCGCCACGATCTGCTTCTTCCATGGTTTTATTTCAAATAAAGTTAGCCATGTCTTACAAATCCAGCAAGGAAATTTTGGTGGATGGGGTATGTGTATGTTTCTTTTCTTTTCTTTTTTTTTTTTGGCCGGTGCTGGGTTTGAACCTGACACCTCTGGCATATGGGGCCGGCGCCCTACTCCTTTGAGCCACAGGCACCACCCCTGTATGTTTCTTTAAATGAAGAACAAAAAGCAAAGCCTTACGAGTATCAGTTCCTTTTGGTAATTTGCTGAATCCCATTCATCCAGTTTAGATATCTGAGATAGAAAATATGAAAAGAAGGGCAAAGAGACATGGCTGATAGAATGAGAAACTCAAACACATCTCTAGTTCAAGTAAAATAAAGCAGAGACAAGAAATATTTGAAGATAAAATGGCTGAGGATCTTCCTGAATGTTGAAGGGTACAAATCTTGGGATTCAGAAACTGAAGTTACACAAAGTGTATGTATAAAGGGTGCTGAGTTGTAGAGTACACTCAGTCTAACTGCTTTTTTTTTGGTTAATCTGTAGTTTTTGGTGGTTTTAAGATCTTATTTATGTTTGGAAGTGTCCAGTTGCACAGTTATTTTAGTTACTGTGGACACTCAGTGTGATTCTTTGTTTATATAATTCAGCACTCAACAAAGGGATAATGTGTATTTTTAAAGCATCTATGTAGAAAAACTGAGCCTTTGCATGTCTTAATTCATGACAACAATGCCTATGAATCTTTATGGAATATATTTTTTAACTATAACCAATTACATATGAAATCAACAACTAAGTAGTAGTAAAGCAAATAAAAAATAAACCTTGGAAATTAAAAAATTGAAATAACTCATGGGTTTAAGGGGACATAATAAAAAAATTACAAATTTTAAAAATAAGCCTCAAAATAAAATACCACCAAAACGAACACATGGATTTTATCTAAATGGTACTTGGAGAGTAAATGCATTTTCTTTAGTATGTTCATTAAAGAATGAGAAAAACAAGTATAATTTCATTTGATGTTCAACACAGAGACTCAGAAGAATAACTTACTTAACTTGGAAAAATTTAAAGTGACATAAAAATATTAGAAAATAATAAAAAACCTGGCAAAATAAAAATTTCAATTTTTGGAAAAAACCTCAAACATATAAGAAAAAAAATACAAGAACTATTAACCCATCTATAAATCTAATAGGAATTTGAAAATACTACTGACTCATTAACAATTTCCCTTATTTTTTAATAAAATATACATTTTAAAAAGTAAAAAGTATATATTCAAGACATGAATATCATAGTAATTAGACTAATGCTTGTTTTCTGTACATGGTAATTTGTCTTTTCACAAATTGCTTTTTATGACCTTCTCCCTTCTCTTTGCTGTATTCTCTGTATGCTCCACAATGTAACATCCCATGCAGTATCCATTATTTTAATAATTCTCTCTTCACTGCTGTCTAATTTACTGTTCAATCTATGCACTGGTCTTTTTAATGGCTACATATACATTTTTAAAGTACCAAATTAGCTCTGTTTCAAAATGGACATTCCTTCTTTGCTTTTTTAAGTATATTGTTCCATTTCTGATCCAAAACAGAAAGTACAGTGTCCTCAGTGCATCACCTAAGTGAAAGGATATCCCAATGGCACTGCGACACTGGAGTGGTTCCCAGAAATGGACCCTCCGTCTCCTCTCTTGGCCTCTGGAGGAAGGCATTGCCCTGGCAGGTATGTTCATCATTTCTTTGCTTTCTCAAAAGTACAGTGTTACCATGACAATGTATGTATGCTCTCAAAAGTTTTTTTTTTGTCTTAGAGAGTTATAAAAACCTATATAATAGGGTGGAGTCTGTGGCTCAAAGGAGTAGGGCGCCAGCCCCATATGCATGAGGTGGTGGGTTCAAAACCCAGCCCTGGCCAAAAACTGCAAAAAAAAAAAAAAAAAAACAAAAACCTATGTAATACTTTATAAACAGTTGTTCAAAAATATTTTTCAGAATAGTATGCTTCTACTGTGCATCCGTGCTGCTTCATCTAGCTGTGGTTAATTTTCACCATCACGTACTTATGTATAATCCATGCCCATTCCACAGGCCTGGCCTCCTTGGTGGATCCTGGGTTGTTCTGAGTTTTTGCCACAGAATGTTTCTGTAAACATTCAGGCACTCTTTCCCTGACAGTCATATGTAAGTTGATCAGGGTCTGCATCTGGAGAAGTCAAATGGCTCTGAAGGAACAGGTATGTTTATTTGCAAGGTAAACCCACAGAAGAAATAGCCCACCAGCAAGTGCTACAGCAAGGAACCACTAATATCCTCAAATCTTTGCAAATCTTGGTGTTGGCAAGTCTTTAAAATCATAAATCCAGTGAAATCATGTTCTGGAGGTTTAGAATGGATGATCGTTATCATATTAATGGAATATCTATCTGCACATCAACTGTACCCTTAACTGTGTTTCCATTCTCATTCTTAATTTTTATTTATACATTTTTTCACTTTTAATTTTTTTCTGAATGAATTTGCTAGAAGTTTGTCTTTTTTTATTTTATTCATAATTAAAAATGAATTATTTTATTCATCTAAAACTGTATTTTTGTGCTTTAGAGTTATTCAAGAAATAACTTCTATTTGATGATTTTTGATTACAGGTTTGTTTTCCATTTAATTAATTTCTTGTGTTATTTTATTTATATTATTTTTTCTGTTTTCCTCATTCCATTTCTTAGTAGTTAAGTATGTTACTGGGATCATTAATTTCCATTGTTTTCTAATAAAAATATTTATGGACTACACTTTTCACTTTCAATAGCAGTTTCATTTTATCTCAGTAAAGTGGAAATGTATATTTTGATTAATTTTTTGAGTATTAATTAGATTTCCAATAAGAGATCTCTTTTTATTCATGAATTACTTACAAGTATGTTTTAAATCTTCAATTCATTTTTAAAATTCTCACTATATGTATATACGTGTAAGTACATGCACTTTAATTTTTAATTTATTTCATTTAATTTATTAGTTTATTAATTTATTTTATGACAGTTTCTTTCTGTCACCTGGGCCAGAGTACTGTGGCTACCTCACAGCCTAGCTCACAGTAACTTCAAACTCCTGGGCTTAAGTGATAGTCCTGCTTCAGCCTCATGGATAACTTGGGACTACAGGCACCTGCCATGTCACCTGGCTAATTTTTATTTTATTTTTTTAGACAGAGTCTCACTCTGCTGCCCAGGCAGAGTACCTTGGTATCATAGTTCATAGAAACCTCAAACTCTCAGGCTTGAGCAATTCTCTTGCCTCAGCTTCCAAAGTAGTTGGGACTGCAGGCTCCCACCACTACACTAGAATAATTTTTCTATTTTTAGTAGAGACAGGGTCTCACTCTCACTCTGGGTGGTCTCAAACTCCTGACCTCAAGTGATCCTCCTGCCTTGGCCTCCCAGAGTGCTCTGATTGAGCACCTCCCAGGTGTGAGCCACAGCACCTGGCTTGCATGCATGTTTATATTACATTAGATCTTAACTATGTATAAAAGTTATTTATAAAGTTATTTAAAGCTATTATAAAGTTATTTTATGATGCTCAGTAAAAAAAGTTTTCATGTTAAAAACACTTTGTCCTTTTTAAAGCCAACAACTTGTCATTTCTCTATTTTTATTATCTATTCTATCTGATGGATGATGTAACCTTTCATATTTAAGAAGGTTTAGTTTTCTGAATTTGTCTCACTTTATTTTTCATTATGTAAAGTCATTTATGTTTCTTAATAATTCTCTTAGGTTTGTAATTTTTTTTCTTCTTAAACTTACTTTTCAGTAGATTATAGGTATTAAAATGAGCCCAAACATGCCAGTGTTTACTTTATATTATGGAATAAAGTCAAATGGTTGTCTCTGTCTCTGCCAGATTTGCTACAAATGATGTACCATGCCTAATTCTGCCTCAAGGTGGGAGAGAAACATTATAATTTTTAGTTCTTCTCCATCAAATGATCATTCCTGCAATACAAAGTCCTCCTTTATGTGGTAGTGTAAACAGAAATATTACCTAAACAAAATGCTGTTTTGTTCATAACACCCCCCCCCCAGTTCACTTTCAACACCATAGAAATCACACCATGAAATCATAGATGGTTTAGTCTTAGATCATTTTGAGGACAAAACCTACTCACTCTTTGAGCTTCTAGACTGAATGGAACATTCAGTTTCAATTTGGACCACTTCAGGGGCACACCAGGATATTTTATCAATAAAATATCATTCCACATATGCCATTTAGTTAACCTGCTACATGGAATTGTTTTGTGCTTAATTTTAACCTGCTAGATAGAATTATTTTTTGTTTTATATTTTGACATATCCTTCAATTTCATAATAATTTTGATTTGGGTATGGTAAAATTGCATTTTTCTTCTAAGGACAATCAAACCAAAGATTTTTTAATTTTTATTTTATTTTATTTATTTTTAATTCATTATAGTATTATAAAATATGTTGTCCACTTTGAAAAGCATTTCTACTTGGCACGACAGGAGACCAGACATCTAACTGTATTTTACATTTGCTGTGGGAGGCAGACAGCTTTGCTCATGGAAATCCAAGTTGATTTCATCTTATTTTCTTTATTTAAGATGCATTTTCTGAATATTTCAAATAGGCTTTTGGTTGTAGACTTTTGCTCAAATTTATAACACAGAGAAATGAAGCTTGGTTGCTTCTTGTGGGACAAAATCATGATGAAAATTCTTCTTTCATTCTTGATAACGTATTTGATGAAATACAAAGGTGAGGAATGGGAAGGAGCAGCACAGTCATCTCGGCTCGCCGCCAGGTGCCTCGTAAACTTTATTTTGCTTAAACTTTACTGCAACCATTTCAGACTGACAATATCATTGTCTTTAAGACTAGAGAAATAAGTGATAAAAGTTAGCCATCTCTTCCAAGTCACAGAACTAATCAGTGGAGGGACTGGTATTTGAATCAATAATTGCTGTTTCAAGTGTATACCTTCCTTCTTTTGAAATATTACTTATCTTTCACTCAGAGATTGAGAACGGATCTTTTATTGCTCTTAATGTGCATTAAAATTAATTCTAAAATGTCATAAGATTCTTACCTTTCCCAAAAAAATTTAATGGAGAAGTTTAGAACAATCAGCTTTTCCTCCTAAGAGAATTTACTGTGAGTCACTTTTCTTGACACTTTTCTTCAAGCCTTTCAATGGCTTCTGAGAAGCTTTAAGATTGTAGCCTTTAAATTACCAATTTCCTACTAAAAGAATCATTAGTGCTGGAAATGATATGACAGCATTTTTTCCTTTAAACCTTGAATAGTGTTGTGAATTGGAATTGTTTTCTTTGTGAAATTATGACCTTGTGAGTCTACTGAATTGAGAAGAACAATTCTGTTCAAGTTCCCACACACACAGGAGTGCTGCTGTGGGACCCCTGCTGTCACTTCACCACGTGAACTTGGTGGTGATTTGATAAAAGGACATGATGTCACTTACATGGATCTTATCTCTTGCCACATCAACAATTTTATCTCAAATTATTCAAAATTTAGGAAATTACTTTCAAAATTTCCTTTAAAGTCACTTTAAGCTAAGTAATTATCAATTTGTACCATGCATATTTCTTTTTTAAAAAATTAGACAACCATTTTCATTTTCTAGTATTCTCACACTTCTCAAATTTTCTGTAATTTCTCAAAAATCTATCAGTCTCACTTGAATGTATCCAAAAGGGCTCTTCATATTATAAGAAAGTAGTTTATCCTGATCCCCAGGCATTGACTGATTTAACATAGAGTAATTCTCTAGAGTTTTCTTAGAATTCGAGGCACTTGAGGTTTGAAGCCACTTCCAAGGTCAGCTGTTATCTATGACGTTTGAAGTCATTCCACCAAGAAACATGACATCTGTGTTCGAGCTACTTAGGTTAATAGACAACTCACCTTTCCCATTCGAGGACCCAAGTTGGGCAAATAACTATCCTAACATGGAGCAGACATCCACCTGCAGAACCACCCCGCCAGAGGCACCACTGTCAGTCTCTGCCCTTGTGCAACAAAGCAATCTCTGCATCTTCAGGAATGCATTTATTCCCCCCAAAAGTACATTCAGGGAATGGTATTTTTGCATCCTTAAACATGAAGTAATTCTTTTTCAACCTTGATCCTGAAAACATGATTTTATTTCTCTGTCCTATTCTTCCCTCACTCTAGCATTGCATTACATTCTACCTACCTGCTCTTTGTGGAGTCCTCAGTTTTAGCATTTTCAGCTGAGTGCAATATTTCTTATAATATTTAACACTAAGATGCTATCACTTCAGATATTTTTCTGAACATGTAAGCTTTGTTTTATACATAATAACTACCTTAATTTTCACAACATCCGTTGGAGTACAATCTTCTCATATATAACTAAAAAAGAGAAATTAAAACATAGGACAGAATGATCTGCAGTATAGAAGGCAAATAAGTCCTCAGATAATCTGGAGAATTAGGTTACACTTTACACTTTAGAGCTCCTTGTGCTGCTATAGCCAGAACAGCAAATCTGTCTGTCTCCAGCTCTGTGCAACACCATCACTTAGGACTCAGCAAGGCACACCCAGCTCTGTCAACACGCCTGAAACAGCTTCCTTGACCCTGGGAATCTATGAGTGGCCATGAAGCCAGGCAAGTTCAGTGGAGCTGGAGGAAGGCCCACACAGCCCTGGAGTGAGCTTGGAGTACATTAGGCATGACACTTTAAGGTTGTCTAGACAAGGAAACACATTTTTCCCATATCTGAAATTACTTAGAGAGCAAATTTCCTAAATTCAGAAGATACATCCTTTTAAAAGGCAAAGGTGTTTTTAAAAGTTCTTAATGTCCCCAGTACAACAATATGACAAATTTGGTAGACGTTTGAGTAACAATTGCTTATGAGTAGGATTTTCTGAAAAATAAATATTTATAAAGGTTGTCATTTTAGGACTGATTTTTAAATAGAAAGCGAAAATATAACTCTTACATTTTATCCAACAAAACCTTGACATTAGTAGTGAGTTCAAAATAATTTCATGGAAAAAAGCAGCTGGTGACAAAACTTGTCAGTTAGTACATAGGTTTCACCATTTTTAAGCTGAGATGGGATAAAATCCTATCACTCTCACCCCCCTTCCCCTTCCCTATTTCTCGCTTTACCCCCTTCTTCCCCTTAATTCTTGTTAAACCGGCTTGCTAGAGCCACAAAGCACAATCAAGGAAGCGGGGAAGGGAAAGGGCATATAATAGTTTAGGGACGTTACTAATATTTAACAATAGTTTAAGAGTAGGTAAAATAGATAACCAAAGATTAATAATAAATGATAAACAATAAAAAAGCATTGGACATTAAGTGTAATTTTAAGGTAAGTATAAGTGTGTAGGAAATTGTAAAAGGGAGGTGGAGGTAGAGGTGCCAAGAAGTCTGGGCTGCAGAAGCGGACCCCCACTTCTCTCATTTACTCTCCACAACCTCACCATACTGAGATGCCCAACAAGCCCAACCAGACCTGATGGTAGAAAGATATTGTTGGAAGAAATGACTAAGACCAATGTGACTGAATGTCTGTCTGTTTCTCACATGATCAGAAAATTGCTGAAGCAGGTATTGTTTAAATATTTATAGGGTGTACAGAGAGGTAGATGTATGGAACAGAATAGAGAACCAAGAGATGAACCCAGCTACTTACCGTTCTATGATCTTTGACAAGCCAATTAGCTTTTTTGTTTTCGTGCTTTCATTAATTTCCCTTAAAGCTTCTTCTCTATGTCTCTCTTTTCATGTAACTCGATTTTACATTTATAAGCTTATAATTTGACTTGTACTTTAACAGTGGATATTTTAAAATCTTCTGATTAAAGTTGTTCCTTGCTGTCTGCTGGCATGCCCCCCCCCCCTTCCTCAGCTCATTCTCTCCCCTTTAACCTCTTGCTCCTCAAAATTACTGGGAGTAATTTTTGTCTTAAGATTTCTTATGTTTGCTGAAACAAGTCTTTGTATATGAATCTTCATTGTATTCAATAAATTCTTTTCCTTTCTTTTTATGCATAAAAACCACAGGTAGCTTCGAAATAAGTTTTTTGAAGTCATTTTTTGTAATAATTCTGTCAGTTCAATTTTATCCAAGAAGCATTTGGTAAGAATTTGAGATAATAAACTGAAACAAATTCTGTATTTCACAAGTTTCTTTTATCAAATTTGCTTTAATTGTTGATCATTGGACAATATTCTCTCTCACTTTTTGGAATCCCACTATGCTAGCATGGAGTGTCTCTGGCTCCAAAGGTTTGCAGGCCCCAAACTTTGCCTTGAATGCAACACTTTCTGCACAACCGGTGGAGGTTATCTGTGTTTATTGATCTGACTCTGGTCGATGACTGCCTAATTAACTCTAGATTTTGTTTCACCTGCTTTCTTTTTCACTTTTGGGATGCTTCTCTGGGAAAAATAGAAAAGTAGCAAAGTCCAAACTTCAGGGGAGAAAAAAAGAATGTCTCAGTAGCCAAATGCGGTGCCATCATTCAATTCTAGAACATTCTGCAGCGCTCATCCAGGCCTGCTTTGAGATTCCCAAATTCTTTTTGTTTTACCTTGCTTGTTTTGCATTCACATTTTGATTTGAGTTCTTCACCTTATGGAAGTAACATTGACAGAAACTTTCATACTATTAGACACATGGGGAAGTCTACATTGGCTGTAACATTCTCTCTTATTTTTGTCCAAAGTTTACAGTTTCAGGTAGACTATTTATAACATGCATTTGGGCTATTTCCTTATTTAATTAAACACTTTTTTTTAAAACTCGATTTGTTCTACTAGAAGAAAATTACCCAGAAATATTATTAACAACAATATTACTGGGTAATTTATAAATAATTGAGATTTTTTTTCTGCACATAATTCTTTAGGCTGGGAGTCCAAGCCAGGTGCCATCAGATGCCAAGCCTGGTTCACTCACTCTGCCACACATGTGGTACGTTGCTGTTGTCTCAGTCCTCATAAGCAAAAAGGATGATGGCTGTGCCTGTGTCTGCACGTGGCAGGGGCAGCCCTTTCACTAATACCATTCTGTGGGCAGAGCCCATGTGTCTAATCACCTTGTATAGGTCCCACTCTGTTGCACTGGGAAGTAAGTTTCAGTATGAATTTTGGATAAGGTGACCAGATGTCCTGCTTTTGGTGGGACAGTCCCAATTTTTTAACAATTTGTCCCACATCCCACAGCATTTTTTAAAAGTCCCTATTTTTGAGAAGAATGCACGAACAGCCAGAGAACAGGAAGGGAATATATGGTTTTCAGCTGCCATGTGGCTATTTCACCAGAATATGAGTTTTATATTATTTTTGTTAATTTTATAATGTTAAACTGTAATAATAACAAATAATTGTTGAGAAGTGATTATCAAGAACTGCTTATCAAAGTTTGCATTGTTGTCAGGCCCTGCCCTGCCCCGCCCCTCATCAATGGTGTCCTGCTTTACCAATGTTAAAATCTGGTCACCTTAATTTTGGAGAGACATAATCATATAAGCCATAGCATTGTTTTCTTGCTTTTGTGATTTTTAAGAGGAGAAGGTAATACAGTAAAATGATCTGATTCACTTGCGACCTTTGCTAAAAGAATCTATTTTTTTTCTGAAATGTTTGCAAAGAGTATCACATGAGTCGTTAGAAACACATGCTTGATGAACATATTTTTTTCTCTATAGTTCACAAAGTTGTCACACAGTCCTCAGTCCCTCCTTGGCAGCCTGCATCAGGCTCAATTATGTTCAAGGTATGTTGTATGGAAATATGAATGAGCACATCCATATCAAGTTTAGTTTTGTGAAACTATTTTTTAATAAATTCTGTTTCTAGCCACATGCTTTCTCCTTGACTGTGTTATTTCTGGAGTTTATCCAGGCAACATGCAGAAAATTTACTTGTGCTGACTCCTTTAATCTCTAATTCCAATAAAGTAAACCACAGGTCAGTGAGTTTGTGACATGGGTTGAGGATGACCGAGAAATGTGTGGAGAGCCCAGACTCCCTCTCTCTACCTGCAGAAGGCTGTGCACTAGCTGGGCCCTGAACGTGAGTGGAAATGGTAACAGCCATGTCATCTCTGCAATAATGACAGTGACAAGAGGCTGCTATTGAAGGTTCCTCTGACTTCATGTTGTAAAGCGAAGTCAATGTAAAGCTTAACTACATAGGAATTTGCCTATTTTCTGTTCACAAGTTTAATTTAATTTCAAATTTATATAAAGGTACAAATTTTTAGGTTACAATGTTCTCACTTCCAAGGTAAAGTTCAAGTTGTAGAAGAGCCCTTTTCCCAAGGAGGGTGCTGGACAACCTCACAATGTGACATTAGGTGAGCTCTCTCCCAATGCCCTCCCTCCTCCCTCTCATTGCCCTCTGCCTCCCCCTTGCTAGACTGCTTTTGTGTTTTATTGTTCACATGAGTATGTAATTGTTTATATACTGGTTTCATGTTAGTATTAAGTACATTAAATATTTCTTTTTTCCATTCTTAAGATAACTTTACTAAGAAGAATGTGTTTCAACTTCATCCAGGTAAATGTGAAAGATGTGAAGTCTCCATAATTTCTTATGGTTGAATAATATGCCACAGTGTATATATGTCACAGTTTGTTAATCCATTCATGGATTGATGGGTATCTGGGTTGTTTCCACAACTTGGCAATTATGAATTAAGCTGCAGTAAACATTCTGGTGCAAATGTCTCTGTGGTAAAATGCTTTTTGTTCTTCTGGGTAGATACCTAATAATGAAATTGTGGGTCAAATAGGAGGTCAATTTTTAGTTATCTGAGAATTGTCTATACTTCTTTCCATAAAGGCTGTATTGGTTTGCAATCCCACCAACAGTGTAGAAGTGTTCCCTTTTCTCTACATCCACACCAGCATCTGCCGCTTTGGGACTTTGTGATGTGGGCTAATCTTACTGAAGTTAGGTGATATCTCAAAGTGGTTTTGATTTGCATTTCTTTGATGATTAAAATGATGAGCATTTTTTCATGTGTTTGTTGGCCATTCACCTGTCATCTTCAGAGAAGTTTTTGTTCAAGTCTTTTACCCACATAGAAATGGGGTTGTTTGCTTTTTTCTGTTGTTTAATTTAAGTTCTCTGTAGCCTGTAGTTATCAGGCCTTTGTCAGATTCAGGAAAGATTCAGAAAACATGTAAAACTCTTCTTCCATTTCAAAGGTCTCCTGTTTGCTTTGCTTATGGTGCCCTTAGCAGTGCATAAGCTTTTTAGTTTCATCAAATCTCTGTTACTTATTTTTAGTCTTGCTACAATTGCTAGGGGAGGGTCTTCTTCTTTTCCCAGGCCAATATTTCCAAGTGTTTTCCCCATACTCTGGGGGCTGGGAGTATGGGAGCTGGAATATAACGACTGTGAGAAAGAGACCTATTAGCTGTCATCTGCTATTTTTCTTGCTGCTATTTTTTCTTGTGTTGTCTTCAAGGATATCTGTTCCAAGAATAATTGGAAGTAATTTTCTCTGCTGCATGTAAAACTGGGGGAAATACATGTCTCCTGCTGAGTTCTTACAAGGGAGTGCAGCCACCACCCACCCATTCTTTTTTTCTTGAGATTCCAATATTTATACACAAAAAAATCCATAGAACTCAGAATCCATAAAACTCAGAAGTTTTATTTTTGTGGGTCTTAAATGTAAATCATTTATCCAGTGAGAATTTATTTTCGTTAATGGTGAGAGATGTGGGTCCAGTTTCAGTCTTCTGCATGTGGTTAACAAGTTCTCCCAGCACCATTTGTTAAATAAGGGTTCTTCTCCTCAGCATATGCTTTTGTTAAGCTTATCAAAGTCCAAATGGTGACATGTGGCAGGGTTTATCTCTAGGTTCTGCATTCTATTCCACAGATTTACATCTCTATTTTTGTGCCAGTACCATGCTGTTTTGATTGCTATAGACTTGTAGTATAACCTGAAGTCTGGTAACATGATGCTTCCAGATTTGTTTTTATTTCTAAAAATTGCGTTGACTATGTGGAGATTTTCTGGTTCCATATAAAACAAAGTACTATTTTTTCGCTTTCTTGAAAGTATGACACTGGTGCTTTGATGGAGATTACATCTATAGATTGCTTTGTATAGTATCGACATTTTAACAATGTTAATTCTTCCCAGCCATGAGCATGGTATGTTCAATGTAATTTTCATCCTTTCTCTGTTTTAAAAAATTGAGGGCTGCTTACTCATATTTGTGTCTATTCTGGTATTTCTATCTCCCTGTGTATTCTCTTAGAATTCTCTTTTAAATATGTGTCCCTCACTCTACTGTCACAGAGCAAGGGAAAAACTAGAGACCCAAACTATGTGCCTAAAATTCCAAGCAATGGAAGACATGACAAGTAAACAGTACCAGACATGTGGAGAAGGAATGCCTTTACTCACAAAAGTTCTTTTCAATTGTTTGTACCCTCATATTAATCTGAAATTTTTTTGCAAGTTCTTTTCAAGCACCTTGGTTTTGCCTCTGATAGTTTTACACAGCGAAAGTGTGTGTCTGTGACTACAGACAAAGGATCTGGGCAATCCTCCTGCCTCCTGAGGCACCCTGGTAGCTTCTGGGAGTATGAAGCCACTTCTTTGTCTGAAGTGAGCCTTCCACCCGCACTGCTTTGAACACCAAAAGCCACTCCCTCCTCAACCCTCACTGCAGCACCCTTCGGACCGAGGCAGGGAAGGCATTGTCTCTGTTAGCAACTTCTGTGTATCACTTGCCATAAATTGTTATTTACAAGTTTATCTGGAAATCCTTACCTCATGTCTGTGGCTGAAGCTGGAATATAATGACTGTGAGAAAGAGACCTATTAGCTGTCATCTGCTATTTTTCTTACTGCTATTTTTCTTGTGTTGTCTTCAAGGATATCTGTTCCAAGAATAATTTGAAGTAATTTTCTCTGCTGCATGTAAAACTGGGGGAAATACATGTCTCCTGCTGAGTTCTTACAAGGGAGTGCAGCCACCACCCACCCATTCTTTTTTTCTTGAGATTCCAATATTTATACACAAAAAATCCATAGAAATTTTCATACAATCCTTTGCTTGCTCTTGAGAGGAAGCAAAAAGGTGACCCAGGGTGTGCATAGGACAGGGAAATCTGGAGACTGCCTTTCTAAATTTTTATTCACAAGAAGAAGAGCGCATCAGTGAGTCAGACTGATAACTAAGAAACCTAGGAAACAGGAGGGCATTCTCAGAGGCAGGAAGGAGTGATCGAAACTGTTGAGCAGCAGGTGAGGAGTTTCTCTTGTCTGCCGGAGGGGCTTATCTACAGGTTCCCTTCCCAAGACAATAGAAAAAGGATTTCCCCTGCTCTGTTTCCTCAGGGACCTAAAGGGAGACAGACAAGCCCTGGAGAAATGCTGCTTCCCCACCCTCCCTAGCCGGGTATGCCAAAGAGGATGAAAAACATCAGTGAGGAACAGTAGTCAAGCAAGCGTTCTGCTGGCACACGCCAAAGGTTTATGTAACTCAGCATGAACTCATCAAGGGAAAGACAAAGTTCAAGAGAATTTGAGGAACTGGGCTATCGAGGGATGCTGAAATGCCATTGCTGTCTAAATTCCAAAACGTGTTCTGTTTCTACAGGGAACTAAGACTCTAGCTAGTAAGGTCATTTCCTCCAGCAGACTCTAAAACGAGGATGACCTTCGTGTTTATAGAGATTAGCTTTTAACGTGGTAGGGCTGTAAAATATCCAGACTTAGCTGAAGACTGTTAGTTAAAAATACCTAATCTAAATAGTACAATGGAGTCAAGTCAAGCTGGAATATCAGAAAGGCTCAAATCAGCTTACGGGAAAAGCCCTTCTCATTCTCATGTCTGAGTGCAGAAGAGAGTAATGCATAAATAAACAAAAATAAAGACAGACCCAGAGATGGAAGCTGTAATTATTGCTTTATTTTCAAATTTGGGCTGACTTCCCTCCTGACTACAGCCATGGGAACATCCCACCTCAGGACCTGGGGCAACACAAACCATGGTGCCAAGATCGCTGGCTATTTAAGGCCACATCCTTTTAGCAAAAGCCATTTGCAAAGCAAAAAATTTATTCTCATATAGTTCCATTATCCTTTCAAGTTTTCTGTGTGATTTAAGATAGAAATTTTACCTGTTGCTCTGTCTGAGAGCAGTGGAGCATCGCTCAGAATGAATCCTACTAGGCAGCTTTCCTTTTCAGTCCATTGCATATCTTTGAAAAACAGAGGTTTCAGGGAAAAATACAAGCAAGACATTGGAATTGGGGATAGGAGTGGTCTCTGCCACCCATGGCTGATTCTCGCAAGAGGGGCAGTCTCTGTCACCCTTTGGCACCATTTCCCAGGAATAGAAACCCTGGGGCCCAGATTTAACCCTTGTCTGGTTGTTCTAGCCTTTTCATTGTTCCTACATGCAGACAACATTTCAAATTCCTCCGCTTTGGGGGAGGAGTATTACAACCTGATGAGAAATTGATTTGTGGGCCGGGTCTGATTCACTTATTCTTTCCTCCTCACTGGTTGGCAGCAGACAGAGGAAGCATAGACTCACTAAGAACTTGCAAAGTTAACATCTACTTTTTGCTGGGACCTTTCTAGGGTCTTACAGAATGCGATCTCTGCTCCTGTGGATTTTACATTCCAACAGAGGGACATGGATGAATTAAGAGCATATTTCAAGGATACAAATGGTATAGAAATTAAAAATAAAAGTGCAGAGCAGGGAAGAGGGATGAGGGTCTTCCCAACTTTAAGTAAAATGGGTAAAGTGGACCTCACTGAGAAACTTCAGATAAAATGGGTGGTATGTGATGAGAAACTTTGTAAAGATGAAGGGGCCAGCGGTGATGACGTCAGGGGAAAGAGCTCTGCTGGCAGAAGGAGCTCAGTGCTGAGCTGTGCCAGGCGTGTGGCAGGACCAGTGGGGAGGGAGATGCCAGAGAGGACTGAGCTGGTGGGGACTGGAGGGGATGCTGGAGCAGTGGCCCACAGGACACGTGGCTTCACTGAACATTATGGGATTTGGGCATCTGAGTTAAGTGGGAATCACTGCAGGGCTTTTATAGAGCAGTGGTATGGTGTGGATCTCTGTCACAAACACTCGCTGCTGCTCTGTGTGTGGTAGAGATGGGGAGATGGGAGGAGAGTGAGGCCCGGGGGAGACGTCAGTAATCCAGTGAAGTCCAAAGGGAGTTTCCAGTGAGTCACCAGGTACTTGAAGGCAGCATCTCACACGGATGTCTGAGATTGAGATATGAATTATGTAGTCAGGAAATATTTCTTCCATATAAGTTTGGTACTAAGAAGAAGGAAAAGCCTAAATCCAGTTAAACTTCATCTCATTGTAAAACAAAAAGTACCTTAGGATCAGTACGCGTGGGAACGAAGACACACCCTTCTTGCTTTCACAATCCTTTCCATTTACTTCAAAAATATTTTTAAGTGGTCATTAGGAATAATTTTTGCTAAGTTCACATTCATCTGTTATTCAGAATTTTCAACCTACAGTCATGTCAACAATGAATAACCTAAGTGCATAAGTGTGATTGAGTCTGAGCTTACCATCATAGGTTACTTCCTTCAGCACCAGCTTCCTAACTACCTCTGTTTCTTCTATTGATTATATTTATCAGACCCAAATAAACACTATGTGGTTATTTCCTTGGAAAAGTTAATCTAAGGTGATGGATATTCTACTGCTAAGTCTGCTGAGATTGCAGATACTGAGCTCAAAGTAATGGAAAGCAAGAAAGTACAGCAGACCCCATCTTATCGGCTGCACGGTTTTCACAATTTGCTAACAAAAGTTCTCCTCCTGATCACAGGCCACCACTCGGTGCTGTGATCTGCACACATTGGCAATCAGAGGCTTAAGCAGCAACTGGAGAATTTGGCTCCTCAAAAAACAAAAATTCCTTCCAAACTGTAAATCCTCATTTCCCTGAGAGTGGTGAGGGTCTATCCTCACCGTGTGACATTGCTGGGTGCTGTCCAGGGCAGACAGGCAAGTTTCTGTGTTGATGACAGCACCCACCATCTCTAGAAGATGTCTCAGGGACCCCAGACCCGAGTGACAGTGAATTGCCAGAACCAAGAGCAAACAAAGGGCTGAGCATGTCCTATCTGGAAGGAGAGCTTGTCCAAGGAAATGCTGGAGGTGACATTCTTTCCCATGCAGAGCAGGAGTGCCTTGTTTCTGAAAAGAGCTTAGTGCTTGAAATTTTCTTTGAGCAGAATGTTTGAAATCATGCAAACTGGAGTGGCAAATAAGGCAAAACCATTCTCCACATGTAGAAAAATCAGCAGAAGCTTTCAAACATATGAGTTATGAAATGACACAGCTGGGGTTCTTTGTAAGCAGCGTGTCAAGTTATTACTCAGAGCACTGAAGATGTGGTTTGGCTCCTGCTACATTTCTCTGAAAAGCCTTTGGAAAACACTGACTGGTGGTGTTGAAAATGTGGAGAGAAACATAAAAACTGGTATATGCTTTGCAAGCAGGTGTTTCCCTGCCTTTTTTGAAACTTCAGTCTTGGATATTGGTCAAAATTACATTTGAGACACTGACACAGCCTAGTTCTCAAGGTTCTGTTGGCCCTTATGTGCCCTGCACAGGCAGAACGTGGCAGTACAGCATGGTGGAGGGAATCCACGACGTGGGATCTAGAGGACTGGACTCTGGCATGTGTTCTACACGTTCCTCATTAAGAGAAAGTAATTTCCACAATTTAAAAAGTGGGTTAATAAGAACACATGCCAAAAGTATAAGTATTTTGTGTTAATTGAGAAAAAGTGTGTGAAAATTTCTTGTTAAAATGTGATCTCTCATACCCACTAGTACAACTACAAAAAATAAACAGACACATTCTGTCTGAACAGATTCACAAGAATCTGAACCCTTCTACACTGCTGGTAGGAGTGGAAAATGGTTCAGCCGCTGTACACACAGTTGGGCAGCTCCCCCAAACAACTAAAAATAGAATTATCCTATGATCCAACAACTCCACTTCTAAATATATAACCAAGAGAATTGAAAGCAGGGTATCGGCAAGATATTGGCTCACCTATGGTTATAGCAGATACTCATAATGACTGCAGTGCAAGCATAGACAGAAGAAGGGGAAGCAAAACGTGGCGTGTGCTTACAGTGGGCCAGTACCAGCTGGGAGAGGAAGGAAATCCTGGCACATGCCACAACATGAGGGAAGCTTGAGGACCTCATGCTAAGTGAAAGACAGCCGCAAAAAGAAAAATATGGTATTGTTAGGCACATCGGTGGACACAGAAAGCAGAATGACAGTCGCCAGGGGCTGGGGAGGGAAGGATGGAAAATCCTTGCTTAATGGAGCAGAACTTCAGTTGGGGATGATGGAAATTCTGGAGGTTGATCTGGTATGATGGCTGCAAAGCAGTGCAAAAGTACTTAATACCACCAAGCTGTACTTGTAAATAATAGTTAAGATGATACATTTTAAGTTATCTGGATTTTCATACAATAAAAAATCAGATCAACGTACTAAATACATGGTGATAGATGTCAAGATGTTAGTTCTCAATAACTTGATCTGTACGGTTTAGTGCAATCCCAGTGACATCCTAGCAAGATATTCTGTGTATACTGACAAACTGATTCTCAGTTTATATAGCCAGACAAAGGACCCAGAATTGCGGACACAATTTTGAAGGAAGGGAACGAAGTTAAAGAACTGACGCCACGCACCTCAAGACTTACTATAAATCTATAGCAATCAAGATTGTGGTATTGGTGAAAGGACAAACAGATCAAAGGGACAGAACAGAGTCTATAAAATCCCACATTGATACAGCCCATAAATAGATCCATGTCGCTGTAGTTAATGGATCTTTGACAAAGAAGCAAAGGCAAAGAATGGAAAAAATAGTCTATTCAGCAAGTGGGTTTGAAACAATTAGATATTCACAGAAAAAAATTAACCTAGAAACAGACCTCACATTTTTCACAAAAAATTAGCTTACGATAGATTAGAGACCTCAGTGTCAAATTCAAAACTGTAACACTCCTAGATAAATTCTTGGTGGCCTTCGGTGTGGTTATTGCTTTTTAGATAGGACACAATGGCACAATCTCTGAGATCAAGTATGACCGTTCAAAGCTCCATTAAACACACTGTCAAGAGAATGGAAAGACAAGCACAGATGGGGAGAAAATGTTTGCCAGAGCAAAATTTGATGAAAGCATCTTATCCAAAATATATAGGGAACTTTCAATACTCAACAATCTGAAAATGAACAGCTTGATTAAAAAATGGGTCAGTAACCTTAGCGGTTATCTCACCAAAAAAGATATACAGATAGGAAATAAACATACAAAAAATGCTCCACATCAGAAGTCATCCGGGAAATGCAAATTAAAACAAAAATGAGATACCACTGTGGACTTACTGGAATGGCCAGAATCCCAAACACTGACAACACCAAATACTGTTGAGAGTGTGGAACAACCGGACCCTTGTTTATCACTAGTGCAGCTCAAAATGATCCAGTCACTTTGGAAGAAAGGTTGGTGGTTTCTTATAAAACTAAACATAGACTTACCAGTCAATCCCACAGTTGGGGTCCTTGTTGTGAACCTAGAGGAGTGGAAAGCTCATGTCCACGTGAAGCATGCACGTGGATGCTTGTGATGGATTTACCCACAACTGCCTACACTTGGAAACAACCAAGAATATTCAGCAGTAGGTAAATAGGTAAACTGAAGAACACCCAGACAAAGGAATATTATTCAGTGCCAAAGTACAACATAAGAAGTACATAGCAAGGTCTGACAAGTAAGTTCACAAACTCATCCTAGACAAAGTGCTACGTGTCTCATGCAGTCGCCGTTGAAATCCTCCCATTGGGAAGCTGTGCACCAGCGCCAGGGCCTAGTCCACCCTTCAAAGCTATTTTGAACTCTTTTTTGGAAATGACCATCAGAGCTGCTGTCCAAGGCCTGACAGTTAAGCTTGTGAACTTGCCTCCCTGTGCTTTCACTGGCAGCACTGTAGATCAACTCAGTAAGGTCTCATGAGTGTGTGCACCAGTGTGTCACAGCTGTGCTCATGGTGACGTGTGGCAGTGTCTCCCTGGGTGACACACATTGTTGTTGCATGTTTTTGCGTGCCATGTGACAACAGCTCTGATGGTCATTCCAGAAAGAGAGTTTCAAAAACTTGCTTTGAGGGGTGGACTAGGCACCAGCATTGGTAAATAGCTTCCCAACAGGAATACTTTGAAGGTGACTGTTTTCATATTCAGCAGTAAGGTGTGTGGCACTTCTTCCAGGAAGAGACTGTGAACTAAATTGTCAGATCCAATGTCATAAAATCTAAGAATCCATTTTAAAAATGCTATATACTATGTGATTCTAATTATGTAACATCTGAAATAGGCCCAGTGAATGAAACAGTCAAACCTTCTGGGGTTGAACCAGGGTATAGGGGAAAGAAGGGATGAACAGTTGGAGTGGAGAGGTTTTTCAGGGCAGGGAGATGATACCATCTTGGTAGAAATTTGACCTTAAACCTCTGTGCAAATATATGGGGTTTACAGCTCCATGAGTGAATCCTCATGCCCACCAGCATTCAGGTCGTGAATCACAGCACATGCGCTTCTCCTGGAAGGGTTATTGGTAATGAGGGAATTGCATACATGGAGGCAGGATGTATGTGGGATATTTCCACTTTCTGCCCAGTTTTGCTGTGAACCTAAAACTGCTCTAAAAAGAAATGTCGGCTTAAAAAAAATTGACAAAATTATTATCAACTCTTAATGACATCATAGCTATTGTGCATCATTGCTCAGAACCTTGTGAACATTATCACTGAAAATAGGAACCAACACATTGTTACTGTTATTGGATCAGAAAGAATGAAGAAAGCTCAGAATCTTTGAGGTGCAAGGGGTCAGGGTTGAAAAGTAGCAAATATGGAAGGATGGAAAAAAATAACTGATGACTATGACCCCCAATTAGATCTGCTTGGCCATTAAGGTCAAAGGAAAGAAAGTGCACTGTGGATATTGAGGAAGGTGAAGAGGAATTTTAAACTTACAGACATGGAGTCATGGTATTTCTGCTTTAGAAATAGTTGCATTTGCTCTACTAAATAAATTTAATTTTCTTTAAATTTATTGCTTATAATAAGCATGATTTTACACAGGATAAATGATTAAGTAGATATATAATAAAATAGAGCAAAAAGTATATGCTCGTCTTCTTCCATTTCTTTCAGAGTCTATGTGAAACCTAATGTTTTCTAAAATATAGTCATTCATTTTTTAAGATTTTTTTCTGCTTAAAACTATTTGAAAGGAATCCTATTTATAAATAACGAAACATTGGTGATTCTGGGAAGATGGCTGACTGGTAGCAACCCTGGTCAGAGGCTCCTGAGCAAAGAAAGAAAAACTAGTTGGAATCAGAATATATGAAGCCAAAGATGGGGAGCTGAGCCCAGAAAGAAGTTTGGTAAGCTGTAAATCCAAGGAAGATCATTTAAAAACACAAAATACAGGTATAAAGCGGGCCCTAGAACTGCTTCCTAGAGCCGCCCACCTCCCACGGGTGGCGGGTGGCCGCAGAGATGTCCCCTGTGCCAGGAACGCACAGAACAACTTGGTAGAGCTTTGTGCACCCCTGCGGGTGGCAGCTGACGAGTCCCCCACTCAGGGAGGACCCAGAACTGCTTGCTAGAGCTGCGCACCCCACAGGCGGCAGAGGAAACCCCCGCTCCAGGGCTCTGGGCAGGTCCAGAACAGCTTGCTAGAGCCACAAGCCTCCCATGGGTGGCGGGTGGCCAGAGAGGAGTTCCCCTGCTCCCTGCTGGCACAGAAGTACTTGCTAGAGCCTTGTGCATCCCCATGGGCAGCGGCGGACGAGTCCTCCATTCTGGGAGGACCCAGAACTGCTTGCTAGAGCCACGCACCCCACGGGGAGCAGAGGAGACCCCTGCTCCAGGGCTCTGGGCAGGTCCAGAACCGCTTGCTAGAGCCGCAATCCTCCTGTGGGTGGTGGGTGGCCGGAGAAGAGTTCCCCTGCTCTGGGCAGCCACAGGAGTACTTGCTAGAGCCTTGCACACCCCCATGGGTGGCGGCGGACGAGTCCCCCACTCTGGGAGAACCCAGAACTGCTTGCTAGAGCCGTGCACCCCACGGGCAGCAGAGTAGATCCCTGCCCCAGGGTTCTGAGTGGGCGCAGAACTAGGTGCTAGAGCCACACACCTCCTGCAGATGGCGGGTGGCCACAGAGTACTTCCCCTGCTACGGGTAGCAACAAAACCAATTGCTAGAGCCTTGCACACCCCTGCAGTGGGAGATTTCAACACTCCTTTGGCAGCGTTGGACAGATCCTCCAAAAAGAAGCTGAGCAAAGAAATCTTAGATTTAAATTTAACTCTTCAACTTTTGGACCTAACAGACATCTACAGAACTTTTCATCCTAACAAAACTGAGTACACATTTTTCTCATCAGTCCATGGAACATACTCCAAAATCAATCACATCTTAGGTCATAAGTCTAAACTAAGTAAATTTAAAAGAATAGAAATTATTCCATGCATCTTCTCAGACCATCATGGAATAAAAGTTGAACTCTAACAACAGGAATTTTCAGTCTCCTACAAAAACATGCAACCTAAATAACCTTATGATGAATGATAGATGGGTCAAAGATGTGATCAAGAAGGAAATTACCAAATTTTTAGAACATAATGATAATGAAGATACAAGTTATCAGAACCTCTGGGATACCTCAAAGGCAGTCCTAAGAGGGAAATTTATAGCATTACAAGTCTTCCTCAAGAGAATGGAAAGAGAAGAATTTAACAACTTAATGGGACATCTTAAGCAACTAGAAAAGGAAGAACATTCCAACTCCAAACCCAGCACAAGAAAAGAAATAACCAAAATTAGAGCAGAATTAAATGAAATTGAAAATAAAAGGATTATAAAACAGATCAATAAATCCAAAAGTTGGTTTTATGAAAAGGTCAATAAAATAGGTAAACCTTTGGCCAGCCTAACCAAGAAAAAAAGAGTAAACTCTCTAATCTCATCAATCAGAAATGGTAAAGATGAAATAACCACAGACCCTTTAGAAACTCAAAAAATCCTTAATGAATATTACAAAAAACTTTATTCCCATAAATATGAAAATCTGAAGCAAATAGACCAATATTAGGAAGCACGCCACCTCCCAAGGCTCAGCCAGAATGAAGTGGAAATGTTGAACAGACCTATAACAAGCTCTGAAATAGCATCAACTATACAAAACCTCCCTAAAAAGAAAAGCCCAGGACCAGATGGCTTCACGTCAGAATTCTACCAAACCCTTAAAAGAGGAACTAGTACCCATACTACTCAACCTTTTCCAAAATATAGAACAAGATGGAATACTGCCCAACACATTCTATGAAGCAAACATCACCTTGATACCCAAACCAGGAAAAGACCCAACAAGAAAAGAAAATTATAGACCA
>NW_003852440.1:12553051-12560327 GCF_000181295.1 Otolemur garnettii | reverse complement strand
CCTATTATGAAATTAATTTAAACCTTTTTATATGAAAGCTATAACCTAATAACAACCTAAGGATATGGGGAAGGGGGGGAATGGGTGGAGGAAGGGGGATTCGAGTGTTCACTTCTGTGGTTCATCTTACAAGGGTACAAGTGAATCTTTCTATGAGTGGAATATGAACGTTTTAACACAATAACTATGAAAATTACGTGAAGGCTATGTTGGCCAGTTTGACGGAAGTGTTTCAGATTGTTTGTGGAAACACCACACTGTACCCTAGAAGTGCATTAATGCATACAGTTACTATTCAATAAAAAAAAAGGAAAAAAAATAACAAAACATTTAATTCACAAAATAGAAACCATGAGAGTCTTGTATGAAAAAAATGGTTGATGCAAAAGTAATTGTCCTTTGAAGTCATGAATTTTAAACCATTATAACTAGGCTCAAATACATTTTTATTAATGAAAATAGGAACCATTACAATCAACACATTGTTTGCAAGAACAAATAAGTTTGCTTCTTCCTGTAATGTGAAAATGTGTGCTTTAGGATTTGACTAACTGTTGGAAAGCATTTTCTGCATTCTGCTGGTTGGAAGCATTTTCTCTGCAAAACGTTGAGATGCTTGGAGAAGTGCCAACTCATTGGTCAGAGGTCAGGTGAACACAGCAGAGGCAGCGTAACTTTGTAGTCTGATTCTTTGAACTTTTGATGTGTTAGTTTTGCAACATGTGATTGGGTGTTGTCATGAACAGGGCCCTTTCTGTTGACTGATGCCAACTGCAGGCATTGCTTTCTCAAGTGCCTCTTGTTCATTTGCTGAGCAGATTTTCCACATGTGATGATTTTGCAGGGACTCAGAAAGTGGTGGTGGGTCAGACCAGCTGCACACCACCAAACAGTGACCATGACTTTTTCTTGGTGCAAGGTTGGCTTTGGGAAATGCTTTGGAGGTCCCTGTTAGTCAACCATTGGTCTGGTCATCACTGCTTGTTGTATAAAATCCAGTTTTTGTAGCATGTCACAATCTGATGGAGAAATGGTTTGTTGTCATTGCATAGAATAAGAAAGGGCATTTGAAAATGATGACTGCTCTGATTTTTGGTCAGCTCATGTGCACCTACTTAACGACCTTTTCTACTCTTCCAATGCAGAATGACAGTAGAGTGATCTACATTGAGTTCCTCAGCAGCTTTTCTTTTCTTTTCTTTTTTTTTTGAGACAGAGCTTCAAGCTGTCCCCCTAGGTAGAGGGCTATTTCATCACAGCTCACAGTAACCTCCAACTCCTGGGCTCAAGTGAGTCTCCTACCTCAGCCTCCCAAGTAGCTGGGACCACAGGTGCCCACCACAACGCCTGGCTATTTTTTTTTTTTTTTTTGGTTGCAGCCATCATTGTTGTTTTGGAGTTTGCCAGAGGATCGGCTTTGATGACTGCTTTCAAGTGTCTGTTGTCAACTTCCGTTGGCTACACACTCCTCATTTGAAAGGCTCTGGTATCCTTTGCAGAATTTATTCCTAGACCCCCAATGCACTGTGTGCTTGTCAGCAGTCCCTGGGCAAATGCGTTGTTGATGTTGCAAGTTGATTTCACTGCTTTACGACCCATTTTGAATTAGAAGATTGCCCAATCTTGCTTTTTGTCAGACGTCATTTCAGTAGTCCAAAATAAATATAAAATAAACAGCAAGTACTAAGTCATTAGCAAAAATAATGAAGTGAGTAATGCACATTAACATGATATAACAAAACTACATTTTTAAAGAATGTATTCCAGCATGCAATGGCAAATTTCAACAATGCAAAAACTGTAATTACTTTTGCACAAACCTGATAACAAAAAAAAATTCCAACCAAAATACTTTGAAGGTCTAATAAAAAAAAAGTGAGTAACTAATAATTAAAACACCATTTCACATTCATGAATTAAATGCTATAATTGAAACTATCACACACACATACATTCACACACAAAAAATACTATGGCATTTTGATACTATTAATTAGAAAAATATTTTGAACAATAGGTGTCAGTAAAATTATTAGTGACAATGCAATATTAATATTATACTGGGATTCTATAGTATTAGTATATTCTGTAGTACATGAAATATTAATATTTATTATAGAAAATATTAGAAAGGAACTTAAATGCCCAGCATTTGAGAACTGAGTATAAAAATTATTACATATTAAAATCTCAGAAAAATATGTAACCTTAAAAAAGAATAAGGAAAATTTCTTTTACTAACATGATTTATTACTTTTCTATTGCCGCATAACAAATGACAACATTTAGTGGCTTAAAACAATCATGGGGTCTTACAAGGTTGAAATCAAGCTTTCGGCCAGTCTTCTCTTCCAAACTTTATTTGTTTGTTTGTGCCTGTTTAACTGAGTACACTGACAACTTACTGGCCCCTGGATGAGGCCCTGAAGCCACCCACTGCTCCCTGCCATGTGGGCCTCTCCACAGGCAGCTCGCAACACGGCTGGCTATTTGCTGCACCAAGACCAGCAGTAAAGTCCCTCTTTGTAGATAACATGGAAATTACATTTTAAACAATTCTGTGCTGTGTGTGCTAGTGTATCACCTTTGTTACATTCTATGGGTAGAAACAAGACTTGGGTCCCACAGTCAATGGGAGGGCATGAACACAGTGGTGTGGGTCACTGGGAATCAACTGAGGGTGTGTCCACCACATCTGGTTGAGGCAAAACCTATGATAGCAAATGACAGAAAATGAAAAAAGCAACATGACACATGCATAGATAGGGTATGTCAACAAAAAAAACAAATATTCATGGAAAAGAAGGTCTTGGTTTGAAATCAATCAATCTTCAACTTTCCTGAAATTATATTATTTTCACTTAACAATTACGTAAAACATAAAGTAATACATTAAAGAAGTCCTGGGATGAGTTTTAGCTAAAACAAACATAAATAAATCAGTGGCTCCAGTGGCTATTAAGAGTACTAAGAAAACTTGAGTAATATATGTATCTTCCCTCATATTTTTAGCACAGCCATCAGTTTTTAATTATAGAACTCAATAGTATAATGTGATTTTTCACCTACCAAATATTTAGTGAAGTTTCAGAGATAAATCAATATCTATGGAATTTACCTTTTATGTGTATATGTGTATATCTATCTACCATGTATGTATCTATCTATGTAAGAATCTATCTAGACATCTCCAAACCTTTCTGATGACACAATGCCTTTTTCAATTTAAGTTCATATAACTGGAGAAATAGGAGTCTTAAGTCAAAGAAATGATAATTTCAGAATATTGAAAATTTTCCCGACAACTCACCTTTTTAATCACATTTTTTTTCTATCTACCATTCCACTAGATATGAATATAGAATGATTTATGTGGACTTCTTAAAAGACCAAAGAGAACATCGGGATCATGAGACAATGCACTTATTTTTGAAGTTCATCCAAATGAATTCAGTGGAAAAATTCTAGTTGGAATATAAATGAATTCAAGAAATAAAAGGGGGAACCTAGGCAAATTACTTCTGTTACAAGAACATATTGTTTTATCTAGAATAATTTCAGTGATTTAAAATTAGCAATTTTCTCTCTTGCTCTCCGGGCTGGGCATTGAAACCTAAACTAGATAAAGTATGAAAGTAGCATTGTGAAAATAAGAGGAAGAAACGTTAAAGTAGAAAATCACAGGACCCTGGTTCCCCAGCCTCGAGGGGTGGCCTAATAAGCATTGGTGTGACTATGAGAAGATCAGGCAACTTACCTGATGTGTCCCCATCCTCTGACTGTCACGTCACCTGCCAGTTCTTACCACCTGACTCACCTGACGTGTCCCCATCCTCTGACTGTCACGTCACCTGCCAGTTCTCACCACCTGACTTTGCAGCTCCTTTTTCACCAAGTAATGCTGAGCCATCATTGCTCGCTAAGTAAAGATCATCACCTCTTTCAGCAGCATTATGTTCTGATAATGTCAGTGATGAAATAAGGATTTTGATATGGCCTCTGCTCACTCAAAGCAAACAACACTCAAAAGTAATAATGAGCTTGATAAGCTGGGCACATCTCTGGGCTAGGGCTAGGGCAAGGCTATTCTTCTCTCAGGTCTCAGCTGGCATGTGTGGCACGCACAAGGTAAACGTGATTACGAGCCTAGGGGAGAATGGAAAGGGAAGCAGTTATGAGGGTGTCAGAGTCTAGTACTTCAGCATCAAAACAAACAATAACAGAGAGCAAGAAAGAAGCAACAGAAGACAATGCGGCCATTTTATTTCAGGGACATTGTCCCTGCTGAGTTTCCATGGGTTCTGCTGAGACTTACACCACAAGAGGCAGTGCAGTACTTCTCAGGCGATCTAGAATGAATGACCTTTTTGTTATTGTTCTTAATTGAAAATTGTTATCACTGAATATTTTTGAAAATACAATCACAATAAAGATAAACATATTAAAGACATATAAAAATGGTATTTTTTAGTATTAAATGCAAGAGACATAGAATTACTTGGTAACAATTATCTCAAAAATTTCTAAATGCTTTACTCTGAGTTTCTTCCTTCCCTGATACGGAACTAATACCAAAATTTTATGTATTTATATTCATTATCAGACAACATTGTGAAGAACAACAATATATTTGGTAGCTTTTTTACTTGAGTGCTACAGTTTATATAATAAGGACATTCTATAGCTATTCCTTATAATGTCCCTAAGGTAGGACAATATGATAATGCCAAACTTCAGGAGCATACGTTCTATGAAGGAACATTTCTTTAATGGTGTACTTTTCATCTAAGGCTAAAATTTAGAATACTTGAAAAATATTTTACTATCCATTAATTATGTCAGCAAATTGTCTACAAATACTGTTTCTTCAAAGTTATCTTTAATAAGTGTAAATGAGTAAATGGATCATTGAAGGTTATATTTTCTCTAAATTTCCTGCTTCAGGTATATTAAAATAAATTATCAACTCAGCAATAAGATTTTCTAACCTTCTTATAAAAATTAAGACACATAGATAGACATATTTTTAACCAGATAGCCACTTTACCTCTCAAAAAAATGAAGCCAGAGCCTAAGGGAAGGAATCTGATTTCACTTTAGGTTGTTTCCAACAATTTAAAAATGGTAATCGAAAAACTGAAATTTTACATTATTGAATTTTCAGTGCTGCAATTGGTAGCTTTTGATTGAAATTGCATTTTGCAGTCAAACTCACAAACAAACTGAATTAAGCCTATAAACCTTGTTGGTAAGTAATTTCACTTCTTAGTGAACCACAAGATGAATTATTTGATACATTTGGCCTCATATAACTTATGGATTTTATATATTTTATGGACTTGTTGGAAAAAAGCCAATTAAATATTGGATGACATCTGCCAAAATAAGTTTTATGGTTTAAATATATTTGACATTGTGCCATTGTACCATTATTTCTGCAATTAATGAGGTTGCAGAGCTAATTGTCTATTGAATCCACTTTTACAATATGAAAATAAAACCTTTATAGTGAATGCTAAGGAAAAGCCATATAATTTTCTACCTAATAACAATAGGGTTATATTAAATTCATTCAAACTGAGTTTCAGTCATTAAGGTAGGTTTAAACCATTACAATCTTACAAATATACTCATAATTATAAAGTGGGGTATCATGCATTATGCTAAAATATTAATTCATGCATAGTGAGGCTATTAATTCTGACAGTTTTTTGCTAAGATACAAGCCCTTTATCTATATAAAAATAATTTAGGAAATCATGTAGATTTGCTACTTGCCTTATATTGATTTGTGTCAATAAAGTTTGAGTGATGAATGTCCATTTTGACCTTGTAGATTCCTCATAAAGTGATAGGAAGCATAACTATGGCCTACATAAGGGATAGTTGTGCCCAGACCTGCCAAGGGTAATTGTAATCTCAACACCCAAACATCAGGCTCGGTGCCTGTGGCTCAACTGGCTAAGGCACCAGCCACATACACATAAGGTAGTGGGTTTGAATCCAGCCTGGGCCCGCCAAACAACAATGATAGCTGCAACCAAAAAAATAGCCAGGCGTTGTGGTGGGCACCTGTGGTCCCAGCTACTTGGGAGGCTGAGGTAGGAGACTCGCTTGAGCCCAGGAGTTGGAGGTTGCTGTGAGCTGTGATGCCATAAGGACTCTACCCAGGGGGACAGCTTGAGGCTCTGTCTCAAAAAAAAAAACAAACAAAAAAAACACCCAAACATCCATTTCATCAAAGGAGAAACCAGCACTCACTTCAGGCTGAGTAAAACAATGGGTGTTCAATTGAAAGTGAAAGCTAGAAGTTTTCTTTTTTCTTTTTTTTCTTGTTAGAGACAGAGTATTACTTTGTTGTTCTCAGTAGAGTTCTGTTGCATCACAGCTCACAGCAACCTCCAACTCCTAGACTTAGAAATTCTATTGCCTCAGCTTCCCAAGTAGCTGGGACTACAGGCACCTGCCACATGTCGGGCTATTTTTTTGTAGCAGTTTAGTTGGGGCCAGGTTTGAACCTGCCATCCTTGATATATGGGGCCAGCGCCCTACCCACTGAGCCAGAGGCGCCGCCCTGAAATGTGAAAATCAACACCACTTCTTGAGTTCATCAGACATCGGAGTTAGCAGGGCTAATAGCCACTCTCAAAACTGGAGAGTCAGTTCCAAATGGGTCACCTCTGAGCTGCTCACCTGGCTGAGAAGACATGGGGCTGTTGGTAGGAAAAAACATTCAAATGGCAACATTGACACACTGCTGGAGGCTGAGTGCGGACTCTCACCACAGAAAGACACTCCGGGCTTGTGGTGTGCAAGAGGCACCACTTATTCATAAGTGTTATGTCCAGAACCCCAACATGTTCTTGTGGTGAAGACTGAGGAAGTTTCCCTCTTGGCTCAGACAGAAGGAAAAGAGTAATTCTTGTGAAACATTCACAGAACTTTTCAAAACAAATGCCTCTCTAAAGGAAAGTACTTCAGTAGAGCATTTCCTTATTTGGAAGGAAATCCTTTATTCCTGCCTTTATAATCTGAAGTAAAGAGAGGTGTGTGCCTAAGGATGCTTATGTGTGCCCATATGCGCCTGTGTGTGCCTATGTGTTTATGTGTGTGCATGTGTGCCCATGTTTACCCCTGTGTGCCCGTGTGTATCTGTGTGTGCCTGTGTATACCTGTGTGTGCTTGTGTGTGCCTGTGTGCCCGTGTGTATCTGTGTGTGCCTGCATGTGCCTGTGTGCCCGTGTGTGCCTGTGTGTATCTGTGTGTGCCCATGTTT
>NW_003852440.1:12549989-12552880 GCF_000181295.1 Otolemur garnettii | reverse complement strand
CTGTGTGTGCCTGCATGTGCCTGTGTGCCCGTGTGTGCCTGTGTGTGCCTGCACGTACCTGTGTGCCCGTGTGTGCCTGTGTGTATCTGTGTGTGACTGCACGTACCTGTGTGCCCGTGTGTGCCTGTGTGTATCTGTGTGTGACTGCATGTACCTGTGTGTACCTGCATGTGCCTGTATACCCATATGTGCCCCTGTGTGCCCATGTGTGCCCATGTATGCCTGTGTGTGCACCCATGTGTGCCCATGTATACCCGTGTGTATCTGTGTGTGCCCATGTATGCCTGTGTGTGCACCCATGTGTGCCCTGGTATGTCCGTGTGCGCCTGTGTATAGGAGACTGAGCACCAGGCTTGTAAGAGCAGTCACTGGTTCTTGAGGGAGGTGCTGGGAGTGGGACAACCTTCGAGCTGGCAGGGAGATGTTTTGCATCCCAGAGACAAGCCTCAAGCAACCGAATGCCTCATTGACAAGCAGGTGTAATTCTTTGGACATTTGTGGTGCAACAGGGTGGGAGTTGAGCCCAGGTGGAAGGAGAACGTAGTGATGATTAAGCACGTAGCTCCAGTATGTGGGCCCCTCACACTTGTTGTATAATGCTTTAATAAAAGGCCATGACAGAGGTTTCTGGAGGCTCTCACTACACCTATGGGACACCCACCTCTTGCAGACTTGTACCTTCAATATGTGTCTTGGCTGTTTTTATTCATGTGGGGACAGGGTACCCACAGAGGGTACCAACACCCATGTGTGCCCATGTGTTTGTCTGGGTGTGCCTGTGTGTGCTCATGTGTGCCTGTGTATACCCATCTGTGCCTGTGTGCACCTGTGTCTGCCTGTATGTGCCTTAGTGCCTATGTGCGCCTATGTGTGCCTGTGTGTGCTTGTGTGTGCCTGTGTGTGTCCATGTGTGCCTGTGTATACCCATCTGTGCCTGTGTGCACCTGTGTCTGCCTGTATGTGCCTTAGTGCCTGTGTGTGACTGTGTGTGCCTGTGTGTGCTTGTGTGTGCCTGTGTGTGCCTGTGTGTGCATGCATGCCTGTGTGTGCTTGTGTGTGCCTGTGTGTGCCCATGTGTGCTTCTCTATGCTCATGTGTGCCTATATGTCTTATGTATGCATGTGTATGCCTGGGTGTGCCTATGTGTGCATACGTGCCTGTATGTGCCTGTGTGTGGGTGTGTGTGCATGCGTGCCTTGTGTCTGCATGTGCCTGTGTGTGCTTCTTTGTGCTCATGTGTGCCTATATGTCCTGTGTGTGCCTGTGTGTTCCTATGTGTGCTTCTCTGTGCTCATGTGTGCCTATATGTTCCTGTGTGTGCGAGTGTATGCACCTGTGTGAGTTACGCCATTGAAGAAACTTCTGTGAAGCCCACAGCTCACACAGCCCAATGAAAAGCTCAGGTTTTCTCATGACATTATGGAACCCCTCGTCAGCTCTCAGCATCACCCCAGCAGTTCATCAGTGCAGTAATACTAGACTACAACTGAGCAAGCTACTTGTCTTTTTGAGAAGTACTTAGAGTAGCCCAAAGTCAAGAGTAATAAAAAAGAAAAAACACTACTGGAACTTGAGGCCTCTGTCAACTAAGGCAGAGCAAACAGTAAACAGAGACTGACTCCCAGAGAGGTTCCCAGAAATCCCTGCCCTAAATTCCATCTAGGTCAGTTCTTCTTACCCTATACGACATGTCCAGCTGACCACAAAACCACAAGGATGTTCTATCAAGAACAAACACAGTCTGAAGAGAAAAAGCAAAGCTCAAAACCAGCACAGACATGACAACAATGTTGGAAATGTCAGAGAGAGAATTTATCTGTAATTAATATCACAGGCTCTGATGTAAAAAATAGATGACTTACAAGAAAAGATAAATAATACAAACAAACAGAACGTGTGTTAGGCAGCTAAAGCTGTCATAACAAAATACCGTGCATTAACATAAGTTAATTTTCTCAGAAATTTGGAGACAGGAAACCCAAGAGAAAGGTGCTGGCACACCCAGCTCCCAGCGAGGGCTCTTCCTGGATGTGGAGGCCACCTTCTCGCTCTGTCCCTGCATGGGAGGGAGGGGGGAAGGAGAGCACGCGAGGGTGAGAAGAGGTCTTGGTGTCTCTTTTCAGGACAGCACTAACCCCACATGACTCTGGGGACTCCCCCTGCCCAGGTATCTCTCAAAGGCACTTCCCAAACATCACATGGAGAGCTAGGGCTTCACAAATGACATTTGGAGACAAATTCTCAGTCCATAACATTCTGCGCCCAGCACCCCAAATTCATGCCCATCTTGCATACAAAGAATGATAAACATAGTATTCAGTTCATCTCAACAGTCCTCAAAGTCCTGAACTCATTGGAGTGTCAACTCCAAAGTCTAAAGTCCAAGTCATCATCTAAATATCATCCAGATTAGACATGGGGAGACCTAAGGTATGATTTATCCTGACGCAAAATTTCTTTCCAGATGCGAACTGGTGAAACCAAACAAGTCACGTTCTTCCAAAGGAAAATGATGGAAAAACCATAGGCTAGACTTTCTCATTTCAACAGGGAGAAACAGGCAGGAAAAAGGGAGTGGCAGGACCCAAGCAAGTCCAAAACCTACTAGAACTTGTTCCATTTCACACTTAGAGAAATCATCCTCTTAGCTTGACGAGCAGCCCTCTTGAGCATCTGGGAGGTGCTGTCATTTTCTGGACTCACTGGGATCACAGTCCTGGCCCCTAGGCCATGTTCAACATCCTTCCTTTGTTGTATCCTGTCTCAATCTCCTCCCATTCAAACTGGCAATGTTTCTGCTTGTACCATAATCTCATAAACTCTTTGTCAAGTAATACTGCAGCCACAACCTTGTGTACTCTTTTTTTTTTTTTTTTTTTTTTTTTTTTTTT
>NW_003852440.1:12508338-12543262 GCF_000181295.1 Otolemur garnettii | reverse complement strand
CTGATTCCAACCAGTTTTTCTTCCTTTGTTCAGGAGCCTCTGACCAGGGTTGCTACCAGTCAGCCATCTTCCCAGAATCCCCCTTGTGTACTCTTAAGAATAGTTTTCTCCTTTTTTTTCTCTCTCTTGCAGTGTGGATGGGCAGAGAATTTTCCCAATATCCAAACTGCTTCTCTTTTGCTTAGTGGTGTCTTTCTCAGTCCACCTTACTAAGCCTATGTTTTGATATAGCCATTCAGGAGGCACCATGCTACTCTTTCAATACTTCACTTGCAAATACATCACTTGCAAACTCCATCTTCTACAAAACACTAACATGTAGTCAAGTTTTTTTGCCACTTTTTAACAAGAATGACCTTTATTCCCATTTATAATATGTTCTTTATTTCTATCTGATAGCTCACCAGAATCATTCTTAACATCCATATTTCTAGCACACACCTAAAAGTTTTTTTAGCCTCTAGAAGTTACCCAGTTCCAAAGTCACTTGCACATTTTTAGGCATTTGTTACAACAGCGCTCAATCCCTGAGCCAAAAATCCACATTCCTAAGCTCAGCTGCTAATAAAACCATGGACTTGGTGGTTTAAAGAACAGAAATTAATTTACTCCCAGTGCAAGAAGCTGAGAAGACCCAGATAAAGGAGCTGGCCAATTCAGTTCTTGTGGAGGGCTATTCCTGTCTTGCAGACAGCCTTTTTCCAGCTGTGTCCTTGCGTGGTGTTGGGGTGGGAGCAGAGATTCTAAGACAGAGAAATAGAAAGTTCTCCTGGGTCTCTTCTGATAACAATAATAACTCCATCATGAGAGACCTACCTCTAAGATCTGGTCCAACACTACTTACCTCCTAATGGCTTCATTTTCAAAGGAAAATTGTGGTTAGGATTTCAAAGTGCGAATTTTGGAGGAACACACATCCAGTCTACAACAGAGGAAAATTCTAAGAATTGAAGTGAAGAATGTTCTAGTGGGTTATCTTCAAAACACCCACAGAAAACATCTTAATTAGTGGTGAGAAGTTGGATAATTTCCCCTAAGATTTGAGAACCTGAAAAAAATATGTTCTTCCCTCACTCCTATATAAAATAGTGGAAGAAGTATTTAGTGCAATAAAATAAAAGTAAAGGAAAAAATATATATAAAGATTGTACAGGCAGAGTTAAAACAGTCATTTTCACAGATGACATGGTTTTTTAAGTTAAGAAATATTACAAAGAATCTATGATCAATCCCTGGAACTAGTGAGTATAGATTTGTCAAAGTAAAAAGTCAACTGCTTTCCTATTATGAGCAATAATGGTTGTGACTTAAAATTACAAGATAATAGTTTACAATACAGAAAAAAGGGTATATATAGGCATAAGCTATAAGGGTATAATACAGGTATAAGTCTTATAAAACATGTACAGGGTCTATATGTGGGAAACTAAGTCTATGTTGAAAGAAATCAAAGAAGGTCTAAATAAGCAGAGAAATATTCCATATTCATTGATTGCAAGAGATAATGTTATAAGAAAATTCTTCCTTGCTTGATCTATAAATCCTAACACTCTCAATCAAACCTTAATCAAGGTATTTCGTAATCGAAGTTGACGCACTGATTCTAACCTGTCTGTGAAGAGGAAATAGACCCCGGAGAGCCACCTGGGTACTGTAAAGGAAGAACAAGGTGGGAAGATACAAACGGCCACACTGCCTAATTTCAAGAGGTGCTGTAAAGCTACAGTCATCAAACATCAGACATTGGTGAGATAACAGACGTGCAGATTAATGCAACAGCTCACTGCCTGGAAGTAGACCCATACAAACAGAGTCGACTTATCTGTAATAATAGCAGAGGCAATTCAATGGCAAAAGCTCAGGGTAATGGACAGTTGGAAGTCCAGCTGCAGAAAAGCAGAAAATGAACTTAAAATCAGACCTTGCACAAAAATATATTTTCACAAAAATATCTCTACATGAGTCACAATCTTAAATATAAAAATTAAAAATACTGAAGCTTCTAGAAGAAAATGACCTTGCATTTGATGAACTTTTTTATAATAATCAGACAGAAAAATGATAATTAGACGTTAAATATTAAAAATTATAGTCTGTGAAGACACTGTTAAGATTATTAAATGAAAGCCAAAGACAGAATATATGTGTAAAATGTAATTCTGATAGAAGTTTTTCTTCTTTAATATATACATATATACGTATATATATATATGAAATTTTAACACTCGAGAATAAGGAAACAACTCACCTAATTAAAAATTAGGCAAAAGACCTCACTAAAGACAATATACAATGGATTATAAGTACATACAAACACACTCACTGTCAATCTTTGTTAGAATATTGCAAATTAAACAGCAATAAGATTGTACTGCATACATATTAGAATGGCTAACATCCCAAAGCTGGTATCTTCAACTGCTGGTGAAGATTCAGAGCAAGGAAAACGCTCACTGAGCATGAAGAGACAAACTAATACAGAGACTCTGGAAGGCCATTTGACCACAGTGATACCATCAGTCACATTCCCAGGCATTTACTCAACTTCTTTGAAAACTCATCTATACCCAAACCAGGCACATGAATGTTTATAGCAGCTTCATGCATAACTGCCCCGAATTAGAATCAACAAAATGCCAACAAGTGATTGAATAAAATAAACAAACTGTGATCCTATTTGTGATTTTTAAAAATGAATCCTATTCTGTGATTTTTAAAAATGAGCTACAATGAAAAGATATGAGTGCATGTTAAATGTAGGCTCTAAATGAGAGAATCTCTGTGGCTTCAATTATACAGCATCCTGTAGAGAGCACAGGTTTGGGATGACAGTGGTCGCTCTGGGTGTGAAGTCTGTGGGGTGCGGCACAGGCAGCCGCAGGGCAGAGGGGCTGTGAGGAGTGTTGCTGTGCTGGTGGACAGATCCCTGCAGAATTTACAGCACAAAGAGTAAATCCTAACATGCAATTAAAAGAAAACATTTACAAGTTTAGGGAATCCCAGACAAGTGCCAAATGTTGACAAACAATATGAATGTATTATAATACATGAAATAAACTCACTGAAGGAGACAGAAGAAAACAGTGTGTATGTGTGACTGTGGAAATGAGTGCAGTCTGTCAGACAGAAATCAAAGGTTCTCTCCGCAAGTGCCATCTCCAGCTGAGGAACTTGTTCCCCACAGGGCAGTAGGGTCCATGTTTGCTTTTATGGAGAAGTTATAGTATCAGGTGTATTGCAACTAAACCTTCCTTCACTATTGTCTTACAATGTTTGGGCAGACATGTAGATAGAGTACATTCCTGGAGTATGATAAAAATCATTGTTTTTCACTAATCCATCGGGGCCCTTACCCTTCTCTGATCATCCTCCCTCTTCCTTCACTTGGTCCTCCTGCCACCAGGCCAGGCCTCTGGATGTGTCAGCTGTCTGCTGGGAAGTATGAGCCCTTCAAACTCCACTGTGGGAGAGGCCTGCAGTCCGCAGAGGGGTTCTTGGTCAAACTTACAGTTCAAGCAAGGAATGAGGCAAACAATCCTTTCTCACCAAACTCAAATTGTGGCTCCAGCTGGTGGTCAACTGCCTCATTAGACTAACAAGGAACAATGCCTATTTTTATCTCTACTCACATATTCTGTTATATAATTTGACTTATGTGCTCAGAAGTTCATGAATACATCAGCTATTTCAAGGCATGCTATACCATTTGTCAGAATAAAGCAGCCCACGTGTGCTCCCTGGCACGTCCCAGCCTGGGCCTGCAAACGTTCGGGTGTTGCTGCCTCACACCCTCTCCATGTCCCCACCCCTGAATGCACACACATGTGAATTCGTCTGCATGTGGCTGACCATTTCAGTCTCTGTGAATTCACACACATGTGAACTCGCCTGCATGTGGCTGACCATTTCAGTCTCTGTGAATTCACACACATGTGAACTCGCCTGCATCTGGCTGACCATTTCAGTCTCTGTGAATTCACACACATGTGAACTCACCTGCATCTGGCTGGCCATTTCAGTCTCTGTGATTCTTGAGAGCCATGGGATTGTCAGAATCCAGGTGAGGAATGGAAGTCAGAAGTTAGAGGAAGTTGGGTTTTGTAAAATACCATTTCACTACTTTGCAGGAGTGTCCAAAACTTTACCATCTAAAATGATGAGGATGGGCCTGATTTTTGCTGGAAGTTTGGTCAATGAGTGAGTGTATACATTTGACACAATTACGATCCATTCTTCCTATGGGTTTGCAGTGTTTATATGCACATAATTTAATTAGTATTGAAAGTCAAATAATGTTTGAAGCTTCAAGTAGGCTTTTTTATTTGTTATTACAAGTTAAGGAAAAGAAAAGACAGAGCAGACAAGGCGTGACGGGCGTTCCCAAACTACGCGAGGTCTCAGGTGTGCTTGCTGGGGTTACATCTACTGGGAGGGAAGACAACAAGGTATTTTTAAAATCAATTTAAAAAAAAAGAACTGTTGAAATAGCTTCAAGTGCTTTTATGTCAGCTGCTCTAAGTGATTACAAGTGGTGCCACTGATTATTATGCCCTTAGGAGAATGTTTTCCAAAGCAGGACTTGATATGGTGAAATGGAATAAAATACGTTGCACTCAAATTTCATTTCAAAGCCATTAACCAAGCTGGGTAGTAAAAGCTCTAAGAAGGTTCAGAGATGTCAAGCCTGTAATACGGGGGCCGGGTCTTCCACACACTCCGTCCTCCGGGAGTCAGAAGCTCACTCTGCCCCAGAGTTTGTTACCGTGAAGTTCATTTCCTCAAATACATTCAACCAGTACTATAAGCAGTTTTTGAAAGTTCCTATTTGACAAAAAAAATAACTAACTTTGAAAATCTGATATGAGAGTCATGTTTAAAAATGACTTAGGGACGCTTATCCACATAGTTATCTCTGGGAGAGGGAAGTAAGGGCGTCTTCTGAGCTACTTACCGGGCGCAAGCCCTGGGCAGGCTCCCCGCCTGTGCACTGAGGCAGCCGGTTTGTGTCACCGGAGTCGCCAGAGGAAGTGTCAACAGAATTGCAGAGTTAGAAATCTATGTATTTAAGAGCACTGTAAATGCAATAGCTTTTTGTACTGAAAACTGGAAAGGTCACTCTAAAATTAACAATTTATTCCTTCAACTTGGAATCATTTACTCTGCCGGATATACTCCCCAATCCCGCACACACCTGCAAATGTGCGCCCCGCCCCTCGCTCCTACCCCCACCACACAGGTGTGCATGCACGGGGCGCCTTTCCCATCTCCACCACAAAGGCAGGGATTAAAAGAATTTTAATTTTTTTAAAAATCTCCTTACACTCTTATTTTTTCACTGAGAACAAAAGATGCCGTTGCCCACTGACCCAGAGCAGGAAGAAGCTTCCAAAATTTGAGTTGCAAGGTTACTTCTGCTGAGGGAACTACGATCTCTGTATCCCAGAGACCCTGCCTTTGGGCTCAGGGGTGCAGATGAGGTTACTAATTTGCCCACAAAATGAGAAATGCATAAAAAAAGAGAGCTAAGATTAAAAATGCAGGATGTAAAGGCAATAGAAAAATAAAAACAACTATGTTCAAAAGGCACAAAGTTTGTGATGAGCTAATTTTCTAAAAGAAACTGAAAAAAATAAAAACCTCATTAAATCTTCAACCCACCTTACCATTATGGAGTACAGAAAAGTGGGTGTTCCTTAGCATGTTGTGTACTAAGTTATATTAAGCGATATTTACTTGATTTGCTGAAGAAAGCATGGGAAAACATATAGGGGACACAGATTATTCATTTTTATCTATTCAAATATTTTTATATATTCATTTTTATAATATTCAGATATTTAGGAGTGTTTTTCGAGTGACAATTGCTTGTGGGGAAAACTGTTCAAAATAAGACCCAACCTTCTCCATAGAACTGTTGTCTTCTATACTGAGTGGCAGAAATCATTTCCATAAAGTGTGGTGAAGATTAAAGTAATACATACCCACAACTTACTTTCACTAGATTAATAAATAGACATTCTACAATTCTGCATAATCAAAACTCTTGTTAGTTAGGTGAATACTGTTAGCTATCTGCCAGAAAAAAAATACATATATATAAAATTATGCATGTGAAATTATAAATGGTGTATCTCTTGGCAGTGAAGATCCCACCAGCCTACTGGATCCCAAGGATCCCTATTCCTCACCAAAGAACACACACACACAGAGCTCCATAGGGTCCTACACTTTTTTTGGCAACAAGAATGTGATATTTAGAAATAAAAAACTTCCTCCCAATCCTGCTTGGCAATTCGTTTTTGTTTAAGAATATGATATTTTAGAAGTATTGCCCAGTCAATTATGAGAACTTTATCTATGAGTAAAACATCCAATTCTCATTGAATTAAGAATTATGTTTTTTTAACATTTTAGTGTGGATGGAAGGTGATAAAGAATGAAAACTGATTCTTCAATTACATTTTAATTAAAAAAATTGTATTCAATTCCCATAAAGACATAAAGGGGGAAAGAATAAACAATATAATACAGTAGCAAAGGCACAGAGGAACTTTATGCAGCCAGTCTGAACTCAGCAACTTCTAGGCTGTAGCTGGAGAAAGGATTATGCGGAAGGGCATTCCTGAGGAACACCTAGTGCCGGGGAAGAGCAGATGAAAGTGCAAGATTAAGAAACCTTAAAATATCCCTACAATAAATTAGGGAGTGCTTTTTAAATTCACAGGAAGAGAATCTAATGTGGCAGGTTTGTGGTCCAGGAATCCTTATCAAAAAACTAACATTAGAGAAAGTTTTGAAAATATATTAGGATTGGACAGACCAAAAAGATGGGGAGAATAGTGGTTTCGTTTTGGAAGTTACAAAGCAGTTGATAAGCATGGAGTAACGGGGGGGGGGGGAACAGCACTGACCAAGGTGCAATAGCAGGAGCCCCCACAGCAGAGGAACCCTGGGAGTGACCCTCAGAGACAGGTGCATTGCAGAGTTTGATGGGGAGTGGCAGGGTGAAGTAGTGAAATTCTGGCAGAAGCTAAAGTATGGGCTGGAGAAAAGTAAGGCAGAGATAACAGTTAGAACAGTGAAGGGTGGAGATTTTTGAGTGGACTTTAGGAATTAGAATTTTCAGACTTTCCTGATCAATTAAATACTTGGGGGGAGGGGAAAAGATCCAACAGTGGTATTTAGGCTTTTCCTTTAAGCTGTTGCCTGGGGATGGGATGTTGTTCTCAATCGCAGGCTTTTTTTTTTTTTTTTTTTTTTTACCAAAAAGATTTTCCTGAGGTCACAAACTCCAGTTACCACATTGCTAAATCCCCACTGGCATTAAAAGGAAAAGGTAATTCTGTAAAACCTGCCCATGTATAGTCTTCCAACCTGTTGAGCTTATCTGCCCCTTATGAGATACTGATTATTCCTCTAAAAAGACGATTTTGATTACACTTAGGAGAAATAATGGCAAGAGAACAAAGCTAGAAGCAGAGTCCATCCATTCCTGTCTTTTAGCAAAAGACAATGGCGATTTTCACCAGAGGAGGGGGTAGTATCTGTATTTCGTGTGTGTTCATTCTGGAGCCATGGGACCTTGACTGAACGCAAAGAAAAAAGTGTAATGGGTATCCATGGAAACCAGATTTCATCCCAGATTGCTTAAATACAGAGATTTTAAGGAAGACATTTATTCAGAGCTTAAAAGAAAGGCACAAGCAAGCAATTAAGGCATCTGGGCCCTAATAAAATTCGTCACGGGGATATATGAGGCCAGCAGGTTGAAGGAGTTCGCCTGGAGGCTGTTGAGAGCTGGACTGGGGAGGAGAAGTGGTAATATGTTTAGCAGTTGCTGGAGACAGAGCACAGAAGCGAGACCAGGGTGGTCGGTATGTGTACCAGCTCCCTCCTCCCAGCCTTGGTCTCAACCAGGAGCCCCCTGGAGGGAGGACCTGTGTGACATAGAGGCCACTGCTGGGGCAGACTCAGCTGGACAGAGCCAGCGGGAGAATGGCTGTAGGAGGCAGTGGAGAAAAAATGTGATGGGCACACATGTGGACATGCACACACGTGCTCCAGGGCAGAGTCAAAATTCAAATGACACAATGGGGAAGAAGGTATAACTTACATCAGAGAAACTGTAAGACTCACTAATAGAGGACCAGTAACTCAACTGAGCAAAAGACGAAATAGATGAGCAATTCAGAGAAAATGAGACGCATAAGACTCGCTGAAGCTCAGCACCATTGAAATATGATAAATTGAAATTTTACTCAGTGCACATTTTTGATATACCAGAGTAACGAGAACTAAATTTGTGAGCACACCTTTTTATGGCTGGGTAAAAAAATTCCTACTAGCCCTAAGAAAGACAATACTGCAACTCAAGTGAAATTTCCTTTTAGTGGAATTAATCTTAAAGATATAATTTCCTACATGAAAAATAGCACACATGTTAAATAATAACTTATGGTGCAATTTATAAGGTCAATCAATAATTTTCCATGTACCTGTTAAAGGAAACAGTAAGTAAGCCGTGTACAGCTATGAAAAACTGTCTAAAAGGTAAGGTTATGAAATCATTCTCCAGAAATACATTGTGAAGTTAATAAAGTTTTTATTAGGTTATGAGGCTAAAAGCTGAATATTTGGGGGGAAAGATGATATTAATATACTTATTTATATATAATTAATAAAATACATAACCCTTATATTCTACATTCACATACATATTTACCTCTTTCTCTATGTCTAAAAATATTTGTACTCAAAATCAAGACTCACTGGAAGTGAACACAGCTGTCTTTCCTGAGAACTTTGTCAATTCTTTCTCCTGTAGTGACTCACCAGTGAGCATCAGCCAAACCAAAGTTGGGGGAGGGCAGAGAAGGAGAGGGAGCGCGTGGAAGAGAGCAAGATTAAGCTGATGCTATAGAACTACTATTAATACTCATTAACATTAATATATTAGTTTAAACTTGGTTAAAGGACATAATGCTTTTTCACACTTATTAGATATTAATCTTTGTCTTTAAAGATGAAAACTTTCATTGGGTTTTAAGGTGCCTTCTTGATTAAAAGAATATTATGACAAGTTAACAAGAAGTATTAGAAGGATACAAAAAAGGACTCTGATACTTAAAAAACAAATAAGTCATAAATATTTGCACTTTTACATTTTGCAAAATGAAAGTCTACATGTTCCTTTAAGTATTTATTCTTTGCAAACAAAAATACACATGTCTATAAAATTATTCAACTCTGATAAAAACTTGTCTCTAACAGTAAAAACTGGTCATTTGACAAGATGGTAAGGCTACAAAAAGTTACATATCTAAGTAATCTTAGATATGTATTTTTCTTCTTCAAATATTTTGTTTCACTGCTTTATGTGCTTCCTGAATGAGACTTGAAATAAATTTAGAGATATCAAGAGGAAAAGCAGAACTATGATTCTTAAGAGTAGGGAAAGGTTTATCATTTTTTGTATGTGATTCAAGAGTATTTTATTGGTAAATAGTTAACAAATGAATAGATATTTGGTAAAATCTGGATAACAACTTGAATAAAAGATACGTGGTTCAATAAAATAGAATAACAAATCAAATAATGTCCAACATATATAAACACGTAAATACTGAGTTTATGTATGCATGCGTATATTTGCGTGTGTCTGTGTGTGTGTGCACACATGTGTACAAACATACATATGGCTCTATGAGACTTATTATAATGGAAAATGAGAAAAGTACTTATTTGAGTGCTTTATCACCTCCTTATAGAACAGAATGATAAATGAGACTATTTTCTCCTAAAGTTTATTAGCATGAAAGAAACTCTTGCTGCTGCCATTACTAACTCATGCACAGCCAGCATTAATCTCCTCATTTCCCTGAGATGCTTTGCTGCACACTGTAGGAGTTTCCCAACAATACTGAATTACTATGAAGTAATTATCATAATTCCTTTCCTTTTTTGTTTGGGTTATATTTTCATAATAAATGAAAAACTATGTACATGCATATATATGTCTTTGCAACTAGTTTATAAAGGTCTAACTCTTCAAGCTATTTTTCCATTTTCCCAAATTATGCTCATTCACATAGTAAATGTATGTTGGCAATAAAGGAATTATTTAAACCAGCACATCACATGGACTATCCTGAATACCCAAGATGTACTAAAGAGAAAAAGAGGAATCACACATACCAATTTTGAAAATATAGTAAAACACTGCAATAGTCTGAATAGTGTGATATTGGTGTAAGGACAGAGATCTAGATCAATGGAATAAAACTGAAAATTCAGAAATAAACCCATAAATTTAATATTTAACGAAGATACCAAAGCAACTCAAACAGTGAATGAATAATCTTTTTACTAAATCACACTGGAAGTTAACAGACAAAAGAAAATCACCGGATCCCTGTCCCTGGACACATATAAAATGTATTAACTCAAAATCAATCATAGAACTGAAGTTAAGAACTAAACCTACAAAACTGTCAGAAAAAAGCATAGGCATAAAACTGTGACTCTAGGTTAGGTAATAATGTTTTTACATGACACCCAAGTCAATAATGACCAAAAAAAGCTATAAATTTTTGACATTATTTGATATAATTTAACAAAAGGCAGCATTAAAAAGTGGAAAGTTACTCTATAAAAGGTAGAAAATATTTGTAAACCTGATTAGTGCCTCCTCTGTCTAAAATAGACAAAGAATCTTATCATTCAATCAAGAGAAATTCTGAATTAAAAATGGACAAGTTTCTGAACAGGCATTTCTTCAGAGAGGATGTACACATGGCCAAGGAGCACCTGAAAAGATGCTTAATGGTTTTTGCTGCGTGGGAAATGAGAACCAAACCACAGTGGGATCCTCTCACAGACCTGCTAGATTGACTGCAATAGAAACCGTGGCCGGTAACCAGTATTGGCAAGGAAACGGAGAAATGAAAACAGACGCACTTCACGGGCATCACTCTAAAGTGGAGAAACTAGTAACATGGAAAACATTTTAGCAGTTCCTCAAAGATGGCTATTTTGCTATCTTGATTTTGGTTGTATTCCCTGATGTTGACACATTCTGTATAATTGCGTTGTGTTGTGTTGAATCATGTAGTATCAAATATTAGATATGATTTAATAGTGTTAATCAATTTAAACACATTTTAGTTATTTTCCCCCCTAAATACTGCCAGATGCTGACATTCGTGCCTGTTCAGTTACAGAAAGTGGTGCTCAGTTGTAGAATATATTGTGCCTTTTACACCTGATGCGTACATCCCATGTAACAAAAAGGGCAACAATAAAATCACGATCCTAAAGAAAGAATATGACAGAACAAGAAAAAATAAATTCTAAACACAGACATTAGACACATAAACATATTATGTGTCCTAGGCCATTTAGACGGCTATTACAGAAACATAGACCCATGGTCTATAAGCAACAGAATTCAATTTCTTCCCTAGAGGCTGGGAAGCCCAGCATTGAGGAAGTGACAGATCCAGAGCCTAGAGAGGCCCAGTTCCGGCTCACAGACCAGGAGCTTCTCACTCCCACCTCATGTGGTGGGGGTAGGGGAGCCTCTCTGGGCCACCTTCACAGGTGCACTGGTCTCACTTATGTGGGCCCTGCCTTCACGACCTAATCATCTTCCATGGCCTCACCTCCAAATATCATCACATTGGGGGTTAGGGTTGCCATATATTAATTTTGTGGGGAGGATTTCAACATTCAATCTATAAATTTATGGGAACCAACAAGTTTAGCTCTGGCATATCCCCAAGAAAAACATGCCTATAGATCCTTGGAAAAGCTTATATACAATTGTTCATGGTAGCATTATTTGCAATAACTGAAAAGTTAAAAAGACAGACAAGCCAACAATAAATTTTTATCCAGTGATGATTAACAAAACATCACCACATGACTTCTATGTATAAACATCCACATGGTGGGATATTCTTGTTCCACAAGGTGGAAAACTGAATGAAGTCCTGATACTATTTGCAAGGTGGATGTGCTTTGAAAACATTATGGTACATGAAAGTAGCTGGGGACATATTTTACAATTTAATAGCTCTGATATCTGGAGTAGGCCATGTATAGGGACAGAGGGTGCACTGGAGGTGACCAAAGGCTGAAAGGGGAGAAGAAGAAAGCAATTGTTAGTGGTACCAAGTTGCTTTTGAGCAAATCAACGTGCTCTAAAATTAGAAAGGGTCAATCGTTGCATAACCTTGTGAATATACTAAAATCCATTGAAACGTGTCCCCTAAAGTGGCAATTTTTATGGGATGTGAATTACAGCTCAATAATACTGCTATTAAAAACATGTAGTATAGGCTATAGCATAGTAAGACCTTGGGAGCTGTCACTTTGTTCTGATAAGGAAAAAGCAAAACAAGCTGAAAATCAATGACTTCTTTTGAATCCATCAAAGAACTCAGATTATACAGCAAACTGCTAATCTGTGCCAGGAGAGGCAGGCACATTTGGAGTGTCACAGCCAAGATCTCCCTACTTTGAGCAGAAGCACCAGAGCCATAAAGTGTTGAAACACTGTAAGTCGTCATTTTGATGAATTGCAGGCAGATAAATGAAAACTAGCATATGGGTGAAAAAACACTCACATTCTGCAGTTTTAGGGGAAATCCCACGCTTTTGTGGTCTTATCCCAAGGCATTGCCCCAGCTTCCTACCGTGAGGAGCATGGTGGGAAATGCCCTCCTGACGGGCAGCAGGAGGTTCTCACCAGTGTAAACCAGACCCAGAGCCTTCTGCATAAGGAAGTCTGACTCTCCAGTGTAAAGGCTACCAGAGCAGCCGACCTGGGAGATGGCAGTTCTCTGATGCCAGCTCCCCAAATCTTACTGTCTTCCACAGTATTTCATGAAGAAATACTTGTGAAGACCAAGCTGGGAACCCAGCTGCCCTGCAGTGCTTAGAATTCCAGATGTTTAATTATTAGGTAATGAAACGCTTTCCTTCCATCACAGCTTGTTAGTGGAGGCCCCAGTGCACCAGTAGATTACACCTGCAGCAATCACATTCTGTCCAGGAAGTTTTCTTAGAGGACCCAAAGATGGGAGGAGTGATAAGAAAAAAGGACCAAGAGGACTCCAATGCCTACAGACACTACAAATGTTAAATACAGCCCAGCCCCGCAGGATTAACCTAATTCAAACACTAAACAAAGCACATCAGTCCCCATTATGTGATGCAACACATCTGCTTTCCACAAAATATATAAGGCACGACAAAAGACAAATAAAAACAGAATGCAAAGAAAGGAAGCATCAGAGCAGACTCAGATACAACACAGGCATTGGATATATGAGAGAGGGCATTTAAAATTACCAGGATTAATATGTTTAGGAAAACGTAGGAGCACACAAGATCAGACAGGAGAGGTCAGCAGCAAGATGGAAACTTGAGAGCCTTCAGTCAAAAGAAGTGGCAGAATTCACAGACGCCAGCACCACTGCAGAGTGCTCTCCATGTGCTCAGTGATAAATGAGAGATGAGTTTAAAGATGAGTCAAAAGAAACTTTCCAAACTGAAAAGGAAAAATAAAAAAGAATAATATGAAAACAAACAAACAAACACCACAAAGAATATCCTAGAATGGTGAAAACACTGCAAACGGAGTAACATATTCGTGATTATGAAAAGAGAAAAATTACTGAAATACACCAAGCCACAGATATAAAAGTACCCGAGAACACCAAGCTGGCTAAGTATCGAAGGACCACACAGACACATATTATATCCAAACACAGAAAACCAAACACAAAGAGGAGGATCTTTAAAGGAGACAGAGGTAAGGAAGTAACAAACAAACACAAAACAACCCACAACATACCTGTAGAGGAACAAGGGTAAGAATGAAGAATTATGGCAATTTATCATCAGAAATTATATACATAAAAAGAGAGTGGAGTAAAATATAAATATATAAGTATATTATATATAATTATGTACAATATATATTATCCATAATATATAATACATGAGTAAATAAAGGTAAAATAAAATCATCTTTTTATATTATTTTTATTTGATCTAAAAGATAACAATGTATTAGATGACTTTCACACTGGATAATGAAACGAATGACGGAGGTCAAAGGGAGGGGAGGGGAGGGACTTCGAGCGCTCTGTACACTGTGCTGCCTGTGAAGTGGACCCTTTCCTGAAGGTGGACGTGTCATATCTGCACCTGCTAACTATAGGAAGACACTAAACATGTTTAAAGTATAATTGATATGATACAAGAGGGGATACAATGGAACTGTACATCAAAAAAGCAGGGGGAAAGGAATACAAAACAAATGAAATAAATAAAACTTAGTGACAAGTATGGCAGAAATAATGTAGAATTAAAAATTAACTTTCTGTTGAATAGTCTAGATACCAGTCATCAGAATGAATAAAACACAAGACCAAATTGTATAAGCTCTATAAGAAACCCACTTTAAGTATAAACATTTGTGTACATTAAGTGATGGGAGGTGAAATTCTATATTATACTAGTGGAAGGAAATTCTATATTATACTAGTGGGGCAGCTATATTCACTTTGGCAAAAGAAGATTTTAAAATGAGAAAAAATATTAGGGATAATGATGAATATCACATTATGATAAAGTAGTCAATTTTCAAAAAAAAAAAAACACATGAGAATCCTAAATATTTACTCACTTAACAATAGAGCATCAGAATAAAGGCAGCAACTGAAAGAACTATGAGAAAAGTTAGAAAATGCGCTGCTTCTGCTGAACACTCCAACATGCTCCGTCATTCAGGGGTCAAGGAAGCCGGCAGAGACTCAGTCAGAAGACACTCTGCAGTGTCACCAGAAAACAGAAACAGGGACTCCACTTCCTAACTCATTCTATAAAGCAATGTCACTCTAATATAAAAATCAGGTAAAGATACTATGTGAAAGGAATACTAGAGACTAGTGATGCGTGCAGATACAAAACTCCTCGGCAAAAGTTAGCAGAGCAAATCCAAAAAAGTACAAGTGTACACTACAACCAAATGATGCAAAAACCATGTAATTCACTACAGCAGGCTAAAAGAAAAAATATGACTATACCAAGTATTATTAAAATATTGATTTATACCATTTGAAAGTTAGTAAATGGAAGCATGAAATATGTGTCTTTAATTTAGCTGTAAACCAACCCGTTTTTCACTGAGAAGATGCATCTTAGACATTAAAAATTATCTTCCTAAAACTCCCTATATTTTGAAGAATGTTATAGAAAGGAAGAGATGCTTAAAATTAGAAACTATGAGCTAACGTGTTAAGGACAGTGTGGCAGAGACGAGTGAATTTAGATGAGTGAAGAGTAAGACAGGCCTTATTAACAAATAAAAAAGAAGGCTCTGCTGCCTAAGTGTCTTGACCTGCATGTGATGATGAGAGGAAAATGAAACCTGAAGGAAAAACAGGAGCATAGATACATAAAAAGAAATAATTCATATTCAAAGTCAGTCTTCATAGACATGGAGAGTTCCACTTGTTCACGTTTTCTTTAAAGCTTCCTTGTTTGGCCTGGAAATGGGAACAGTGGAGAAGTTCTCTGGGAAGCCAGCACTCCTCTTAAAAGAAATCCTTTCTCATTGTTCTTTGTTCAATCTTCTCTAAAGACTGATGTGAGGCATTGGCATACAACTTCGTGTGAATCTTTCAGCAAATATTTCTTAATATAAGAAAAATTTCTTTCACTAATCGGTTCAAGGATTTTAGTTCTTAGCTTCTAAACATAGCATCCACTGGGTTGTATGCAGTTGCAATTTGTAGAACACTGCTCTTGAGGTTGCATAACTAAATCAGCATTTTATTATTCTCACATAACAAGAACTCAGGGAGGAGGAAGGTGAGAAAGGAGAGAGGCAGCACTGTGCTGAAAGGCAGATCTGTGGTCCACTGAGGCACCCGAGAGCCAAGTCCTTCCTATTTTTTTTGACCAGCCTATCTGAGGACCAGGTCCAGCCCCTCCACTATATCTCACAGTTTTCATCTCCTGTGCTTGCTGTACTGGACAGGCATTCACAGAAGGGAAATGGCATGTAAGGGGTGGGTATCTATGTTCCCAACAGATCTGTGTCTTCTGCAAACCCTATTCCATGGATAAGTTAGGTCAGGCACACTGTATGTGTAACAAATCAATGCTCTAAGAGTAAAGTGTGAGAAGAATTTAATATAGGTTTGATGAAGAGCAGTTTCTTTCACATCATCCCAATGTTTTTAAAAAAGAATTTCAAATTAATATGAGGGAACGTATGATTAGGGTACATTGTTGCATTTGTAAGGTAAAGTCTGACACTTGGCCCTTCACCCAGGATGTGTGCCACATATCTGTGCATTGTTCTGTTAGGTGTCTGGTCCTTCCCTCCCCTCCTCTTGAATTTAATGGAATACTAGGCAGCCATGAAAAGATGGAGATTTTGTATGTTTTGTAACAACCTGGATGGATTTAGAGAACACTTTCCACATAAAGTATCTCAAGAATGAAAAAACAATCACATGTACTCAGTACTAAGTTGAAAAGAGTAGATTAAACTACCTGCTCACATGAGAGAAAATCACCCCACGGTTTTAAATCACAAAACACACAGGTAATGTCCTTGTTATACAAATGAGTCCCCCCCCATCATTTGACGGATGACATAAATAGCTTCATAGAGTAATTCAATTTAGCATTAGGGGCTTGGGTCATGTGCTTCTGAGGCTTTATCTTTATGGCAAAAACTTATTTTCCAATTTTTTTTTATTTTTTCTTTGTTCACTTGCAAACATTTCTTTAATTTTTGCTGTATGCTGTGGATGAAGAATTGATCTCAGTAAAACAATATTTCATGTAAAAAAATAAGCTAAAGGATATTATTTTCTTCTAATTGAAGGTTACTTATCAACGAGGCCCTGGGCATAGTAAATATAAAAATGAAATGAGTTGTGTGAAATCATCACATATTCCTTTTCACTTGAAAAAAGATGAAATTAGTAGTATTCATCAAATGAGAAATGCAATGTTTAAGAAGTCATAAATAACAATCCTGGCTAACAATTCTAAGAAAAGATATGCTGATTGTGTGGAGACAAGTTCATGGACTTCAATTTGCTCTTAAGTTTCATTTAACTATAGACTTTCCTGATACTTTTACAGTAATAGTGTACCCAAGGAAGAATGCATGTGAGGGTATTTTCAACATTTGTCTAATAATTGCAGTAATTTTATGAAGTATTATTCTCTTTTTGCTACGGGTATTATTATAACAAAAACTAATAATAATGAAATGAGAATTCTAAGTTGAATTCAAGATAAAAGAAAGCAGCTGGTCACTCAGAGATACTGAACATTGGCTCAGGAAATATCACAATAATTTGACAGATGCAGTTACGTCAAGTTAATTTAGAGGAAGTACCTTGCTTACTTTAAAATACACACTTTTAGTGAAAAAATACATTGCCATTAAATTTCTTTATTATGTCATCCATACAAGCCTTTTTAAAAAAGAAATGAACCAATATATACTTAGTTAAGAAATTTCTGGAAGTTTTTGACAATTTAGGCAAGGACCTTTGCTCCCTTTCTCCTTCTGAAATTTTATTTTAGGATAGTAAATTTTATTCCTTTCAGAACAAGTCTCACTACATCCACAGCAGTTTTCTTCCCTCTTAAGCCGGGAGGAGGCTATTAACATTTTTTCAGAGAAAGCCGTGTGTCGCAGACGGAGAGATGCTTATGTTAATATGGACCAGTTCAGGCCTCATTTTGTCATGAAATAATTACCGTTAGAAAATACCAGCAGGTGTTGAAAGAGCAGGATTAATTTGTAAGAGCTGAATGACATCATTTTCAAATGGCTTATTAAACACTAATTAGATTTCAAATTGTGTGACTCTCCATACACTTGTGTCAGGATGGGAAAGTTTAAGCATCTGCTTTCTCTGTGATGGAGGTGAAGGAGGTTACAGTTTAATTTTCATAGGTGGTAGTTTATCAAATGAAATAAAAATGGAGATATCCAGATTCAAGTTTTATAGAAAGAAGAGTGTGTTTGAATCTTTATTTCTATTCTAAGCTGTTCTTAGCCAATTAGCAATGCTACTAAACAGTAGAGTTTTGTGATACACTTGTAATTCAAAGCATTTATGTAATGCAATCGCTTCAAAAGCAGTGTCAAATTGGAGCATAATGCTCCTAAGCAAAAAAGGATTTCCAGAGGATCATCAAACTCAATGGTAAATAATGTTACATTTCACCTTTATAAATCAGGCTATAACAGTGTTTTATTTACTCAGTGTAACACTTACTTTATTAATTGTATATTAATCTTAAAAGCTGAGGTGCAAATATATAAAAATATTTCAACAGATAAAAGTAACTGTGAGTATAGTATTACACTAATGTAATGAATTTCTTTCAAAAATAATAGGTATAATATTAACTATATTAAGAAATTTCTTTTATATAAGAAAACCTTATAGAAAAGATTTATTAGGGGGCCGCACCTGTGGCTCAAAGGAGTAGGGCGCTGGTCCCATATGCTGGAGGCAGGGGGTTCAAACCCAGCATCAGCCAAAAACTGCAAAAAAAAAAAAAGATTTATTAGGTTTTTACCATGGGCTACTAGAAATATCAGCATATATATCAGCATTCAGGGCAAAGATAACATCAGATACGTAACAAAATGTGTTGTTCTCTGAACTAACAAACACGTTATTGCTACTGGGCTAAAAATAAACACGTGAATGAACGATGGCAGGAGAACACGGAAGATCAGGGTTTCAACGTTGTTCACAAACAGAACTCATTTCCTCTTTATCCCTCTAAAAGTCACGAAGAGTAAAATGACCCGCCCCCGTGGCAGCACCGCGTCCAGCCGTCAGCGTCCACCCCCATCTTGGCCCCTTGGCCACCCATTCTGGGCACCCTCTGAACCATTTCATAGAGGTGAAAGGGAAATTGTGCACCTCCATCACACTTCTCAGATGTTCTCCCACGTTTTGAGCCAAATGGAAGAAGTCATAAAACATCTACAGGTGAAAAAACAGCTTTACGTGCAAAGCCCTGGGGCCCAGGCTCCCCTGCGCCCTCCGGTACCTTCACGTCTCCAGGACACCGGGATCAGGGCACCAGAGACCATGGTAGATCCGAAGCAGCTCTTCCTTCATGCAAATGGGATCATCAAATCACAGAAGCCTGCCTTTGTAAAATTTTTCATGTTTTGTTTATCGTTGATATGGGGTTGTTCATCATTACAATGTTGATCTTGATTACTGAGCTTTCGGCCCCTCCTGGAAGGTTGCTCCTGAGGCAAGCATCCTGCTGTCCCCACCTCACCCCATCCCAGGTCTCTGTATTTCAGAGAGCGTCCTCATTTGATCCCAACTTGAGAATTTGCATTTGTTTTCCCAATCTCCCACGGAATTTCTTGCAGAAGGCGCCTTCTCTTTAGCCAGGGATCTGCAGAGATGTGGACTGTCTGTCTGGTCCCTTTCCTTAAGGTGACCAGATTTTTGAGGGGGGAAGGGGAAGGGGGACGGGGCCTGACAACAATGCAAACTTTGATAAGCAGTTTTCGATAATCAGTTCTCAACAATTATTTGTTATTATTAAAGTTTAACACTATAAAATTAACAAAAATAATATAAAACTCACATCCTGGCAAAATAGCCACATGGCAGCCGAAAACTGTATATTCCTTTCCTGTACTCCCGTGTTCCCTAGCTTGTCGTGCATTCTTTCCCCAAATCGGGACTTTTATAAAATGCTGCAGGATGTGGGACAAATTATTAAAAATTGGGACTGTCCCTCCAAAAGCGGAAAGTCTGGTCACCTTACTCCAGAGAGGTGGGGGCTTCTTGTTTGTTCCAGACAGTTTGGCTCCTTCTGAGCTAATTGTCCTTGCCTAGAAGCAAGGGAGGGAGCCAGTATAGGGACCTTGCCTAGGAGGGGAGTAGGGAGTGACATTAACCTTTTCATTCCCAAATGGAGTTACATTAACCTTTTCAGCAGCCAAAAACAGTATATTCCTTTCCCATTCTCCCGCTGTTCCCTAGCTTGTCCTGCATTCTTTCCAAAAATCAGGACTTTTTAAAAATGCTGCGGGATGCAGGACAAATTGTTAAAAATCGGGAATGTACTGCCAAAAGCGGGGTGTCTGGTCACCTTACCTTGCGCGTTGGCTTATTGTTCAGCGTCTGTCCTCATCCTCCCAGCCTTAACCCCACTAGTTAAGCAACTTCCATCAGTTTTGTCCCACTGCTCTCCTATCACGTTTCTGGGCACAAAATGGGGCTTTAGTCGCTCTGTATTCAATGAATGAATGGATGGATTTTTTTTTTTTTTTGCATAGGCATGCCATTTTCTAATTTTAAAAGTTAAACTTAGTTGTAATTTTCTTAGGGAACCACTTACCATTCTATTTATTTAGTCAAAGAGAAAAAAATGGAAATTATGTTTGTCTTTGGCCACTCACACTGGCTCATTTTGACAAATGAGTGAAGGAGAGAATTCCGGGCCAGAGAGGGCCCAGTCAACGTGGCACCTGTGGCTGCTGTAATACTGAGCGGCCCCTGAAAGCCAGGAGGAGGTCTCCTGTCCCGGTAGGGCCACTGAGGCCGAGGAGAGGCGGGTCCTCTGTGGGACGTGTTATCCACCCACAGCAGTTTCTTACTTGAGCGAGAGGAGTAATAAAGAACTGAAGGATCCAATTTTTCTGTGTGTGAAAGTTCACCCACCTGCTGTGTGGACAAGGTGTTGCCTGGCAGTGAGGATAATGAGGCAGCCGCCAGGAAGGGTTTCTGGCCGTGTGTCAGAGGGAACATCAAGGGGGGAAAATCTATCACAAAAGCAGCTTGAAAAAATGATGGAGGAGAAATCTCATCCTTTCAATTTTAGTAGTTCTGAGATTGGCTGCCTGTTCCACCATATGCTTACTCTCACCTGAAATATTGTAACATTTTTTTTCAGCAAAGCTCCTTGAAATGATTGATTGATTGATTCATTTAAAAATGTCTATTTAGAAATTTCCATGTGCTGGGTTCTGAGCTAAATAGTGGGGACATATTGTGAATGGTGGCATTTTTTAAATGACCGAATATGAATAAATAAATTTTGATTAATGAGCAATAATTTTGTTCTAAAGATAGTTTAAACGTGAATAGAATTCAGCTTTGGACTATGCCAAAATCAACATGGATTGAAAGATTTTCATGCCTAAAATGCAAAATACCTCTCGTTGAGCTATATTTTAAGAGAGTAAGTGGGTGGTGGCAAGAGCCCAAAACAGCTGGGTGTCTATCCCCAGTCATAGTACAGTGTAGGATGATGGGACATGGCTTAGCTTCAGATCTGTTGTCCAGACTAAATTTCATGGGCCGCATGAACTGTCCAACTGGCTGTGTAAAAATCACTTGTGAAGACCGACAAAAGCATTGATCAAGTGAAAAATGACCCAGTAGCCTCCTGCAGCAGGGATCAGAGTCTCTGCTTACTAAGGTAAAAATAAAGGTGTAAATTAAAATTTTCTACAGAACTTAACAGAAAAATAAAATAATCTAATAGTAAAATATAGGTCACCAAAATGTCTGATATATTTTGGCTTCAGTTTTGAGTTAAATTTTATTTAAAAATAGACAATGACCTTTATAATACCACTAACTAACCATTTTTTAATTTCTTTTTAAAACCTGCTTGGTGAATCGATATTATCTGTGATACCTAGATTCAGAAACAACCTTAAACCTGGGCAGAGACACATGCAGCACCAGTGACACTGCTTTGCTTCCAAACACGTCGCTGGTGTCACAACCCTGAAACGGTGCAGGAAACAAACAATTGTGGCCTTTTACAGCATTATGTGAATGCTCCTGTTTAAGTAGCAGTGTTCTTTCTCTTAGGTGATTTTCGTGACATAGCACTCAAAGCTGGTTTAACAGCAAACCAAATTCTTCATGGGGTTAAATTTCTACATTAAGAACAGTGAGCACATCACAGATTCACTGAAAATATGGGTAGAAGTAGTGGCAATGAAGGGATTATTCTATTGGAAAACTTCTTGCATGTTATTATTCTGGCTACAGTACTTTATTTTACTTTGTTTTAATTTTGCAGTAGTTGAGATGATTTTTTTTTTCTAGAATCTTTACTATGTTAATTATTATTCAAATTCTTGTGAAAAACCAGCCCTATGAGAATAGTGGTCTCTCTAAAACTGTTCTATTTTTATATCTATTTTATTTTTCTCTCTCTCTATATATACATATATATAAATTATAAGTTACAGAAAATGCAGGAGACATTAAACTTATCTCTGTTGTACTAGGGGACAGCATTATTTATATGTTGATGTGGCTAATGCATTTCTGCAATCAAAATTGTATAGAGTTATAGGTTTTTTCATAATTCACCTATAACACATCATGCCACTAAACAAAGTGTTTCTAGCACTTGGTAAAGTTTATTTGTAAAGCAGAGTGCTTGGCTGAGTCCAGGGGCTCACAGTGGGAGGCCGAGGCTGGTGGATTACTTCAGCTCAGTAGTTCAACACCAACCTGAGGAAGAGTGAGCCCTCATCTCTACAAAAAATAGAAACTTTACTCTGTCATACAGGCAGGCCCAGCTACTCTGGAGGCTGAGGCAAGAGTTTGAGGCTGCTGTGAGCTATGATGCCACAGCACTCTACCAGGGCAACAGAGTAAGACTCTGTCTCAAAAAAAAAAAAAAAAAAAAAGAGTGTCACCTGTGGGCCAAAGGAGTAGGGCACCGGCCCCATATACCAGAGGTGGCAGGTTCAAACCCAGTCTCAGCCAAAAAAAAAAATGCTTGAACTTCACTTCCAAATATATCTGCTAGTTTCATGTACTTGATAAACAGTTGAAGTGTGTCTAAATACTCAGATACAAACAAATGCCTAATTGTACACAGATAATCCTTGACTTATAATAGAGTTGCATCCTGATAAACCCATTATAAGTTAAAAGTTCTCATAAGTTGAAAATGCATTTAATATGCCTAACCTACTGAGCACCAGATTTTACCTTAAACATGCTCAGAACACTTATGGGTATATTAGTCCACAGCTGGGCAACATCATCTAACACGAACCCTATTTTATAATAAAGTAATGGATATGTTCATGTAATTTATAGAATACTGCACTGAAAGTAAAAAACAGAATGGTTGTATGGTTTATACTGAATGCATATTGTTTTCATACCACCTTAAACTGAAAAATGGTAAGTTGAACCATTGCAAGTCAAGGACATTCTGCATTCCAAAGTTATAGCAAAAAAAAGAGAAGATAATCTATCACATTAAGAATTTTTATATTGATTATAAATGGAAATGATAAATTTCAATATGTTAGATTAAATAAAATTATTTACATGAATTATATTTAAATTTGTAAGATGTTAATACTTCAAAATTTAAAGTTGCAAATATGGCTTAGATTACATATTAATAGGAGATTAATTGGCCAGATTGACCATGAATAATATAAATGGACTTGGCTCCGCACCTGTGGCTCAAGTTGCTAAGGCACCAGCCACATACGCCCATGGTGATGGGTTCGAATCCAGCCCTGGCCCGCCAAACAACAATGATGGCTGCAACCAAAAAAATAGCCAGGCCTTGTGGCAGGTGCTTGTGGTCCCAGCTACTTGGGAGGTTGAGGCAGGAGACTCATGTGAGCCCAGGAGTTGGAGGTTGCTGTGAGCTGTGATGCCCCAGCACTCTACCCAGGGGGACAGCTTGAGGCTGTGTCTCAAAAAAAAAAATTTTAAAAAATGGACTTGAAATTTCACATATTAAAAAAAGAGTAACAAAGTGAAATGATGTGGAATGAGCAGGTTAATGATTAGGTCAGTTGAATAAAACAATAGCCCCAGAACAAATTCAGTGTATATACATATATGAATGTCCTATTTTAACACAATAGGATAGCATGTCAGATATATCAATATTTTATAATGGAACCTCAATGAACAGTACTAAGGCGATTTATTAACTATTTGGAAATACACTCGTATTTTGGTTTATGCTCCCAAACCATAGAATAGTAGAAAATAATATAATGATAAATTAAAACAAGTGAATATACCAACTTTATGAAAATTGGCATCATAATCAAAAGACAGAGGGGAAACCATGGACTAAATAGTTCCCAGCAATATTTCAAGAAAAGCTATCACAGAAGAGCTACCTTCAATTTTGGGGCTAATTCATAAGGAAAGATGGTGAGGGAAGGGACAGCATCCGCGACTGTGGCTGGAGTGCACTGTGGTATATCAACCTACAGGGTAATTTGGAATACATTTGAACTCTGGAAATATGTTTTCAAAATTATGTATGTGTGTGTGTGTGTGTATATATATATAAATGTATATATAGCTTTGGTTCCTACTGCTATGGTTTTGATAAGAAAGAAATAATCAACCAAGTCATGGGAAAAAAGCAACAAGTTAAATAAAGTGGTCTGTGACCCCTAACTCGACTGTAATTTCTCAGAGGGCAAGGACTAAATTCATTTTTTGTGCGTATCCCATTGTCCTGTGCAGTTTTATCACACAGGGAACCTCAGAAAATACTCAGTGAGCAACAGAAGAGACGGCATTACAGGCTGGAATCAGGGCAAGCCAGACGTCATTTTTATCACCAAAAAACCACAGGCATTATTTCTCAGATGGTTTGGCATGACACTATTTTAAAATATTAGTTTCCTTTAAAGTTCAATTAATTAAAACTTGAGAAAGTTATATGTTGTTATAACTAAAACATACGTTTTAGTTTATTATTAGTTTATTATTTAGTTTATTAATTATAAGTAATTTTAGCAAAATTTTCTAGAAAATAATCACTCTTTCTTGTTTTCTTTTTTGTAAATTTCTTTATATCCCTCCCTCCTTTGCTTTTTAAGGACACACCATGATGCATAATTCTAGCAAATATATTTCAAGTCTCAGTTATTCAATTTATTTTAAGTTAGTCTATTGCCTCAGAGTCTCAGCATACATTTATCTAATTAAATTCAACTCTTGTTACAAATGGAAAAATAGAGTTTTACTTACAAAGTGTGAAATTATCTAATGATATCTTTCCATTTTATAAATGCAGTGAATTTTCTAGGGTATTTTAATTGCCTTTAGAAGGCCAGATTTAAATTTTATTTCCATGGAAAAGTTCCAGATAACTCCTTTATAACTGCTGAAAATGAGATTCATGATGAAAATTTTTCTGTCACCTTAAGTTTTAGAGATAAATATATATTGATGTTCTAATTTCTGCCAAAGTCAGGCAATGTTCCTAATACTAAATCCCAAAAGAAATGAGAGAGAAGTTGAAGTAGTTAGTTTAATATCTTCAGTAAATAATAATTATTTCTAAAATGTTAGGAGTTGACCTTTTAGAGAGAGGTGTTCAATGAAAGAAAATTATCCAAAATATATTATTATTGAAAGAGTTGTTTCTGTTTTAAAGTATAATCAGTACAAAAAAAATTATAAGCTGATCTCTGTGTTTGCATTTCACTCTGATTAATTTTCATCAAAAACTAAATGAAAAGTATAAAACATTTTTTAAATTATGTCTACCTGCAATGCAGAAGATATTATATTTAGCCACGTATTTCCTGAGGGAAAATCGCCTTGTGCAAGAACCATGCCAGGCTGTAAATTACATGAAATAAACTTATGCATGCTCACGTAAGTGTCCCAGTGAGAAATATTGCTTTTTTATTTTGTTTTTTATAACTTACCAAAGCAAAGTAGTCTATAGTATTTATCGAGTAAAGCTTGCCGTGGGTTTTCTATTTTATCTCCCCATATGATGCTAACTTAGACATATACAGTAGCTTGAAGGATGCTTGCCATTCAGGGAGTGATTAACAAGTGCTTGTTAATTTTACTGGAATATTTCTACACCAACTGGGTGTAGAATGTGAAAGGCTAAAAATCACTGAAAATAGTCTGCGGCCTGAAATAAACCTCACTACCATGTCATATCCCTCCCACCATGTCTCCTATGTGTCCTGTGACCATGTGATGAATGTGGGCTTCTGCCTGTGGCTTAAGTTCTGGCTGCTTCTTCGTTGGAACAACTGCTTTGGCTCAGAAAGTGGTAGTGGTCACAGGGTCATACCCCAGGGTCACAAAGGTCCAGGAGATGGCCAATCAAGACAAGACGTCTTTAGGAACAAGTGACTTAATGAACATGTATTTGACAAGTTTTCAGATAAGTAAACAGCACATTTAATTAACAGCCTGAACAAATTCTAACGTTGCCCCGAACACAAGAACACCTCCCAGATGTTGTCTCTGAGGTTTAGTCGATCTGTGCTGAAATTCTGCTTTGGCAACCCCAGGACTTGGGGCTCCTAAGCAGGTGCCTTGAATACCATCGTTTCTGTCCCAGTAGGTTATTAAATGACGCCATCAAGTGTCATTTCCATGGGTTATGTATTTACTTGCATTTAGCACACAGCAATTCCTTGATACCAGATAACACTGTGAAGTATTTTTCAGGGATGACACAGCGTGGGAATGAACAGACAGCTGGGAATCTGAAGTGACTTCGCTCTAATCGCAGCCCTTCTTCCTAGCTGCCCTTTAGTCCATACTGCGTCCCTCAGCAGAGAGCTGCAGCCACTGGATAGCTTCACACTCATGATTTCTTCCATTTATTTCTCTAAAAAATGAAAATTCCTTCTTCTCTCTTTTTTCTTCCCTGCAGTTACTGCTCACATTTCCATCAGCATCGGTTAATTTGTACTGGGTCTATATGAAGAGCCTGGTCAGTGGCAGAAGAGTGGATCGGGGGTCAGCAGTGAGGGCTGGAGGGACTGTGTTTGGTTTCATGTGAAGTTCCACAGTCCTCCTTGTCATCACAGGGAGATTTCTCAATGCCTCAGGTTCCTCATATGTAAAATCAACTAATTATAGTACCTAGTCAAAAGATGTCATGAGAAATAATGTGCCATTATTATCATTCTAATTACTCTTATAATTAGAATTATGCAGGTATGAGTCAAACTGAAATTATGCCACCAAACAAGATATATTTAATTCTGTATTTAATTTAAATACTAAAATCTAAGTATTCTCAGGGTTATTATATTTAAGAACACAGACACAAGCATATATCAACGTGCAACATATAACATAAAAGGATAAATAAATCTTCATGTGTTGGCTATTAAAATATATTTATATAGGAAGGCTTACCTATTAATTTGTGGATTTGGAAGTCAAGAGTATCTTCTCTGCGTAATAGAACTTAATGTTTTTATGGTGGTTCTTCCTAATACAGAGAAGAAAGAGGAGAGAAGTAGTATAACTATTGGAAAGAAAAGTTAATTTTATTTAATTTTAAGAAATAATAGCATAACTATAGCAGAAAAAATCTAAAAGATGATATAAAATATGCTATAATAAAACTAGTGCTGGAATTTGGGCAATATAAATATATAAAACAATACTTTCCTTTATTATGCTTATATAACTAGGAAAATAGAACTCAAAAAACCAACTGTGAAAGTTAAACTTCACAAAATAAAGTAACTGAGAAAGATTAATTAATTTAAAAAAGATTTAGACAATTATAAGTGATTGAAATTTCTAAGTATGTACATACCTGTAGAATCATCACCACATACAGGACAATGAACATATCCATAACTTTAACATTTTACCCTTCTGTAATCACTTGCTTCTAACCTCTTCCACACCCACCCTCTTTTTCAGATCACACTGAATTTTATTTTGTCACTATAAAGTAAATTGAATTTCACTCAGCATAATTACTCTGAGATTCATCCAAGATAGAGTGTAGCACATGGCTCATTCTTTTTGTTTCTGCAGACATTCTACAATTTGTTCATCCACTGAACTGTGATGAACACTGAGACTGGTTTCATTTTTGTCTTTGATAAAATTGCCACACACTGGACAGAGCTCATACCTCGAATGTCTGGGAGGCCAAGGCAGGAGCATCCCTTGAGCTCAGGAGCTCAAGACCAGCCAGACCAAGAGTAAGAACTGTCTCTACTAAAAAAAGAAAAATTAACTGGGTGTGGTGCTGGACACTTGTAGCTCCAGCTACTCAGGAGGCTGAGGCAGGATTGCTTGATCCTACGAGTTTGAGGTTGCTGTGAGCTATGATGATGCCACAGCACTCTATCCAGGGTATAGAGTGAGACACTCTCTAAAATAAATAAATAAGTAAGTAAATAAATAAAGGCAGATAGACAAATAGATAGATAAAATTGCCATAAATTGTCCTGTACAGATGTTTGAATAGACATATGCTGTCATTTCTCTCAAGTACATACCTATGAGTGAAATAGCTTGATCATATGGTAGGTACACATTTGATGTTTTAAGAAACTGCTGAACTGTTTTCAAAAGTATTTGTTTCATTTTCTCAGCAGTGTAAGAGGTTTCTAGATGCTCCACATTTTTGTCAACACTTGGCTTGGTCAGTGTTTGTCATTTTAGCCATTCCGACAGCCACACAGCGATGATCGTGTTTTATGTCTTCCTGGTGACTGATAATGAACAACTCCTCATGCGCTTACTTCCATATAGGTCCACTTCCAGTTATATATCCAAATTTTCTATTTTACTACTAATTTTTATACCGTTATGTGTTAAGAATTTTAACATATTGTGCATTTGAGTTCTTTCTTAGATAAAATACTTTCTCTCTGTCTTGTCTTTTTGATTTTCTTAGGAATGTCTTTTAAACAAAATAATGTTTAATTTCAGTGAATCCTAATTGGATATCAATTATTTTGTAGATCACTATTTTGATGTTATTTGAGAAATATCTGCCCCAAAGTGGCCGGAATTTTCTCCTCTGTTCTGGTAGAAGTTTTATAGTTTGAGCTCCCTTAGTTAGATTTATGTTCTGCTTTTTCCACTATTCTACTTTTTATCATTAAAGACAGTGCCTGTACAAATAAAAATAAATAGCCTATGATACTATTGTTTAGTGAGTTTTATGTGCCAAAAATATTTAAGGGTGATATGGAAAATAGAGAAAATCATAGAGAAAGCATCATTTCTTTAATGTTAGAGGTCATAGTAATTTACACAATCTGTTGTTTGCACTTGACATATGTATGTTATCTAAAGGAAAAAAGGTGAATTTAAAAAGTAACTATCAGATGCATTGAAAAGCTATAAAAGATTTCTTGGTATAGGTTGTCAAATTGAGAGTAAATTTTTTCATATGCATTGTTTTGGCCTTGCAAATTCTTTTGGAATTTTTTTTTTGAATAAGTAGATTTCTACGAGTCACAAAAAGATGCCAATGCTAACATCTTATATTATGTATAACCAGAATAGCTTCATTCCAAATATTTATCACTAAAGCACAATCTTCATTTGACTTCTGTAGTTATTTTTACTAATTTACTTCTTCATTTCCAGGATCCAGTCCAGGAAATTGCATTGCATTTTCAGTCATCGTGTCCTGTAGCCTCCTCTGATCTGTGGCCGTTTCCAAGCCTTCCCTGGTTTTCCACAACCTTGAGAGTTTTGCGAAGTTCTGGTCACGTATCATGTGATAGATTCCTCAGTGAGATCTGTCGGATATGTCCTCCTGTGGTTGGACGGTGGTCAGGAGTGTGTGGCGGGAACAGCACAGAGACACAGGGCTCCTTCCACAGAGGGCTGCGTCTCAGCAACATGGTCTCTGACTGGTGAGGTTCACCTTGAGTGTGGGGGGAGGGCTGTACACCACGGGCCTGCTCTCTGAAGTCACAGCTTTTCCCTTTCCATGTTTTTGTCTTTGGAGCTGAGTGACTAAACAGTCTACATTCAGGGGAGCTGATGGATGTTCAGTTGGTTATCATCAGTATAGACTTTGCATATTTATGTTATACTTCGTTTAATCTGAATGAGTGTAGCCTTAAATTAGCATCACAATTCAACACTTCGTTCATTGTTTTGGTGCTTAAATTGTGCCCATTTTTTATTGGGAGACTTTTGGGAATGTCTTTTCTGCCCTTTGGTGGATTTCCATCATTTTCTTTATTGAGTACTTCCTGCTTTCTGACCCTAAAAATCTGCTCTAAGCTCATATTTTCCATGATCCAGCTCTAATCTCAATTCTCTAAGAAGTCCTGATTATTGTTATTAGAGAATGAAATGTATAGATCAGGACCTGGGTTCCAGGTGCCTCTAGAACAGTGGTTCTCAACCGGTGGGTTGTGACCTCCGGGAACTGTATTAAAGGGCCATGGCATTGGGAAGGTTGAGAACCACTGGTCTAGAACATCTCAGGGAGCAGATCCAGGTAACACATACACATGTCGACCAGGTATGCAAGCACAAGACTATGTCAATAATTGTTTCTGAACGTATGCTTTTTAATTTAGAGTAGATTACATCATGGTAAAATGTTATAACTTGAAAGCATTTAACTCAAATTACATTTGTTTGACATAACCTACCAAACATCATAGCTTAAGCAAGCCTGCCTCAAATATGCTCAGAACAGTTACATTAACACTCAATTAGGCAAAATGATATAACACAAAGCCAATTTTATAATAAAGTATTGAATAACTCATGTAACTGAATACTGCTCCAAAGTACAACTTGTACTGAATGCATACAGCTTTCACACCATCATGCAGCTGAAAACTGGTAGGTCTAACCATCATAAGTCTATGACTATCTTTGTATCTATAGATTACATGTGTATACTCAGACAAACACACAAACACGTATGTATAAATGTGTGTGTAGCTAAATATAAGTTCATGCTAATATCCATTCCTGAGTATAAAACAGCCCTGATGTGGTTGGAAGGTCTCCCCAAAGTTCATGTGTTAGAAACTACTCTCTAATGCCACAGTGCTGAGCGGTGGTACCTTTGCAAGGACATTACATGATGAGGTCTTTGGATTAAAGCCGTCGTCATGAGAGTGGGATAGTTATTTTGAGAGTGGTTTCCTGAGGGAAGGCTGTACTTGGCCCCCCTCCCCTCTCTCACACATGCACGTCCTTGCCCTACTGCCTTCTGCCATGGGTGACACCAAGGTAAGGCCTCAACTGGGGCCGCCTCTTGATCTCAGACCTCCAGAACTATGAGCCAAATAAATACCTGTTCTTTATAAATTACCCAGTCTCAGGTATTCAGTTAAAGCAGCACAGAACAGAGAGGAAGGTACCAGAAATTTATTGTTGCCTTTTCCTCTTACTTCTGTTACTTCACTATCCACTAATTAGAAATCTTGTTTCTACCATCCTTTATCCATGTACTTATTTTTTCTTTTTTTATTATTTATTTTTATTTCAGATCATTATAAGGACACAAATGATCAGGCTACATTGTTTGCATTTCTAAGGTAAAGTTCAAGTTGTAATTGAGCCCTCACCCATGGGTGTGCTGTACACCCACCCTCACATTATACCCATCAGGTAAGATTCCCACCAATCACCTTCCCTCCCCCTCACCTAAATATTGTGTTTTAATCTTGTGTGAGCATGTAGTTTTTTATTTATTGGTTTTATATTAGCACAAAGTACATTGGATATTTGCATTTACTTATTTTTTCAATCCCAGTATACATGTATTAGTATAGCTGTTTCAGAATTACTAACCTATATCTCCCTAAGAAACAACTTGTAGTTCTATTGTCTTTCATTTTAGTTTCCAGTTAAAATACCTTTTACCAAAGCTAAATGCTAGCTGTACCCTTTTGCCTCTGGTGAGGTTATAATACATACATTTATAATTTGAAAACAGTCATTTGACATAATCTGAATTCCACAGTGATCTAGCATCTTGGATTAATTTAAATTTAATTTAATTTTCATATAGTATTTAATTTGAATACAAAATTTACATCTTTGTAATGTATGCTTATATGTGTTTTACAAATGCACAGACTCAAGTATTTGTGACCGACCATCACCCAAAGCGCATATATCACTCTAAAATTCTCCTGTGACTCTACACATGGTTGGATTAAAATATGAAAAATGAAGACATATAAAGAACAGGATAGAAAAAAGCTTGAAGTAAAACATCCCAAAATTTACCTAAATTAGGGACAGGCACCAAACAACAGATCTAAGAACCTCAATACACACCAGTCTGCATAAATAAAAAGAAAACCACATCTAGGAATAATATATTCAAAAAACTGAAACCAAAAATAAGGAGAAAATCTCTCAGGAAGTTGGGTGCAGGAAAATCACTCTCTCTGCCGAATTCCAAGTGCAGGAATCACAGCCCACTTCTCACTGTAGGTGACGCAGGTGGAAACACAATACAGAAGCCTCTTTAAAGTGCTGAAAGGGAAACCCAATAGCCCAAGATCCTATCGCCAGAGAAAGAATCCTTCCAAAATTAAGAGAGATTTTTTTTTTTGTAGACTTGAAAGGGCCCACACTACAAGAAATGTTGAAGTAGGTTCTCCAAATAGAAGGAACATGATAGGGTAACTCATGGGAATTCATGTTCAAGTTCACTGATGCTTTCCCTGGCCGTCAGGTCTATTGCAGATCTCCACATAGTTTCATATTTTTACTGTTTTTGGTTTCTATTGTTCCCATTTAATTATTTCTTGTATTTCTCAATTTTCTACCAAAATTATCTGTGTGCCTTTCATGTTGTCTATCTTTCTTTTAGCAGATTTGGCATGTCAACTACCATTCTTTTTAAATTCCTAGGCTGATGGTTTGACATCAATCTTATATCGACGTTTGCGTTCTTTCTTTAGACCACGTTTTTCCAGCTTTTTGTCATGGCTTGCAATGTTTTCTTCAAAGACAGATATGTTTATAGACAATGGCACTAAGGCAAATATTCTTTTATGCTTAGAGATGAGCACTTTCCTTCCGTTGAGTTTTTAATGTATGATTTGCACTGATCTAGTTAGTATTTGGGATTAAAGTGTTGTTCTGGCTGCTCTCAGCTCTTGAAGGCTCTGTAATTCCTCTGAAGATACCTTGTTTTACTTCTCTGATTGAATTTCTATTATGTCTTTGCTGGGATCCCCAGAGAGAGAGGGTCAGCTGTATTTCATGGGTATTTTACTCAGTACCTGCAGGCATGAGATGGTGGGTGTGGGAGGAGAAGTTCTCTCAAGTTCTGATTAAACTTCAGTAGTGAGAATGTGCTGTGACCCTCAGTCCTGGGATGGCGGCTTTGACAAACGTTTCTGTTTCTGTTCTAGATACAATGCTGAGCTTTACATTTACTCTGCCCTCCTTTAGTGCTGGAGATCCTTTTAAATACCTTTGTTCCGCATGTGTTTACTCTCCCAGCTGCTGGTGGTTTTCCAGTCCTGCTTTTGTTCTGCAGATTTTGATGGGCTTCTCCCTCTGAATTTTCTGTTCTGCGGTGGAGACAGTGGGGCTTCCTGGAGTTTCAGGAGTGGGGGCCCCACCAGAGAGACAGTCTCAGGTTTTGCCTCATCTTCTCTGAGAGCTCCTGGCAGGGTCCTCCTGGAAGAGCCCTCAGGAGGGTATAACCCCCGTCTCAGTATGTTTGTGCTTTAATAACATAATGCTGTAGACTGGGTAATTTATAAAACTTTAAAATTCATTTCTCATAGTTCTGGAGGCTGAGAAGTCCCAGATCAAGGTGCTGGCATGTTCCGTGTCCTGGGAGGGCTGTGCTCTGCTTCCATGATGGTGCATTACTGATGCGTCCTCTGGATGGAGGAGTGCTCAGTCCTCACATGGGGAAAGGGGCAGAAGGGGAAAAAGGGTGCCTTTCACACCCAAGCCCATTTATAAAGGCACTAATCTTGTTATAAATTTTCTAATCTCCTCTGGCTCTCAAAGTAATATTATGGATAATGCAGCATATGGTCAGTGGTCATTCCATCCCTCTAATATGTTTCTAATACAACCAGCGTCCTCTCTATAGTGTTATCAGTGAACTAAGTTGGATACTCATCTCTAAATCTTGATGTTAAAGTACGAATATTTCATATATAAAAGGTGAAAATTGAAGGTAGAGTTAATGTTTATATACATTTCCAATTTTTCAATAACTACAAAGTGCAGTTGATTATGAAATGCTTTAGTTAAACCAATTCCTTTTTTTTCTTTTTTTTAATTAAATGATAGCTGTGAACATTAATGTAATCATGGGGTCCAGTGTGGTGTTTTCATATACAATTTGAAATATTTTCATCAAACTGGTTAACATAGCTTTTATGTCATTTTATTAGTTATTATATTAAGACATTTATATTCTACTTTTAGAAAGATTCACTTGTACCCTTGTGAGATAAACCATAGAGGTGATCCCACCAATCACCCTCCCTCCACCCATCCATCCTCCTTTCCTCTCTTCTCCTTCCCCCCTCCCCATAAAACCAATTCCTATAAGAAAAAAATTGAGACTGGCTGACTTTTCACCTTTATTTGTAATGTTCATATTAAACATTCTGATTGCCTAAAATTTAAGCAACCAAACTGATGGCTCTTAACAGCCTCTGGTCCCCAGGGTGGCCCTGTCCCCCTTCAGCTCCTCTCTGGAAAACTCAAGGCTACCAGGAGAACTTACTCTTTGTTCCAGCCAACATCTGATGATAGGCCCTGGATTTCCCTTTCTTAGAACATTTATTATTTTTTGAAATGACATAAAGCCCTTATTCTAGTCCATTCTTAAATGTATCTTCTTCAACTCAGGAATGTCATCTTTTTTAAAATTTATTTGTAATTTTTTTATTTCAGATTGATATGAGGGCACAAATGTTTATGTTTCATTGTTTTCATTTCTGAGATGAAATTCAAAAGCTATTCCTTTGAAATACCATCACTAGCATGGACAGCGCCCCTGTCTCCCAGTCCCTATGGGAGGATAGGAGGCTGACACCAGTGACTCCAGGGAATGGACACAGTCAGCCTAACTGCACTGACAGTGACCTGACACCAGTGAC
>NW_003852440.1:12491725-12508155 GCF_000181295.1 Otolemur garnettii | reverse complement strand
TCAGCCTAACAGCAGTGACAGTGACCTGACACCAGTGATGCCAGGGGAAGGACACAGTCAGCCTAACAGCAGTGACAGTGACCTGACACCAGTGACGCCCGGGGAAGGACACAGTCAGCCTAACTGCACTGACAGTGACCTGACACCAGTGACGCCCGGGGAAGGACACAGTCAACCTAACTGCACTGACAGTGACCTGACACCAGTGACGCCAGAGGACGGACACAGTCAGCCTAATTGCAGTGACAGTGACCTGTGCTCTCACCCACTCTTACCTTTGTTCTCTACTGACTCTGCTGAGCTCCTGGACCCAAAGCTCACCTGTCCCTTCAGAAGGTCATGTCACCTCTGTACTGACTGACGTTGAGCTCAGTCATACGGACTCTCTTCCCTACTCAATAGTTAGCACTAAATACAATCTGCCCTCCAACCTGAAGACACGATGAATCTCGTGTCCAGCTTTGTCTGTCTTCGGCAGTTTTAGCTTCCCAATAATCTTGACCGTAGACTTCTGTAAAAGAACAATGGGTGAAGTGGGTTGAGAAGAATAAGAGAGAGGTAGAAAAGGATAGGGGGATAAGCTTTCTTGAGAAAAAAGAAAGACTTTCCCAGGTTGAACAGTGGAAAGTCTGAAGTTCTGGATGAAGAATAGTGGCTGACTGCTTCAGAAGATCATCACAGAAGCAGCATAGCCATCAGAGGCACTGGCAGGTGGATGGCTGATGGAGGCTCAGAGCCCCATCCTCCCAAATGCAACCCCAGCACCTTAGCACACCAGAGGCTAAATGCCTCTCCAGCCTGGCGGGATAATGGCACAGAGTAGAATTAAGTTTGTTTATATAAAATAAAGGAGAATATTTATCTCAGGTTTCAATTGAAAACAGAGATTTACTCCTGCCTCAAGAGCAAATTACATTTTTAAATTTACTAGGGAAAAAGGGAGAGAATTGGCAGAACCAAGGTAATTTTACATTTTGAAAGCTAGCTGTGAACTGTGTGCTGCTATTCCCATGATGTAAACTTGGTGCATTTAGATTAAAACTGAGGCTCTTTTTGATCAGAAAGTGGGGCTCAGCCTTGGTAGAACGCTCACCAAGTGGGTGTGGGCACAATGCTGCCCTCGGTCTGGTCTCTGCTACTTCAGAATGATCTGCTGAGAAGCTCTTAATCATCACTTTGTCTAACTGACACCATTTAGCTACTGTCAGAAATTAGTTCTTTTATAAACCATAAAGAACAACAACAAACAGATTAAGTGTATATAGCCAGAAATTTGGTTGAAACTGAGAAAAAAGATTTTGGAATCTGAGAATAGTAAAAGGCAGGAATAATGATAACATGTCTGCAAGGGTTTCCTCTCTGGCTAGGACTGAAGTCTTGAGTTCAACATAAATATTGTCCCTCCACTCTGGGAGAACCATGCACTTCCTGGCATGAGAGTATTTGGTAAGGGAGCTCCTCTGAGGCTCAGCTGCCGCTGCATTGTTTCAAGCAATGAATGAGAGGTCAGCTGTTGAGGGTGGGCCAGACTCTGCACAGTAACTCTCCACTTAATCTACAGGCAGGCTCAGGTGGAATCCACTGCTGGTCCTGCAAAGGCAAGTGTTTGTGTTCAGGCAGGTGGTCCTGGTGACGAGAAGACAAGAAGAGCATCCTGGTGGATCTTCACCTTTTCCTGAGAAGGATGTGGCTTGCCGGGAACAGAGGAGCAGGGATGATCAACATGGCTGGTCACAGTTCTCTGTTAATGTGGATTTCAAGGGGAGGGAGACATGATAAGAGCCAAAGCACAGTGTCGTGACTGACTTTACTTGGGTGTCGTCCCAGGACAGGCTTGTGAAATGTTTGCTGCCTCTGGCACGAAGAAATATATAGATAACTACGTTTACCCTTAAATCACTGGGAAGCTATACCAGGATCAAGTTAGGCCAAGGTGGCAGGCAGCTTCTTCCACAGAGTGCAGCGTTTAAACCTTCTCACAAGGTCTGAGTTAAATTTCCCTGCTTTCTTGGAGTACTTGATGACCTGGGCACTCTCAGTGGGAAACTCAGCAGTGTCTGAACAGATCTGCAATAAACAAGACAAAGGTCAATGTGGAAACAATATTGATCTCCTGCTTCTGGTGTAAACTACATAATTCACCTTCAAAGGACCTATTGAGACCAGGGTAGAGAAAATCTCTAACTCAAAGCTCATCACATTTGGGAACAGTGTAAGTTGCACTCATCGTAAAATATCTCTGTAACATTCCTAATTTTTTTCACCAATTTCTTGGCAAAATATATCAGCCTAAAATCTGTACTGAGGAGAAGAATTAAAGATAATTCTGTGAAGAAGATGCTACATGCGTGTCTCTGTTTTGGCAAATTTGTGACAGGCATTGGCGTCTGGTTACAGACCTTCATTGCGATGATGTTTATAATAGAGATTGCATCTCGCTTCCAGGCAGAAGGCAGATTTGTCTCCTTACCAGCAGGGTAAGAAAAATAACATCTCTCTCTGAAACAGAAGTTGAGCGTATTTGAGAGCAGCCCTCCCTGTAAGATGGGGGTGTCCTGAGCTCTGTTTCTTACTCTGTCACCCAAACCTGGTGTGTACATCAGCAGCATCCAAGGCACTGGACCCCTCTCCCAGGGCACAGGGGGAGGGATCCACCATGAATGTGGAGCTCACACTGCCTGCCTTGCTATGAGTCATGTAGTCCTTTGTGTCTGACCTAGGAATCTCATGTCATCTGCCAGAGTCTGTGGAAGTGTGGCTGGCTACCTTGTGAGCTTAGAGATAGGGGAAAGTATCAGACGCACCCTAGTTTCTGGATGGCAGGGTTCTTGAAAGCACTCTGGGAAGTTGCACATGGACAGAGCCCTTCTTCACTTCAGTGGGGTAGCAGCTCAAGGGAGGCTTTTATATCTAACATGGAGAGGATGAGGTAGGACTATATTTTAGATGAGAACCATGATTTGTAAGCACAATCAGAGATGGTTTTAGCCACCCCCTCTTCCCACATACATCTATGTAATTCAAAATAAAACTCATAAATCATAATATAGACAAAGTATAATAAAGCTATGCAAATCTTTTGTCTATCTCATGGTCAAAAGTTTAATGCCTTCCCCCAAATCACTTGTAAATATCTACACATAAATATGATCTCAAAATTCTGGTGGTAATGGTTGGGTGCTGTCATCAGCCTGGGTTTTGACAGGGGCGTGTGGACAATACTGGGTGCTAAAAGGCTGCGACATGATCCCTGGTGGTCATTATAACCATGGCAAACCTCTGAGTGATTTAATGATGGTAATATATTTTCACATTCACATTTCTTTCTTTCTTAGTTTCAAAAAAAGAAGAAAACATTCTGTTAAATAATTTTATGGCATTTTCTCACAAAGTCATTCCTTTGTTGCTTGTCTTTCTAACTCAATTTATGTCAAATCTGTTCAATTTCTCTTGTCTTACCCACAGTTTGCATCAATTTGCTTTTCGAGCTTAAAATGTCCCAGCTCAGCTTGCACTTTTGCTCATGAATCCTCTTCACTTCACTCCATCTGTGTGGTCTGGCCTTGGTGCCCACTGATCACACACATGCACCCTGTCTTGTGGGTCTCACGGCACAACCCCTCACCACTCCCTGTCAAGTGCACCCAATGCCTGGCTCAGTGTCACCCAGCCACACTCCCACCTTCTGCCAGGTCAGGGTCAGCTTCTTCCTCTGCAGCCTCCATCATTCCTGTAACCCTGAGCAGAACTCACAGTGCCATCCTGCTGGAGCCTGGCATTGACACTCTGGCCTCAGCATACTTCATGGGCAGAAGCTTCAGCTGTACCATCCACAAAACACATTTTTACTCCTTGCCAGAAGGATGCATGAACTTTTCTTCTGCCCAGAAAGCCCTTTCCTCCTTCACCAGCTTGGCGAATGGTGTGCACTCCCCAACACTTTGCTCAAACACAACTTCCTCCTGGGAGTGTTTACAACTTCACCCTTCCCTGGAGATGATTCTGGCCCAAGATCCCATGTCAGCCATTGTCTGTGAGACCTGGTGGGTTCTTGGCCTTGTAGCGGGCACTTTCCTAAGGGGAAGGGGCCTTATTGTAGTTCCATGTCGTTTATTCTTTATGTCTCTAGCACATCTAGATGGGGGTGTGTGTTTATTGAGAAAATATTTACATATAATATATAAAAATACATATATATGTAGTAATGTAAATTTATTAAATGGCTTTGATGCCAGTCACATGTTATTCATCAGTTTCACATGTTGCACTTTGTAGTCATGTTTGTGGGTGGGCGGATGGGTGGGACCATTAAGAACAGCAAACTTTGTTTTGAAATTTCATACACAGGCAGGATTCTGATGACAAAATCTTGCTTATGTATTAAGAGGTGAATGCCTTGTGTTTGCACTGACTTGGAAGTAGGCAGAATGAGCTGCTTTCTGACGAGGCACAGCACATCACCTGGGAGAGCTCTGCCCGCGGAGGAGACGGGCAGAGAGCGGGAAGCATGGGCATGGTGGGGGCATCATGTTCCTATAGAAAACTTTGGAAACCACCTCTCTGGCTGAGGATTTTGTTTTGTTTTATTTTCCTCTCATGAGTAGAGAGGAACAATTTATCTTCCTCCAGAGAACCAAGTGGTAGAGCAATCAGGATTTAGTTTTGTGGTAATTACAGCTGAGTCACAGCAGTGACAGGAAACATTGTGGATATTTTCATTTACTCTTCTGGAAGCATAACATTTCATGCAAGTACCACTTCACAGAGTGATGTGATAGATTGCATTTGTGCCCAATTTAGAAAATAGAACTATTTGTTTTTTCACTGAATGTTTTCCTGGCTCATCAAATAAAAGCTAAATAATACATTCACTTATTTGTCAACGCCCTTTGTGAATATAATCTGCATTTTTCTATACCTCATCATGAAGTGATTAATTAGAGAATTACGAGTGAAGATTTTCCACTCTTCTAGGTTGCTTACTAGATCTTCAACAGCCTGGTACTTCACGTCACTAACATCTTAAGTATTCTTGTCATAAAATACTTGAAGGCAATTAAAATAACAGTACAAATATACAAAGTAATATTCATCAACATACTATTTCTGAACATCAAAACTTAAAAAAAACCAAAACATTTCTTTCTTTACTGATTTATATGCATATTTATATGTGTGTGGCTTCATATTTCTCCTGGTCAGAATTTAGAAGATTTTCCTTTCCCAAGGGAACTCTGGTCATTTCTGATAAACTCTCTGCAATAATCACTAATCCCATAATAAGTGATAGATATTTTCTGGACACTCTACCTTTACTATTTTATTTATTATTTTAGTGGAAATTAAATTAAAATGTGGTTTGGCCAATCTTTGTGCTATTCCCAGGAAGCACATAGGAGACACTGAAAAAAAATAAAAATTAGGACTCTCAAGAATACATCGTTTCTTATGAAAAGTTGGCAAATAACTAAAATGTCTACTATAAGTATGCAGAGATAAGGGCTGTATAAAAATGTGCTTCAGAAGCAAAGAAAATGTTGTATCTCATGACAAAATTAGTAATGGGATTAAGTGGTCAAGGAAAACTACAGGACAAAGAGAATGGCTGAGCTAATAATTAAAAGGTCAGTAGTCAATGACTGCATAGATGAAGGAGTTAAAAAGGAAATAAGTGTAAACAGAGAGAGGTACGAGAGACCATGTTACAGGTCAAGAACTGAACTGTAACATATGAAAAGAAGAGGAGAGCGGGGAAATCATCTAGGGCTGTGAGGAAGCATCACAGTGAAGCACACCTGTCACAGCTGGAACTCCAGGAGGTTTGCCAAAAACCAAGACCATGTATAATAAATAAAGACTTGTATTTTATAAAAATCATTTTATTATAGTGTAAGACAAATTTTGAAAACATGTCAAAGTTTGGTGTCAGACTGGCTATAAAATTTATGTAAGAATATAGGACAATTATGAATTTAGGCATTGGCAGTGGAAAAGTCTTTATAGAAAGTAAAAGTATTATAAAATGTATTTAATGACACTTATTTGTTCATTTTACTTTGCCAGGCATGAGTCTATTTGCTTTATGAACAATTACTCCCTTGTTCCTTAGAATAACCATATCATTATTGCTCTAATCCCACCCGCAGCTGAGAAGGCACAGGAGAGGTGAGGCCATTCCCCGGGCCACAAGCCTGTGAATGCACAGTCAGGAAAACAGAACCCGGCTGTTTATATGTTTCATCTTGTTTTCAAGTGGAAGTATACCAAAGAGAAGAGAAGGAAGATCGTGGACTAGACTTGCAATATTTGATTAAACAAATAGTTTCCAGCTGGTTGTTATTGACTGTGATAGAGTCCAAGAAATAAACTCAATTTGGAATAAATTTCAGACCTACGTAAGCGTCCATGACGGCACTAGAATATCTTCAAGTGAGATGATCAGAAATGCGGAAGAAAATTTGATGAAAGTGGTTTCACCTGGATACACATGTTTGACAATGCAATATTAAAAAGAAACAAAGAAACATTAATATTTGAGGAAAAAGTGCTTGTTGCCGTGGGTGCTTCTAGTCAGCCGCAGTGATGTGGACTGAACTTGCCCGGTAGCTGTTACAAAACAGAACACTAGACCTGATAATGGAAACAGCACATTGCAGAGTGAAGAACTGTGACCCCTGAGAGAGGAGAGACACACAAGATGTGCTCTGTTATTCAAATGATTTTCCTTGAACCACTACCAAGTTCCTGGAGGAGAGGCTGAGCAGAGCACGGGGTAATCGTGATCTAAGGAGATGGAGAGACCTGTCCTGAAGTTTGCAGGCAGAGTATCAGAGGAAGCTACGCAGAGAACGGTCTCTGACAATCAGCCTTGGGGTCTTCTTGTCTATGTAGCTAAAAGCTACCAATGTGTAAAGTGAAACTCCAACGCCTAGCAGAAATAAATGGGAGAGTTTTAAGCTGAATTTTTTCAAAATTTCACCCAAGAAGACATTCAAATCTCAGCAGACAGAGAAGAATATACTTGGTTAAATATTTGTATTTAGAAAAAAAGGAAGAAAGGTTTTATCTTAATGGTAGGGCAAAACGAGCCTTAGCGTAAATGCTAACACAAAATGGCCAAGGAAATTAGCAAGTAAACCAACCACCTGCCAGAACAAACTTCAATACTCATTAAGAAAAATACTTTAAAATGCACATTGTTCAAAGTATTTGAAATCCAATCAAAACTTTCTATACTTGCAAAGAAGTTTCAAAATGTGACCCACAATTAGGACAAAATTAATCCTTAACAACAGGCTCAAAAATGAAAGAAGTGAGATAAGGATTTCAGAGTAATTATTTTAAATGCATGGTAACGAGATATAAAAATAGAATTTATAGATAATAAAAAAACTACTGAGTGTGATTAACAGAAAACCAGAAAGTACAAGAGAAGATCAGTATTTCTGAGGACAGATCAATGAAAAATACCTACGTTGAAGCAATGAGAGAAAAAAGACTGGAAATAAGAAAGACAGAACTATAATTTATAGAAATATGTCAAGAGATTCCACATCACCAACAACTTGTTAGCAAGTTGTACAAAATAACTGTATATTGTGACCAACTGGAGTTTATCCCAGGAATGATACAGGTTGGATATTCAGAAATCAGTCAGTGAAATTTATTAGGTTGATAAACAGAAGAAACAAAATCAGATGATCATCTCAATAGTGTCAAATAAGGATTCCTGGAAGTTTAACGCTCGTATATAATAAAAATCTTAGCATGCCTAGGAATATAAAGAAATTCACCCAGTTACGATAAAGAACACAGCAAATATCTACAGATGTCATCACAGAGAATTAGAAGTGCCTGTGTGCTCTTCCACAACCCAGGAGACAAGGCTCGGGCTCAGCACTCACCTCTACCCAGCCGTGCTCTGGAGGGACCAGCACTTCGGAGGGGACAAAAGAAGTATCAGCACACTGGCTGGAAAGGAACAAGTAAAAATGGCTTCTGGGCAAATGACATAGTTTCATATATAAAAATACCTAACTGTCCACAAAGAAGCTGCTAGAAATTTTGTGCAAATTTGTTAAGAACACAGAATTCTAGAGTTCTCATTTTCAAGGATGCCTTTGGCCTCTATAAATCATAAGCAGTCTATGGTGGTGATAATATACTGTTTTATTAAAAGGCTATTGCAGAGTGCCTCAAAAGATCATTCTTGAAAGATTGCAATCTCTGATATATATGTGTAATTTCCTCCTTAACTCTGTAGTCCCAGGATTCCTAAAATACTTGGACCAGTGCATGCCATTTTGAGCAATCAACCCCCGTCATTGCCACCACATGGCCCAATCCACAGCACCATCTTCTCTGCCTTCAGACTGTGAGATTGGGCTTCTTTCCTTCCTTTTTTCTCCCTTGACACACCTGGGAGAAATGCTCCGCTGTGCCCAGGCAGCCTCTGGCATGGAGGTGTTAGGACCTGGAATGAAAATATTTTCTGCATATGGGATAAATGTTTCTTTAAAATGTCTGTTTTAAAATATATATATATTTGAAAATATAGTCATGAGTCATGAGTTCATACAGTCATGAGTTCTTGAATATTTATTTACTTGTTTCCAAGAATGACCCAAAGTGCTGGTGGTGGAGGTGAAGGAAGCTGGGTGCGGGGTCCACCGACTTCCTTCAGGATGGCTAATGCTGTGCCCAGATTTGGGACACCCCCTACCCCCAGCTGCCTCCTTCAGGCTGTGACAAGGGCCTCCTCCAGGGCTGTTTTATGCCTCTGTGACTGACTGGCTGTCCCACTACTGCCAGTATCTGTCCCACAGCCAAGCCCATCGCTCACACCCTCCCTGTCTCTCTCTGAGACATGTGCGTCCTCTCTGTCACACTCACAGGCACTGGAAAATAAGGAGATGCACATCATCCTTGCAATCTGGGTAAATTTTATTTCTTCTGCTTGTAACTTCTCAATCCTTGTTCTCGAAAAGCCCATTCCCAGCAAATGCTGCCTGTCATTAGTGATTAGTTAGATGCACCCCCTCTCTCTTCTTTCTGTCATTATTAAGCAAACTAAGAATGATTCAGATGCACATCAAAAAAATGCAAAACCCAAAACAAACAAAAAAAGCACATCCAAAAGTAAATTTTATATTTACTTTTTTATTTTATGTATAAAAGTGTAAAGTATTCTTAATTTATCTGTCAATTATATTGTAAAGCAATTTTTTTTTTTTTTTTTGAGACAGAGTCTCACTATGTCACCCTGGGTATAGTGCCATGGTGTCACAGCTCACAGCAACCTCAAACTCTTGAGATTAAGAGATTCTCTTGCCTCAGACTCCCAAGTAGCTGGGACTACAGGTGCCCACCACAACACCCACTATTTTTGCTGCTGTTACTGTAGTCATCATTGTTGGTTAGCTGGCCTGGGCCAGGCTCTAACCCACTGCCTCAGTGCATGTGGCTGGCGCAGTAACCACCAGGCTACAGGTGCAGAGCCATGTAAAGCAAATTTGAATATATGAATATCAAAACAGAGAAATTCATGAGTTTATGACTGAGAAATCCTCAGACACCACCTTAGTAAATTGATCGTTTGACCTCCCAGTAGCCCAATGGTGGACTGAAAAGGGTGCCTCATGTGAGCAGCAGACCTGCCAATGTCAAGATTCTAATTATGAGAAAACAATCTCTTCAGATTGAGAGTTAATACTAGGCTTAAAGTTTTAAAATATCCTATTTTTAATTTTAAACTACTGAGGAACTAATAATTGTGATGTGTGTCCCTTGATTGCATCCTGAAATGAAATAAAAAGTTGAAAATACAAAGAAACAACCAAAACAGCTACAGAGGACACCAATGCAATAATGGGAGTGGAACTGAATGTTAGATAACAGCTGGATCAGGGTTAGATTCCCTGAATGTTTTAGTATTTGTGTTTCTGTAGCGGAAGGTTCTATTTCTTCAGAGATACACATGAGAGAATTTTGGATGAGACAATAGAGTGAAGTTGGATCAGTTTGGCAAAATGTTAACCACGGAAGAATTTTGTTGAAGAGTTTATGTGCTTCATGGTATTACTCTTTCAACTTTACTGTAGATTTGCATATTTTTGAATAATAATTTGGAAAAATAATATTCTTAAAAATGAAAATAACACAAAATGCAAGTTCAATATGCCAAGATCAATTTCATTTCTTTACATAAGCAAGATACTTTAGGAAAATGGAAATAAAATAAAAAGTACTACAAAAGCAGGAAAAGATTAAATATTGATAAAGATATAATATATAGGTAATTTTTTTACTGAAAGAAAAAAAATGTTTTCCATAGATTAGAAGGAAAAAAATTGTCTTTTTCCTCTCTTCAGATAAAATGATCATATGCATGAAACATCTCACAGATTCCTCAAAGTAATGACTGGGATGAAAAACTGAATTTCTCAAAGGTGAAAAATACAAGATGAATAGAAATAGTCAACATCCTTTAAAAGGTGTTGAAGTTTATTCTGGCAGGCAATTGATTCATTGAACAATTGGGAATTGCACTTCAAAAAATTTTCATTTAGGGTCAATAGGCAGAGCACAGGGAAATTTTAGGGCAGTGCAAACTATTTTGTGTGATACTACGGTGGGGAATAAACATTATACACTTGCCCCGTCCAGTCAGCCACAGGATTTAGGTGATAATGATGTGGCAATGTGCATGGACATGGATAATGGGGAAGGTGGTGTGGACAGGGGTATGTGAACAATCTCTGTAATTTCTGTTTTATTTTGCTGTGAATCTACATGTGCTCATGAAAAATAAAATTCCTTAATTAAAAATAAAATAATAAATTACCATTTATGATAGCATGAAAATGGCTATCTTAATATTTAGGCATAAATTTATGCACTAGAACCAAGAACAGGACACACCTGACTATAAAACGTTGCTGAGGAAAATTAAAGAAGCCCTAAACACGTGTAAGACCTGCAATTTCCATGAGCAGCACAAAAGCAGGATAGAGTAAGAAGTGTGTCTCTGTCGGCAGTTGTTCCCCAGCCTCTGCTCTGCGTTCTGAGATGGCGCTCCTGAAGGCTTCGCAGTAGAGGGCTTAGAAGAACCTCTTTTTCCGTATTTGGTCCTTGACCCCAGTTCCTGACACAGAGCTCCTAAGACCTTTGTAATTTGGGGAGCCAGCGAAACATTTTGTGGTTCTAATAAGCTGACTGGTGGTGGGCTGGCCATTACCCTCAGGATGGAGAATGGTGGCCAGGGGAAGTACCTAGTGAGATTAGAGGGCTGCAACTTTGAGTCTAAACCTCTGTTCTTCTGGAGTGAGACGACCTGAAGGTAGAAATGATCACCAACACCAGGGATGGCGTCAGCCGTGACTGGATAGTGAAGGCTCCAAGAACCCCCAACGGCTGGGTTCAGGGCAACTCCGGACTGTGCACAGGTAGGTCCTGGGAAGGTGGGGGCCCAGAGAGGGCCTGGGCATCCACCCCTCCCACATGCTTTTCTCTGTGCCCTTCTTCATCTGCACCCTTGGCAATGGCCTTTATAACAAACGGGTAAATAAGTTAAATGTCCCCTGACTGCTGAGGGCTCCTGTAGCAAATTAATTGAACCTGATGCGGCAGTTGTGCGAAGCCCTGATTTATAGTAGTTGGTCAGAAGTGCAAGTCCCACCTGGGATTTGTGACTGTCATCTGAAGCAGGGGCAGCCTGTGGGCCTGAGCCCTTAACCTGTGGGATCCGACACTGTCTCCTTGTCGACAGTGTCAGAAGGAGTTGAATTACAGAACCCTGCTGGGGTCCACCCAAGAATGACTTAGTATCTGAGGGCAAAACCCCACACATCTGGTGTCAGAAGTGTTTTGCAAGTGATGAAAATGGTGCTTGGTATGAAGGAACAGGAAAAACACTTTGTTTCCTTCCCCTATCTCTTATGAATGGGAGGACACAATAATGTAAGATGTCATTCTTAAATTTATTTTCAGTATTAATGTAATCCAAATAAAAATTTCATCAGACTATTTTTTAGCAATTGACAAACAATATAAAATTATTTATAAATGCAAAGCAAGTAACATAACCAAAACAATGTCGGGAAGGAAAAATGCTATGATTTAAAACATTATGCAGCTACAATAATCCAGACTGTATGTTACCGGCAGAGGATAGCCAGATAGATCAGTGGGGTACCTAGAAAAAAATTCACACATATATGGACAATTAAATTTTGGCAAACCTACCAAATGTATCTAACAGGAAAAGCTAGTCTTTTTAACAAATTGGTTTAGAACAACCACGTATCCATAAGAAAAAAATAAACCTCAATATTTACCTCTCATCACATATAAAATTAACTAGGACTTAATGAAAAACCTGAACTTAAATATTTAAGTAAAAAATTCTACAAGAAAATGTGGGATAACAGATTTGTCCTTGGAATAGCCAAATTTTTCCTTATACAGGCTATTATATACAGCAACAATTTTTAAAAATGACAAATTGTACTTTATAAAACTAAAGCATACATACTCTCCAAATGTCCATTTGCACACATGGATAACACTACACTCATGATTTTGAAATTTTAGATGAAGTGGTTGATTTCGTTTTAAGGAAAACAAGTTAATACAATTAATCCACCAAAAGCTGAAATCTATGTAAACTGTAAAGCAAATTTGGCTAATTAACGTCGAAGATTTTAAATTAAAAGTGGACAACACACAAGGATTCTGAGGAAACTCTTCAAGGGGCTGTAAAATCTTCAGGTTATAAGCAACATGCTCTGTATTATTAAAAAAGTTGGAAAACTTCCTAATTCATTAAGAAATACCAGAATAATCTTGACGCTGAAAACTGACAGAATGAACAATGAAAGTCCAGATAGATCTTACTGCAGAGTACAGTTGCCAGAATTTTAATTTAATTCTAACAAATCAAATTCAGCTGTACATTAAAATTATGACAAAGCGCAATTCACTCCAAGAGCGAAAGTCGATTCGGTGTTTAAATCCTTCGCAATTTACAGTTGCCCCTTTCAGCACTTTCTTAAATTCTTGCAGTTACACCATCATATTTGCACTGATGAGGCCACGACGCATTGAGAGAATTCCCGTTCGGCCTTCCTCTCCCTTGTGTGTGGCTGCACCTCACATCGTACTCTTTTCTGCTCCAGGTAAACATTACCCTGCAATCTCTGTGGCAGTTTCACCATTTCCAGAGCGCCTCTGATTAGGGAAATAGCAGCAGTTCCCTCAGGTAAACTCACGAACACCCCGTATGATTACATCACTCCCTATTTGTTCTGTAAAAACGATAATGGTTTCATTGTTTTATCCACACCCACTCCGCAGCTCCTGGAGGAGCACGGGTCGGGGATCATGGTATTGATGTTCAGCGTATTTCAGTTATTTCCCAAACAGTCCAGTAATGTTCCTTCAAATTACAATCTATTTGGCCCAGAAACCATTTTTAATAGGTTGTGTATTATATTGTTAAAATGTTTCTTTTAAAAATGCTAATGCAAACGTAGCAAAGGTGCAAGCACCTAGTTTATGAAATCAGGTGCCAGCACCCAGTTTATGACACATTGCAAACAGTGGCAGTCCTGCAGGTATCTCTGAGCTAATTCTCGTCTTCTCAGCTCCCCATCAAAGACTCAGTAATTCACCTTAGAGTACATTTTTATCTGATCACTCTATCAAATTCATCACAATGACAGGACGGTATTATTTCACGTGTTTCTAAATTGATATAAAGTCTATGACAGCCCACGTTTCCTTTTGCAATTTGCTTTGTTCTGCTCCACAGCACTTTGGTTTTGTGTGTGTGTGTGTTGATCCCATTGCTTTCCTAATTCATTTTCACAATGCATAGTTCTTCATCATATAAACACTTTAAATACTGATCTGCCTGTCCACAGTTCAGGGCGTGCTGTAAGGAGCACAATGCACATAGACCACTGTGCACGCGACCCTTAGGGCACACAGGCGAGGGTCCTAGCACTTGCATTTCTGAGGTGGTGGCAACACCCACCCATCTCCAGCTTCATCAGATATTGATGAATTTCTCATCATAGATGTTGGGATTTCAAAATCCTCATTATGTGTGTCTCCACCTAAGTTTCTCTTTGCCGGATTCTTATACATGAAGGATGGGCTTCCAGTCATCCATCACTCCTAGGAATTATTTCTTTTTTGGGAGTGGCTTTCCGGTGTCACTGAGGCACTTTGTAGCCGTCACAGGAGCTGTGTGCTGCTTCTGACGTGGATTGGTTTGGGGCTGCAAGTGATTCCTCTTGTAGTGAAGGCTGCATGTCAAGATGAGCACTGCATCCCCTGCCCAGAGCCATCCGTCAAACTGTAACACATGCACAGCCTTTGGGCCTTAATGTTTAAAAATGCACTGCTATTCAAGATCAAGGGTCTCTGCTGCAGTGCTTTTCTGTCACCCTGTTTTGCAGCTGTGATACTTGGCAGTTTACTTTAACTCACAGACTTTCACTTAGCCATCTCCTGATGGTAGGATCACAGCCATAGTACAGAGTCTGTGTAAGTGGGCATAACTTTAATGATTTAAAATTTCATAAATTAGAAGAGGTTTATCATAAAAGCTAAACTATATGATTTTGGACACTTACGAACGGATTCTTTTCACCTTCATATTTAACTGTACTTTTTTTTTTTTTGAAAGAGACAAGTTCTTGTTCCACTGCCCAGGTTGGAATGCCATAGCCTGAGCCCAGTTCACAGCACCTCAAAATCTTGGGGTCAAGCAATCCTCCCACCTAAGACTCCCTAGTAGCCAGGATTTCAGCCACACACCACGATGCCTAGCTAAATGTTCTGCTATTTTCGTAGGGACAGGGTCTTATTTACATTGCCTGAAGGGGTTGCAAACTCCAAGCTTCAAGTGACCCTCCAGCCTTGGCATCCCTCAGTGCTGGTATTACAGATGAGAGGTACCACGCCTGGCTATCCCACTTCTTATAACCAACTTTTTATCATATTTTCCAATTATCCTATATCTGTTTTTTTTTTTTTTCCCTAGTGCCTGATTACATTAGCTTAGATTTTTCAATAAAATGTTAAAAATAAATAAATAAATGAAAAGAGTAGTGGAGAGAGTTCGGCTTGCTTTATGTCTAATTCAGTGAGAACAATCTCTATTTTTTCTCATTAATTAATGGAAGTTTTGCTGAGTTGGGGGCTGAGATATAAGTTAAGTAACTGCAACTCAGTTCTTGGTTTCAGCTCTTTTATTAAGAATAATTATTGATGTTTTCATAAAGCCTTTCAACATCTAAGGAATGATAATACTATGTTTTCACTATAGTTGCATTAAGTTCAGGATTATTTTAATTGATTAATGAACCACTTTTCTGTACCTGTAGTTAGTCTTCACATTATATTTATATTTCCCTAGTACTTTACAGGAATCTGTTTAACATTACGGTTAATATTGTTGCACTGATTCTGAAGAAATTTTTGTTTTGTTTCAGTTTATGGAATTTTTACCAGTTTGAAGTATTAACATTGCATTTGATTTATAAAAATAATTAGAAGCATTTTTTTAATTTTGTTGAAGTACTATTGGTATTACCTGGGCTTTGAAGTCCTTAAAACTTTCCCTGGGGGACTCATAGGGTTCTGGCATTGTTTGTTACAAGGTTCTTTCCCCCTTTCTCCATTTAATCCATTCAACTTGGTGTTCAGTTGCCACAGAATAGATTAATGTTTTAAGTTTCACTTTAAATTTTTCTATTTTATCTGCATTTTCAAAATGGTCTCATTTCTGTGATTTTGTCTGTACCAGTGACGATTCCCCTTTCAGTTTATTTCTAAGCATCCGTAATTTCTGCTTTACTCTCCCCTCTTTCTTAGTGTCCCGTGTGCTCTTTCATAGCAAAAAAGATAATAAGTTGCGGTTTTCTAGGCTAACCCTTATTTATTCCTGCTTTGATTTTTGTTATCTAAATGATAATTTTTCTGGACTGTTGAAGTATTCATTTAATTAATTAATGAGTTATTTAAAATTGATCGTTAAGGTATTTAAGACTATCAGTTTTCTTTGGTAATTGTTTTAATTTTTGCAAATAAATTCATATAGAGTATTATTCATAGAGGATTATTGTCATTACTTTGCAAATATGCTATAATTTTAGTTTATATTAGACAAATTTTCAAGTAGTTATTTAGTAGTCATTCCCCAATTTCCAGATGGACTAATCTTTGTTTTTTATACTTTCACCCTTAACTCCTAGATTAACTGGCTTTGTGCCTGTGGCTCAAGTGGCTAAGGTGCCAGCCACATACACCTGAGGGGGCGGATTCGAATCCAGCCCTGGGCCTGCCAAGCAACAATGACGGCTGCAACCAAAAAATAGCTGGGCGTTGTGGTGAGTGCCTGTGGTCCCAGGTGCTTGGGAGGC
>NW_003852440.1:12463573-12491353 GCF_000181295.1 Otolemur garnettii | reverse complement strand
CAAGCGAGTTTCCTGCCTCCGCCTCCCAAGTAGCTGGGACCACAGGTGCCCGCCACAACGCCCGGCTATTTTTTGGTTGCAGCCATTATTGTTGTTTGGTGGGTCCGGGCTGGATTCGAACCTGCCACCTTAGGTGTATGTGGCTGGCACCTTAGCCCCTTGAGCCACAGGAGCGGAGCCAATGTCTACATTTTGATTGTATTAGTAACACTATATAGATGTGCTGTGTGTATACAATTAGTCTTGTTACTTTGACATTCTACAAGCTAACAGTGGATGTTAAAATCTGCTGTGAAGATTTTCTTCCTGCCTCTCCTTTCATGCAGTTTTTTTGTTATACAGTTTTGATTGCAAGTGACTTTCTACATAGATATATTGATACATCAAGGTGAATAGTAACTTTTGGCATTGTAGTTCTCTTTTTATTTAATGCTTAATATACAATGAAACTTTTTTGATACTGGGTTTCTTAGGAATACTTGTGGGGTTTTTTGCATATGCCAAGTATATTTGTCTATCTTTTTAGGTTAATTCTACATGGTACATTAGGAAAGTTTTGAGATACACTAAAATAAAGAAACATAAAATACTTACAGACAAAGACAAATGGAGGCCTTGCAGCAACACCAACAAGCCAAGGAAGGTGAAACCTGAGTGGGTGAACCAGGAAGGACACTGTCAGCTGTGTCTCTTGAAGTTATGTAATGAACCTTTACAGTCTGTCTTAAAATTTTCATAGTGACCCAGGTACTGGAATTACTTTGTGTATGGTTTGTCTCATAAACAGCACACAGCTGGGCTTTACTTATTGAGCAAATCTGAAAATAATTACTTTTAATAAAAGAGTTTTGTCAATTTACATCAATAGATATGAATGATATATTTGATCCCAAATCTGTTAAAACAATTTAAAAATCCTCATTGAGATATAATTGACTTAAAATAAATTGCACATATTTGAAGTACACAGTGTGCCAATGTGATAAGCTCTGACATATGGACATGGGCACACCTTTAAAGTGATTCCCAGTTTGAAGGCAGAGATCATAGACATCACCCCCAAACCGCCTCCTGTCTCTTCCTAATCTCATCATGCTGTTCCTTCCCTTCCCACCTGAATCTTCTGCCTAATCACCTATCCATCTGTTTTGTTACTATCGTTTAGTTTACATTTTCTAGAATTTTATAGAAACAGGTTCTTAAAAATGCATGATTTTTCCTCACTTTTTTCATGCACACAGTTATCTTGAGATCCATCAGTGTAACACGAATCGTATCAACAGTCCTTTCATTTTCCTTGTTGTGTAGAATTCCGTTGCGGGATTAAGTAACAATCTGTTTACCCATTCACTGGTCAGGGATAGTTGGATTGTTTCCAGTTTGGGACTGTCAAAAATAAAGCTTCAGTTAATACACCTGTACAATACTTTTACAGATGGAAGTTTTCTACTCCAGAATGTCTAAATCACATGGTAAGTTCATGTGTGATATTTAAACACAATGCCAAACGCTTTGAAATGGCTGACCCCCTTTTCTTTCCCTGCTGGTGGACAGGAGCTGGAATTCCTCCATGACCTTGTCAGTCTTCTCGATTTCAGCTGCTTTAGTGGGTATGTGACACCTCATGGTGGTTTTAATTTGCATTTCCCTACTGACTAAGAATATTGAGTACATTTTCATGTGTTTGTTTGCCATCCTTAGACTTCCTTTCTTTTTCACATTTAAAACATTTCTTAAATTTTAAGTATTAAATTTCACATCCTAATTTTCTAATTATTATAATTATGATTATTTTTGAAGTACTTTATAAGTCTTTTATCAGATATATGATTGACAAATATTTTTGCTCTATTTGTGATTTGTCCTAATTTTGTAAGTAGCGTTTTTCATATAGCAGAATTTTTTTTTTTTTTTTTGAGACAGAGCCTCAAACTGTCCCCCTGGATAGAGTACCGTGGCATAGCTCACAGCAAGCTCCAACTCCTGGGCTCAAGTGAGTCTCCTGCCTCCGCCTCCCAAGTTGCTGGGACCACAGGCGCTCGCCACAATGCCTGGCTATTTTTTTTTGGTTGCAGCCATCATTGTTGTTTGGCGGGCCTGGGCTGGATTTGAACCTGCCACCTTAGGTGTATGTGGCTGGCGCCTTAGCCACTTGAGCCACAGGCGCCAAGCCAGCAGGATTTTTTAATTTGATAAAACTAAGTCTATCCTCTTTTATTTTAATGAATCTTATTACTTACATTGTATCTAAGACATCTTTATCTTAGGGTCACAAATATTTTCTCCTATATATTCTTCTATCAATTTAATTACTTTAGTTTTTACATGTGGATCATAGATCTATTTTGATTTAATCTCTCTATATGGATTGGAGAAGATTCGTTTGTTTAATTTTTATTTTATTTCTTGCATATGGATATCCAATTGTTTTAGCACTATTTATTGAAGAAACTCTCCTCTCTTCACGGAGTTGCCCTAGCATGCGTGTTGAGAATTAGTTGTCCAGTCTATTCCTATCTGTTTCTGAACTCTGTATCCTGTTTCATCAACCCATTCACATATATTCATACTAATGCCAATGCCATAAACACTGCATTAAAGTAATTTAATAATTCAAAATCAGGTGGCATTCATCTTCCAGATGTATTTTTCTTATGCAAGTTAGTTTGACCATTCTCTTCTTTACCACTTGCATTTTCATATAAATGTAAGCATTGTTTTATTAATAAGAAATTTTGCTTGAATTTTGATCACTGGTAGAAATAATTGATCAATTTTACGATAATTGTTATCAGAACAATATTAAGTCATTTTACCAAATGACATGGCAAATCATACTAATGATTTCAATTGTTTTAAATTTCTTTCAGCAACAGTTTCAAGTTTTCAATGCACAGGTTTTTCCCATATCTCATCTGATTTTTCTCCATGTATGTCATAGTTTGATAACATTTTAAAGAGTAGTTTTTATTTCAAATTCTGATTGCTGATTTCTAGCACATAAAAATGCTATTAAGACATCAAAACTTAATAAATCATTTCTATTTCTAATAGCTATTTTTTAGATCTCATAGAATTTTCTACTTAGATATTATGTTATCTGTGAAGAAAGATAATCTTACAATATATTTTTAACCTGGATACATTTGATCTTTTCTTTTATTCCTTAATGTTTTATCTAGAGCTTCTAGCACAATATTGAATTGAAGTGATGAGAGCCACCTATAATCCTAGCAGTATGGAAGCCCAAGGCAGGTGGATTGCATGAGTTCAGGAGTTCAAGACTAGTCTAAGCAAGAGTGGAACTGAGTCTCTACTAAAAATAGAAATATTAGCTCATTGTCATGGTAGGCACCTGTTGTCCCAGCTACTCAGGCAGCTGAGGCAGGAGGATTGCTTAAATTCATGGCTTTGAGGTTGCTGTGAGTTAGGTGATGCTATAACACTCTAGCCTGGACAACAGCATAAGACTTTGTCAAAAAAGAAACAAAGAAGAAAGAAGGAAAGAAAGAAAAAACAGAAAGACATGGAGGAAGGAAGGAAAGAAGGAAAAAAGAAAGGACATGATGGGAGCAAACAAACAAATCAGATTGTATTAATTCTGATTTTAAGAGAAATGAATTTGTCCACGTATGATGTAAGGTACTAATCTTTGTAGTTAGTTGCCTTTTACCATTTTGAAAAGTTGCCTTACCTTCCAGGCTTGCTGAGAGAAACTATCAGGAATGGACATTGAGTTTTTTCACATGCATTTGTGTATCTAGGGTGATAATCATATAGATTTTCTTTTTAAATTTGTTAATACACATACTCATATAGTGAATTATATTGGTTGATCTCCAAATGCTAAATCACACCTGGATTTCTAGGTAAGCCACAGTCAGTAATGAACAATTGTTCTTTTTATATATTGTTGAATTAAATTTCAATTTTTGTTATTAGAAATTTTGCATCTACATTCATTGCATATATTCCTGATGAGAAATGTGCTGTTATTGTTATTTTTTATTTTGTGCAGCATTAGTTTTTCTCCTTTGGCTACTTTAAGATTCTCTTTTCTTGTTTTGAATAATTTGATTATTATGTTTTTTGGTTTAGTTTTCTTCCTTTATTCTGTGCTTAGAGTTTTTTGATCTTCTTGGATTTTGTTTCATGATTCTTTTTTTTAATTTGAAAAAAATTCCATGTTTTTTTCATATTCTCCTTCTACTCTCCCTCAGGGAGTCCAGCTTCACATATATTAAGCTACTTAATATTATGCCAGAGTGCACTGATTTGTTCATGTTCTTTGCTTTCAACAAACTGTGTTCCATAACAGATAATTCACTTATATTTCTTCTGCATTTTATAAGCTAACACTAAGTTTGTATCATACTTTATTTGCTTTTTATCTCAGTCTTTGTGATTTTTGTTTTTCATACTTAACATATATTGAACGTCCTAACTTTTTGAGGATACGGAATCTAGTTCTGTTTTAGTATTCTTGCCCTCCACTCTAACATCTGGTTATTTTGGATCAGTTGTGATTAGTTTTGTCCTCATGATGGGCTATGTGTTACTGCTGTTCTTGCTTGCTTACTGTTCTTTGATCATACATCAAGCATCTATCAATTAAGGCAATCATAATCAAAATTCCAGAAAACTATTTTGTGAATGATAAAAAAAATTGATTTTAAAGTTTATATGGAAATGAAAGGACCCAGAATAGCCATGACAGTGAAAAAGAATAACATTGGAAAAGTCATATTACTCAATTTTAAGTCTTCTATAAAGCTATTATAATCAAAACAGCATGGTATTAGTAAAAGAATAAACAAACAGGTCAATGGGACCAAATAGAAAGCATAAAAGGACAGACACGCAGACAGTCAAAGACACAAAGGCAATTCACACAGAGGTAATTGTCTGCTGTGGTGTGTATGTGATTTGTTTGGACCTGCCAAGTCTCACACTGAAATTTGGTTCCCAGTATTGGAGGTGGGGGCTGGTGGGAAGTGTTTGGATCGTGGGGCTGACGTCTCTCTTGGAGCTATCTCCCAGGAGTGAGTGAGTTCTCAGCCATGGTCTTCCTGAGAGCTGGCTGCAGGCAAGCCCCTTCCATTCTCTCCCATGCACTCTCCATGCTGGCTGTGGTTGGCTTCCCCCAGGTGTAGGAGCAGATGGTAGGGCCATGCTTCAAATAAGCCTCTTTTCTTTAAAATTACCCACACTCAAGTATTTCTTTACAGTATCAGGAGATTGGGTGTTTCTGTAAACATACTTGGAGAAGTGGGAGCAGCTTCATGATTGTGTGACAGTGTCAGGCCGGGCAGTGAGACATGAACAGGTGAATGGCAGGGGAGGTCAGGCTGGCTTACACTGGCTGGGTCAGGCTGACCAGGCTGCTGTGTGAATGGGGATAATTGCTAATCAATACCTTGCCAGTGGATTGTTTGTGGAGCTGGTTGGTTGGGGGACTGATTAATGTCCCTGGGACTTTCTGACCTGGACAGATGGTTACAGGTTGCTATGGGAACAGAGTTGCTCAAGATCCCGGGAAACTTCCAAGAAACAGCTGCAACTCTCAAAGTCATGTATAAAGTCCAGCACTGAGGCACATGGTCTCTAGTATGGGCCTGGCTTGCTGTCCAAACCATTAAAATACACTTTTTCTTTCTTGCCAAAACTTTACTTCCTCTCACTCTTTTTAATTATTTTGTTGACAACCTCGAGCATCACCATGCCACCCTAGCAACAGATAGAAATTCAAAGAGTGGAGCGCTCAGAAGAAGGTGGGAAGATGAGGGAATGTTTATAACTATGTAGAGCCTGGGTAGGTGGCTATGACCAAAATGCTGATAGAAATACAGACAATAAAAGCCATGCTGAGGTGGCCTCAGATGGAAATAGGGAACTTACTGAGAACCAGAGCAAAGGCCACTCTTGCTATACCTTGCCAAAGAGCTTATCTGCAAGGACTGACCTTGAGTGGTGACTTCTAGGGTATACGGTAGAAGAAATTTCTAATCAATAAAGCCTCAAGAAGTGGCACAGCTGCTTGTAATTAGATAGAGGAGCAAAAGAATGATACAAAGTTAAAACTTATGATATCAAATGAACAGGAGAATAAAAATTTGGAAAATTCACAGTGTGGCTATGTAGTAGAGAAGGAGTGAGAGTAACCCAAGGGTGCTGTGAAGCAATCCTTAGTCAGAGAGATGGCCATGCCTGAAGGGAAGCCAGGCACTCCCAGTCCAGACCAGGGGAAGGGCCCATGCGTGTCAATGGTTCTCTGAAGCTGCTCCTCCCTTCATCAAGCTCAGAAACCTGAGAAGACTGATCGTGCTGGGGGCCAGCTGTGGGCCTCACTGCCCTGCCCCAGCCCAGGACACTGCTCCTTACATCCAGGCCTCTGCAGCTCCAGCACTGGCCAGACTGCTCAGAGTCAATGCACCTGGTTGGCCCAGAGCTCCGCTGAAGATATACAGGCAAGTTTATGTTGTTTTCTTGCCTGGTAACACAACATCCGTTCTGTATCCCATGAATCAGGGAGTAATTTCAACTTTCGAGGCTTAAGAAATACAGTTCACGAGGCTACAGCTGCCATGGATATGATTCTTCTGATAGATCTAGGCTAAGGAAATTGAAAGCCTTTTGGAAAGAATTCATCATGCTAAATGCTATCAAGAGTATTTGTGACTCATGGGAGGAGGTCAAAGTATGAGCATTAATAGGACTTCAGAGTAAGTTGATTCCAAACCTCAGGAATGACCTTGATGGGTTTAAGACTTCAATAAAGGGAGTCACTGCAAATGAAGTGGAAATCGCAAGAGAACCAGAATTAGAAGTGGAGCCTGAACATGGGGCTGCATTGCTACTATCTGATGATAAAACTTTAAAGGAAGAGGGGTTGCATTTTAGGAATGAGCAAAGAAAGCGATTTGTTGAGATGGAATCTACTCCTGGTGAAAATGCTGTGATCATTGTTGAAATGACAGAAAAAATTTAGATTATACAAACTTAGTCCTTAGCTGATAAAGCTGCCACAGGGTTTGAGATAATGGGCTTTGTTACTGAATCCGAAATTCAGGTTCATCCCCCGAGTGTGCTGTGAAAGCTAGTGTGACACGGGGCTTGGAGGCAGACAATGGCTTACACACTTTGGCCAAGGTTAAAAGACAGGACAGCAAAGTCTCTCAGACCAGCCCGTCACAGCCATGGGGTGACGTTTTATGCTGTGGGTGGGTGTCCCAGGGTCCCAAGGGTCCAAGGGTGAAGTTTGTGTTTCTTTAATCTCAAATATCCTCTTTAGCCTCCAGAGCAACCAGAAGTCTAGTGTCTGCATAGCTTTCTGGAAGACATCATTGGGTCTTACAGAAACAAACAAACAAACAAACAACAACAACAACAACAACAAATCTCATACAGTGTTCTTGTGACCGTGGAGTTGTCTCTACTGTTTGACATGAAAACAGTGCACCAGCAGTTAATAATTACTGTGAGAACAAAGGGTATTGGGCAGGAAACAAGGTATTAACAGGTATAAACAACCGTAGGTGTAGCCCAGTGTTACATTAAATCAGTCATAAAAAATGCAGGAAAACTCCGATCTCAAGGGGCCTGACTACAACTCCAATTTTGAAAACAGTCTGCTGTGGGTAAAATGCAATCAAAGCGCATCACAGGTTATAGAGAACTCGTGTGAAAGGAAGAGTCGATGGATGCTGCAGGTGTCATTGTCTCATTTTAAGAAATTGCCATGGCCCCTGCAGGTCAGCACCACCACCTTGAGCAGGCTGCAGCTGTGAGCAACAGGCAAGACTCTCCATTAGCAGAAAGACTGCAACTTTCTAAAGTCTCACATGATTGTTAGTATTTTTTAATTAATGTTGTTCTGTTGTTTTATTGAGACATAATACATAAAAACACGTGCAGGAAAACCAGAAAATATGTTACTCTATCATATCATTTGCCTTATTTTGGTGTGGAATTGAGCCTGAATATCTTACTCATGCTGATAGTCTCTTCAATAATGTTGCAGGGAAAACTGGATTCCACATGCAAGAGAATAAAACTGGACCCTTATCTTACATCTTACCCTCAAATCAACTCTAAATTTATGAAAGATCTAACTGTAAGACTTGAAACTATAAAATTGCCAGGGAAAAGCATATAGAAAAAACTGCACATTGCACATGTCAATGATTTTTCTGAGTACCACACCAACAGCTCAGGCAATACCAGCAAAAATACGTCAGTGGGATGTGCAAGACTAAGTGCATTGCAGGGGAGACAGTCAACACTGTGGTCAATGCTGTGGACCACAGCATACACCTCGTAAGGAAAATGTTTAAAACGTGTATCAGACAAGGGCTTGGCATCTATAATTTATAAAGAAGTCAAATACTTCAGTAGCAGAAAATGACCCAATTAAAAAATATACAAAGGACCTGAATAGATATTTTTCCAAAGAAGACATAACATGACTAATAGTTATTTTTAAAGTCTCTTGGTGTCATTAATCTTTAAGAAAATTCAAATAAACACTATGAGAAATCACCTCATTCCTTCTAAGATGGCTGTTACCAAAAAGTTAAAAGCCATCAAATGTTGGCAAGGGTATGAAGAAAAAGAAAGCCTTGTGCACTCACTGTTGTTAGGAATGCGGAGAGGGGCACCCATTATAAAAAATCATACAGTAGTTTCTAAAGAAATTAAAAACAAAAATGGCATATGACCCAGCAACCCCTGCTCTGGGCAGTAACCCAAAAGAAATGAAATCACAGCCTCAAAAAGATGTCTACACACCCACGTTCACTGAAGCTTTATTCATAATAGCCAAGATATGGAAACAACCTGTGTGTTTACTGATGGATAATGATATGGATGTGGATTCCATTTCTTATGTATAGTATGTGATACTATATAGGAATATACTGGTTAGCTTTAAAAACAAAAGCGATCTTGCCATTTGCCACAACAGGGATGGAACTGTAGGACATCACAGTAAGTGAAATAAGCAGGCACAGAGAGAAAAATGTGCATAATGTTACTTATATGAGGAAGTTAAAAAAAAAAACGGTCAAATATACAGTTAGTGGATAAAAGTGGTTTCCAAGGAGGAATGGGGCGGCATCAGTTAGAGGGTGCAGAATGACACACATACAGGATGACTGTGCCTGCAGAAGCTCTAGAATACAACACAAGAACAGTGATCAACACAATTGCGCTAGATTTGGGATTCCTGCTAACTGGGTAAGTACATCAGATATGTTTGTTTGCTTTGCTATACTAGCCATTTATTATTAATAATAAGTTCCCCAGAGCATCCTGTCATATACCTTAAAGATACACAATAAATTTGTTTTTAAAAGGCTAGTTCAAAAACTGTCTTTTTAAATTTTGTTTCACATATTGTCTGATACCTAATAGTTCATTTTATACATAATATTATTACCTATGTGGCAGGATTGTTTCTCCAAACATTTGCACATATTCAGATTTTCCTTATATACCAGCGGTTCTCAACCTGTGGGTTGCAACCCCTTTGTAACAATGAAAATACATACTGTATATCAGATATTTACATTATGATTCATAACAGTAGCAAAATTACAGTTATGAAGTAGCTACGAAAATAATTTTATTGTTGGGGGTCACCACAACATGAGGAACTGTACGAAAGGATCACAGCATTAGGAAGCATTAGGAAGGTTGTGAACCACTGTATATAAAGCTATATGGAATGTAAAAAGTCAAAGAATCTTGAAGGTTTGTTCACATGACTTAATTTCGTTAATCAAGTGGTAATCATTTTTATCCTCTGGCTCCGTATAAGATGAAAGACACACAGACTAAATTCTTGAAAATGCTACATACTTAGGAGGAATTGTTGATATTAATTATATAACTTTATAACATTAGAAGCACATAAATGGACACAAAGAAAGTGACATTGAAAAAGATGTAAACTATTATTTAGAATGTAAGCTTCATGTGACGTTATAGGGTGTCCCCTTTAATGGGAACAGGGTCCTAACCACACCATAATAGTTCTGATATGTGTAATCTAGAGATAAAAGGGCTTGTGAAGTGGTAAACATCTAGATATCTCTGCCATGTGAAATTGGTAATTTTCTTATAGTGAAACACACGTTCAAATAACAAACACCCTGAACAGCCACTCGGCATACAACATTGAGAAAGTCCTGGGGCTCTGTAGACAACTGGGTCACATTTCTGCTGGCTAGATCCTACATTTAGAAATAATCTAGAAGAGCAATTCCAAAAGCAATATTTCCTGCTTGTACTATGTCTCTAAAATCCAGGGAAGGAGGCCTGGTTTGCTTTCAAATTTGTCTTAGATATTTTGTCTTTATCAAGGAATTTGCTTACTCTGCTGTAAAAATGGTTCAGAAATACATCAGCAACATTAATCTAGTGAAGGACATAAATTAGGCCACTGAGTTCTCTTGCCTGGATAATTGAAATTTTTCAGTAAAAGAACTCTAAAGAGTGTCTTTATCAAGTAAGTGTATAATTTATTTGCTTTCAAGCCTCTCAATTTTTTCCCCAAATTTACTTATGGAAGAATAATTTTCTTGTATGTTAATACACACTATAATGTAAACTCAAATATCTAATTGCAATGTATTGCAGTGGTTAAGCATGTAAGCTTTTGAAACAAATAGATTTGGGTTTATGTATTAGCTTTCTGATATAATTGAGCCATATAACTGGGGAAATTCAGTCACTGAATCTTTATATGCTTTACTTTTTAAAAGATTAATAGGATCTTTTGTGAATTAAATAATGTAAGTACATAAAGCTTTTAGTACAGTTTCTGGCAGAAATAGTGCTCAAAATAAGTTTGTTATCATATGTAAAACTTGAGGACCTTTTCAAAACTATAATCTTCAAAACTAAAAAGGTTTTATAGAAATAAAAGATGTCAGTGAAGTCATAAAATGCAAAATTCACTAATTTATTAAGTATAGAATCTTGAGGGTGAGTTGTATATTATATGCCTCAGTGGAATTTTCACAAAATTTAAGAAATATAAATAGAATACTCAAATCATTTTATAACAGTATTATAAAATAAAAACAATAATTTGTTTTTGTGAGCTACCTGGAATTTGTCAGATTTCATAGAATGTAGTTTTCCTTTTTTAATGAATATATTAACTCTCCAGTTAATCGAACTATTTTCAAAAAGAGAGAAATTCCCAGAGGTAATGACTACTTGCAGCCTGATGTATTATAATAATGCATTTCATCTTGACAGTGAATATTACATACACTCAGCTCTGATCTCGGGTCACTACTAGAAATGTTTATATAAATAGCACCTCTGTGTCTTTTACACAGACAGCTTTAAACATCACTTACTAAGTCACATGTTCCTTTTTGAAATTTAACATCAAGATTTGCCTTTTGTTAGACAAAGGCAATTAAATAACTATTTTCTTCTTTTATTTTGATTGAAGAAAATACATCACTAAATTTCTGTTCAAAATGCAGCGTATATATTTTGTAAGTTTTAAAACATGACTCTGTGTGTGCATGTGCATAAGCTTATTTTTAGATAGTTTCTGAGCTAATAATCTTTAGCTTATTATAAGCTGGCTTGTTGAAATAGGGATATAAGTCACACATCAATATGTAACATATAAATGAGGAGCAAGACTTCTTCTGCCATATGCTTTATGTGGTTATGGTTGTAAGAAGAAAAATAAACCCCCATTGCTCATATTTTTGCTGCAATATCTTGATTATTTACTTAAGTATAAAAACATATTTGTCAATTATATTGTTATCATTTAAATAGAATACAGAAGTTTAGATGGTGCTAAGTTGGTTCTTTGTGGCTTATTAACCAGGCTATTTCTGTGAACTAACACATGGAATACCAGTTCAGATCTGGGAATATGAGTTTCATGAACTCTCACAGCTGAAACAGAGAAGCTGTGCAAAGAAAGAAAGAAACCTGGAGAAATCTGAATCGTTTATATCATCGAATTACTAAGTGGGTTTTCTTAAAAAACAATTACAACTCACATTTTGATTTGTGACACTCCTCATGGAAAACTTTTTTTCTTTTTACTGTTTAATTTCAATTAATTTTCAGATGGGTAGAAGCTTCACAAGACTCAGTAATGACTACATACACAGTACTGGAATCATGTGCCTGCTCTCCATAGCAGATCTGCTCAAAGAGCCTGCAGCATCTGGAAGATTTTCTTCCTTTTTATTTTTAGTTTTATAGCAATGCCATGGCAGCACTGGGTAATGTGTTCAGAATGTTTATAAATATGTGTAGGAAATAACTCTGAAATCAGCAGCTGTTCAGACACGTGCATCTGTTTAAGTGAATAGCTGCATACGTCGCTCTAGTAAAAAGGGAATCTGAATGTAGTTCCAGGTCTAAGCATTAAGAGACTACCTGCTTTTATATGTTAAGCTAATTGCTATGAAATCTTCCCAGGTGGCCAAAGCCATTGCTATTTGAGAAGTGACTATTGTTAGAATAATGATAATATGGAATATAGTGTCCAAACATAATAAAACTAAACACACAGTATATGTAATTTTTCCACCATGATTCAATAGTCTGTTCTTTTTTTTACCACACTATGCACATCAAAACACAAGAAATAATCTTCCTTTGAAAATGATTTGTGATGTCAATGGGGAAAAAAAAAACATACTCTGTAAAATAATTTAAAGAGGTTTATTCTGAGCCAAATTTGAGGACCATGATCCCCAGACCACATCACAGAAAGCTTGAGCAAGTGGACTCACTGGGTCTGGGTTGCACTTTGGTTTTAAACATTTCAGGGAGACAGAAAGCACAGGTAAAGTTATAAATCAGTATGTGCAAGGGAGACATTGGTTTGGCCCGAAAAGTTGGGATGTCTCAAAGGGATGGGTGTGCTTTCAGGTTATAGACAGTTTTGAAGATTCTTGACAACTGGCTGTAGGATTTGGTCTTTGTATAAAACACCAGGAGTCAACAGAAAGGAATGCTGAGTTTAGATAAGGCTCTGTGAAACAGAGACAAACTACAGGACACACATCCACAACCAAGCAGTTTGTTGTGTATATGGAGGACTATCGCCACCCCTAAGGCCCTGGTCTCAGTCACTGTAGGAAGGAACCAGACGTGACATGGATTAGAAGTACAAGCTTGCATAAGGCAGACTAACCTTGAGTGCAGGGTAGCCCAGAGCCACGTCTGCAATGGCGATTTATTAAGGTTATACCTAACAGGTGTGGAGGGTTACAGTAAAGACATAAACAGTTGTGGAGAGTTAAGGTAATTGCATACATAAGGCTATATGTGTAAGGATTGCCACGTGCTCTTTCCTCACATGTTCTTTCCCCACAACCCTCATGAAGATCTACTAAACATCAATGTTTAACACATGCTTACTAGTGAGTGACGGAGCATATCTCATTCGGGAACATTGAGTTACTTGGGGGATTGCCCCCAAGTCACAAAACGTCTCTAGGCTTGCCAGGAGACTGTCCTGTTCTCAGCGTTAACTTTAAATGTGATTAGAATCAGTAACTGTCCTTTGTAAGCATGGTGTCCATTCCTCTACAGAGGTCCAGCAGGTATGTCTTGCAGAGCCCTCGCCCTCTTGGTGAGTCACAGAGGGACATCTCTAAGAAGGCAAGGGGCATGTTGAGGCCTTTGGGGTCTTTTTCATGGCTAGCAACTCAGTTTTAGGGGATCCCCTTGGCCTAGACAGAGTCTAGTCAGTCAGCTGCTGGTAAGGGAGCCTTAAAATTTTATTTTCGCTCACAGGCTTAACAAAACATTACTTTCAGACAGAAGTGGACACATGTAATTTTAGTCAAAGAACCGAAATATTTTCAAACGTGTTGATGAAAATACACATATTACACATTGAGCTCCAATGTGCAAGACACACCTGCTAGTCCTCTGTAGAGGAATGGACACCATGTTTACACATTGAGCTCCAATGTGTAATATTATAAGAAAGAGAGCTCTCACAGGAAGCAAGAGGTTGGCAGTAAAATTGTGACAAGAATGGTGCTTCATATCCAATGGTTTGACTCTTTGTCCCCTCCAAAGTTCATGTTGAAATTTAATTTTCAGTGTTTCAGTATTGGGAGATGGTCCCTTTAAGTAGAAGAGGTTTAGTTATGAGGGTCTGACTTCATGAATGAATTAAACTAATCATGGATTAGTGGATTAATGAGTTAATGTGTTATCTTGGGAGTAGGACTGGTGGCTTTATAAGAAGAGAACAAAAACCCTAAGCTAACACTCTCAGCCCCTCATCAGGTGCTGCCCTGCACCACCTCAAGTCTCTGCAACATCCTCACTTGTAAGAAAACCCTCCCAGATGTGGCCCCTCCAGCTTGGACTAAGCTTCTAGAACTATAAGAATTAAGTTCTTTCTCTTTATAAGCTACCAGGTTGTTGTTGCAGGTATTCCATTACAAGCAACAGAAAATGGACTAAGATATCATATTACTAAAGAGCTGGAGCTACAGAGGAATAAATTTAGAAGAAACATTTTATTCTTTCTCTGGTAACTGGGTTGATTACTTGGGAAACTTACATTGCTTATTCTTATAATGAAACCACAGGAGCAGATGGGCCAGGATACAGGAGCATGCCAGTGTTAACAAGATTGCTCTTACTCATATGGGGTGAAGAGCAAAATATACAATGAAGTACTGGCAGGGACATGTGACAGGTGTGACTTTATGGCATCAGAAGTAGGCAAGGTCAAAAAGCCTAGAGTGGCAAAATGGATAACAAAAACACTTTATTTAAGAGGGATCCTTTATCCACAGAAGATGCCATCCCTCAGAAACACTCTGGGAATAGCAGCTCTACTGATCAAGGGGCTGTGGGCTGGGCGCATTGGTGTGCAAATTTGGGAAGGCTCGTCAGAGACAGCACCCTATAATCAGATAATGTAAACATATATAACAGGACCTAGAAGCCAGCAATTCCTGGAAAAAATAGATATAGTTTGGTATTTCAGATCTTTTCCCTCCATATCTGCATGGAGAAGAGGGTGTAGATAATTCTGAATATTCCGAAATGCATTTAGAAAGACTAGAGCAATCTTTTTTACTATAGTGCTATGGTTCAGAGATAAAGCCAAGAAAACAGTTTTGATGTAGTAGATTCTATGGAGGTCTTAAGTGTCATAAAAGAGTTGCTATGTGTCGAGTTGGTGAGTTAAGGCAATGAGATGAACTGAAAGTAACAATCAAGCTGTTATTCACTTTATGAGATACTTTAAGCAAGAAAAAAAGGTTTCACTTGGCAAAGGTCAACCAGAGCAAATGGGAGGATAGGCTGACTGCTGGGGAAGCCCAGCAGAAGGACCCTGACACCTAAGTGGACCTGCAGGTTTGGTGGAGGGAGAAGAGGAAGAGCTAGCATGGAGAACTACTGAGTCAAGATGGAGAAAAATGTCTTCCAGACTCCCCCAATAAGAATGTCTCAGGAGAGATGCCTTAGAAAGTCTTCAGGTAAAAGTGTCATGACAAATGGTGTATGAATGAAAATATTTGGGCTAGGAATGCAAATATGCATAACACTATGTCCATCCTAGGGGTCCTCAGTCCTTTATTGAAGTCCCTGCATACTGTGCATAAATTATGAGAAGGGCAGATAATCACCATATATTCTGTTAGGTAATGCCTTGGTAACTACCTATGATTGACTATGATTGATCCTGTGTGATCTCATATATCATCATGGCTAAGAGGTGGACTTCTCAAAAAATTTTCAGCAATATTTTCCTTGACCATTACATTAAAACTGTACTTAAGATCAGCAAACAAATTCATTAAAAGGTTGACTGTAATTAAAATGTATCTAGATGAATACTCTGGTTTCTCTTAGATTGTATCAATCTTTCACATTTTACAAAAAATGTGTCTAGATGTGTTATCAATGCCTTAAAACATATTTTAACTTGGAGTGAACATAGAATAGCTGTAATTTCATAGAAGTTTGATGCTGTCTATAAGATTTTCCCCAAAAGATGCTGGGCTAAAGTTAACAGAGTGTAGTATTAAGGTTGTAGAAGAAAGGTCTAGTGATTATATTATATTATGTGTTGAATAATTAATATGTGCAATCACAGAATGGTTGAATAGAAAGATATTAAAAATAAACTTTTGGGTGGTGCCTGTAGCACAATGGGTATGGTGCCGAGGCTGGTGGGTTCATACCTGGCCTAGGTCAGCTAAAACAACAATGAAAACTACAACAACAACAAAAATAGCTGGGCATTGTGATGGGCACCTGTAGTCCCAGCTACTTGGGAGGCTGAAGCAAGAGAATCACTTAAGCCCAAGAGTTTGAGGTTGCTGTGAGCTGTAACGCCGTGGCACTCTACCAAGGGTGACATGGTGAGACTATCTCAAAATAAATGAATAAATAAATAAACTTTTGCACTAAAAGTGATGACACTGTTTTAAAATATTTAAAGATATTATGGAATAAAAATGAGGGAATTTTGATAAGAACAGTTAGCTTCATAGTATTTTAACTTGCCTTATTTCCTTTCCCTCTCCACAGCTTTGTGATAACCTTAAACCAACAACCTTGAAAATATGGTAGTTAATAAAAACAGTAGTTCAGCAGCCACTGGCCTAAAAGACCCGGACCCAGTTAATTCTCATTATGACTTATCTTTCAGTCCCTGAAAATCTTTATACTCTGTGACCTGACTCACCTTTTTGGCAACTTAAACTAACAATTGAGTTCTCATCAGAAAACCTATGGAGTTCAGAAGGCAGTGGGATGATATATTCAAAGTAATAAAAGAAAAAAATTTTAATCAAGAATGTTATATCCAGCAAAACCATTCTTCAAAATTAAGGAAAAATTAAGGCATTCTCAAATTTACTTTTAAAATATGAGAAAACAAATTTCTATCAGACCTATTCTACAAGAAATACTAAAGGAATTCTTTAGGCTTAAATGAGAAGGTACTAGACATTAAAGTATTACAAATAAATAAATAACCCTGATTAAATTTTGGTAAGAGGAATGGTATTAGAGGATCAGAATCTTAAGAATGAGTTGCTGAATTTATTTGGGGTTTCTTGGAATTGGCTATCTCTAAATGGATTAGATTTAGGGATCCTAATGACTATCCATAGTAGTGAGAACACAGATAGTGCATGTATGATGTGGCAACAGAGATATACAAAATATCACCATTGGACACAGCTAGTTAGACACCTGTATGAGGCAAAGATCTGGGTTGACCATGTATGTGTTTTCAAACATTTTCATCAAACTAAGGAGTATAATGAGATTGGTTGGTTGCTCCTTGTGTTGCTGGAGAATAGGGAAAGAAAGAAATAGTCTAATAATCTCAAGAATTTCAATTGCTAGTTACAGTGCTACATAAATTACCTGAATGTGTCTATGTCTACTATAATGAGAACCTTCATATTTTATAGCTCTGGGGATGAGGGTACTGAAAGCCAAGAGCAGAATCTCATCTTACAAATGCATGAACTGTACCTCAAATTGAATTCTCATCTTCGTTGGGTATCTACTCTTAAAGTGAGGGCATTCATTGAGAAGGAATGGGTATTAAACATTGAAATGAGGATGTGTGGGAAGATCTTGATGAGGCTCGGGACAAGACACCTTAAATTCTGATTAATCTCCTTTCCAGTAAAAGCAGTGTCCCCAAACCCCATCTGAGGGAATAAACACTGCATCATCTGAGGAAACTGTTATTGCCTCCTTTGAGGCTGGTGCCTTCTAAGACAGTGCTAATTATTCTCACTCACCACTGTAGCCCCTATTTTCCTTCTATCTTATAATTACACTCAAGTTCCAGCAACCCCTTAAAGTGAGATTAAAAGTATGACTGCAGTGGACTGTTTATGACCTCTCTGCCATTCATATATTCAAATTCAAACCCCTAAAGTTATAATATTAGGAAGTGAGGTCTTTGGTAAGTGATTAGATCGTGAGGGTGGAGCCCTCACAGATAGAACTGAAACCTTTAAAAAGAGAATCTATATTATGTATACAATATTAATAGAAGAAATATATAATTGGTTTAGTCCTAATCTATTGGTATAGGCCCAATAGAAAGAGATTTTGCATTTAATGTTTTAGCTAAGGGAGCTAGAGAGGCCACACAAGTTTGGGGAATTGGCTGAAAGATGGATCAAAATGTAGACCATGTAAATACTCAAAATGTCAGAAGTGCCCTTATATAACTCAGAGGAAGGGATTCCAAGGCTTGGCAATAATAAGATGTTAGAGTGCATTTGACATTTGCTGCATATTCATCCAATCTGGGAGGGTCTTGAGGACAGAATTTTTACTGCACCATGAGAAATAAATTTGTAACAAAAACATCAAGCCATCTGAAGAGCTTTGTGATCTCTCTTCTCTTTAGTTTGAAACTTACAGCTGGAAATGCTGCCACTGAGCTGGGATGGCTAAATGCAGTGGAGCAATTAGATCCCAGTGTGGTGGGACCTAAATCATGGTGCTCAACAGTCAAAGGCTGGGTCAGTGCACTTATCACAACCATGGTAGTGTCAGAGCAGCAATTGGAAGAGTCTGGCCAACGTGGACTTATGGTACTGGCTTGTCAATCATTGTGTTCCTACAAGTGAAATAAATAGAAATCTTACCAAATTATTACTTGATTAGTATAGCAGAAAACTTGTAGGTAAAGTGACAAAAGGTCTGACTGAAGTCATGGCAGCGAGAGTTGTAGCCCATCAGTCAATTTCTGGGCATGAACCATTTTATAGACCATGAACCCCTTGAACGAAGAGGAGACCAATTCAACTTGAGGAGGAACTTGTACACATCAACAATGTATATTGATAATTTTTCTCTCAAAGTTCTCCACAAGAACTTATAGACTTATACCAGGATGATTGTAATGGAGAAAAAGGAAATGATCAGACATTTTAGAGATTATTAGACACTGGCTCTGAATCAACATGAAATTCAAGAGGCCCAAGCCGTCACTGTGATCCAACATTCCTAGTGGGGCTTATGGAGGCTGGGAGACCAATGGGTGTAGGTTGGATCTGTCTCACAGGGAGCCCACTGGCTTCCCTAGTCCATTTTATGATTATTTCTCCAGTTCTGAAATTCATAATTAGAACAGATATTAGCAACAACTCTCAGGGGGTTTCATAGTCTATGAAATCAGAGTAAACATGGTGGGAAAATACAAGAGAAACCCACCATAAATGCTTCTGCCTAGAACAATAGTAAACAAAAAGTAGTCCCTCCCATTTGGAGCAATTCAGAGATTACTGCCACCATGAAGGACTTAGAAGACACAGGGGTATTTGTTCCAACAACAGCCCCACTCGTTTTGCCTATTTGGACTCTAAAGAAAAAAGGTGGAACTTGGACTATGACAGTAGGTTACTATCAGCTTAACCAGGAGCGACTCCAATTTTAGCTTCTGTAGCAGGTGTGGCATCACTACTTGAGGAAATTAATGCAAAGCCAGCAGTGATATGTAGTTGCTAATCTGGAAAATGCCTTTTTCTCCATCCATGTTCATAAGGCCCACCAGGAATTGCTTTCAGCTGACAAGGTCCGCAACACACATTCACTGTCCTACCTCAACAGATACTAATTATGTCATAATTTAGTTTGTGGGGGATGATCACCTTTCTTATTCACAAAATAGCACTCTGGCCATTAGTGATATTTTGCTGATTGGACCTAGTGAGCAATAAATAGCAAATACTCTACACTTGTTGGTATGATACGTGAAACCAGTGAGTGGGAGATAAATCTGATAAACATTCAGTAGACTCTAAACTTCTAGATGGTGTGTGGCATGCCAAGGCACCCCCTGTAAAGTCAGCAATAAGTTGTTGCATCTCACCCACTCTACAACCATGAAAATGTCACTGTATCTAGCAGGGATCATTGAATTTTTGAAAGCAAAATATTCCTCATTTGAGTGTGCTACTCTGACCCATTTACCAAATATCCAAAAAAAGTTCTAGCTTTGAATGGGACACAGACAGGAGAAGTCTTTGAAGCAGGTCCAAGCTTCTGTCTAAGCCCCTCTGCCCCTTGTAGTACATGATGCAGAAAATCCAGTCATGCTTAAAATGTCAGTGGCTGATAGGAATGTTTCCTGGCATACACCTGCAGGTGGACTACAGTGCAATCACTTAAAAATTTGAGGTTATGCCGTACCATCTTCTGCACATAACTACCCTCCTTTTGAGAAATACCTTTGCCCCTTGCCACTGGGTTCTGTGAAAACTGACCACTCAATTAGGGGTTAGCAAGTCACTAGAAAACCTGTGTTGACAACCATCAACTGGGTGTGATCTAAATCTCCAAGCCATAGAGTTGCACATGACAATAACCCTTCATCATCAGTTGAAAGTATAGGAGATCAGACCCCAAAAGGGCTCAAAAACATAAGTAACATGAAGAAATGACCTAAGTCATCACAGTCCCCACTACCATGGCACTGCATTTTCTCTCCTAACCTGTACTTTAGGAGTTTCTTAGCATCTATTAACAGAGGATGAGAAGAACACAGTGAAAGAAAATCCTCTCAATGGGCAGTACTGCAAACATTGTGCCTGCTTGTTCATTCTGATGGAAAGAAGAAATAGCCAGATGTGTAATTACCTACTGAGTCATGGGCTGCAGCTGATGGTAAGGCTGGATGCTCAGGGGCATGGTAGATATGTGATTGAAAACTTAGTGACAAGTGGCACCTGTGGCTCAAAGGAGTAAAGTGCTGGCTCCATATGCTGGAAGTGGAGGGTTCAAACCCAACCCCAGCCAAAAACTGAAAACACACACACAAAAAAAAACTTAGTGACCAGGATGTACAGGAAGAGGGTGCTCATAGACCTCTCCAAATGAGCAAAGTGCACAGAGATATTTGTCCCACATGAATGCTCCAGGAGTTGACTTTATCAGAGGAGAATTTTAATAATCAAGTAAACAAAATGGCTTATTCTGTAGATCTTTGTCAGGCTTAGGGAAAAGTGGCCATGGTGGCAGGAATGGAAGATATACATGGGATCAGCAGTACAGACTTCCACTGACCAAGGTCAATCTGGCTGTAGCCACTGCTGAGAGCTCAATGAGCCAGCAATGTAGACCAGCACAGAGTGTCTACCTGGCACCATTCCCCGGGATGATTAAGCCACCATCTGATGGCAAGTTGATTACATTGGATCATTTCCATAATGGAAGGGGCAGGGTTTTGTTCTTACTGGAAAAGACACCACTCTGGATATGGATTTGCCTTCTCCACAACATTCTGCCAAACTACCATTTGGGGAATTTAAACATGTCTAATCCTCTCTCATAGTATTTTACAACATACTGCTTTGGATCAGAAAATTCACTTCACAGAAAAATAAGTGCAGCAATGGGCCTGTGGTCATTGAATTTATGGGTCACACTATCCTCCCCATTACCCTAAATAGCTGGCTTGATAAAATGAGTAATGCCCTTTTGAAGACTCAGACACAGGGGCAGCTATGTAGCAATGCATTGCAGAACTGGAGCAAGGTGCTCCAAGGGGCTGTGAGTCTTCTGAACTCCTGCCCAATAAGATGCTGTTTCTCCCATGGCTGAGATTCGCTGTTCAAGGAATCAAGACATGAGAATAGCACAGTTACCACTCACTACCACCTTTATAGACTAGCTAGAAACATTTTTCTTCCTGTCCCCACAACTTATGCTCTGATAACCTCACAAATTTTATTTCAGAAGAAGAAATGGTCTTGCCAAGAAACACAACAGTGATTCCAATGAACTGGAACTTAAGACTGGCACTCAAAGACTTTGGAATCCTAATGGCTCAGAACCAAAATGCAAAGAATAGAATTATTGTTCTGCCAAGGGTGATTGATCCTGACTGTTAAGGTGAAATTGATCTTGACTATTATTCCACAATGGAGGTAAGGAAAAGTATGTCTGAAATACAGGAAATTTCAGAAGGCACTTTTATTATTACCATACCCCATGCTCAATATTAGTTAAAAACTACAACAATTCAACCCAACCAAGACTATAAGTGGACCAGGAAACTCAGAAATGGAGTTTTGTCATTCTACCATGTAAAGAACCTCGTTCTACATAAAGTCTGATGATTGTCAACCCTACAAATTTGAGGGCTTGCCTGCTTCCATAATTGTGTGAGCCTGCTCCTTAAAAATCTCTTTCTCTCCATATATACTGTATATATGTGACTTTGCTTTGGTTTTGTTTTCCTATAGAACCCTGATTATTTTACACAAATTTCCACTAATGAAATTTTGTGGGGAATAGCTATTAGCTAGAAAGTAGAAGCAGAGGGAATACTTCTTAATTCCTTTTAGGTGGCTATAAAATACCTCCAAGATACCAAAACCAAATTGAGATATCAAAAGAAATGAAAACTAAAGAACAGTATCTCTCATGAACATTATATATAAACAATCCTTGACAAAAGGATAGCAATTGAATATAATAATGTATAAAACAAATTTTATGCCATGATCAAGTAGGAAATGTTTTTGGTATGCAAGGCTGGTTCATACTTCAAAAATCAGTGAATGTATTTCATCATATCACAAGCTAAAATAGAAAGTTTATGTAAAAAATTTCCAGTGCCTACTCATGATAACAACTGTTATCAAACTTTAAATAAAAAAGAAAACTTTCTAACCTTGACAGAGAAACATCTACAAAAAACTGTAGCTAACATTATACTTAAAAGTGAGAAACTAAATGTTTTCTTCCTGCCGTGATTATGTGGACAAGACAAGGATGTCCACACTAAACAATTTTATTAACTGTTATATTCAAAGTTTAATTAATGTAAAAAAAGTAAATAAAAAACTGATTGAATAGGAAAAAGTGAAATGATTTTATTTGCAGATGATACAAATGTTTATGTACAAAATTCTAAAGAATCAACAATAATAACATCGAACTTCTGGAAAATAATGAGCAATTATACCAAAGTTATAGGGTTCAAGGTCAATGTAGAAAAGTGGCTAGCATTATGCACAGAAATCTGAAATTAAAAACACAGTGATATTTACATTAGCATCCAAAACTTGAAATACACTTGAGCTCTGGACAACACAAGTTTGAACAGTGTGGGTCAGTTTTCTTCCATCTCTGCCATTCCTGAGAAAGCAAGACCAACTTTCCTCTTTCTTTTCCTCCTAGGCCTCCTCAATATCAGGATGAATAGGTGAAAACATTTACGATAATTCACTTCCACTTAAAAAATACAGTAAATACATTTTCTTTTATAATTTTCAAGTAATGTTTTCTTTTCTCTAGCTTACTTCATTATAAGAACACAGTATAAAGTATAAATGACACACAAAATGTATGTTACTTGACTGTGTAGATTATTGCTATATTAGTAGGTATTTTGGGGGAAAGCCAAAAGTTATGGGGGCAGAGCCAAGATGGCGGACTACAGCCAGCTTTTTACAGAAGCTCCCGTCCAGAAGGAGGCTTAAAGGATAGAAGTTTAGCAAGTTAGCTGATGGTTTGGAGGAGAGGCAAGAGAGAAGATTGAAGAGTGCACTTCAACCTTCGTGAGGTGAGCTGCAACCCCAAAAATACAACCGAAAGGTAGAAAATCCACCACCAAGCGGACACCACCAATCGCCTCCCCCACAACAGGGCTTGCAGTTTACTCCATGTGAACAAGCGAGCAGAGTTCAAACTTCCTCCCACTCTATACCATGGGAGAGACCCCCTAAAAACTGGACCTCCTACCCCTGCTGGTGTGCCACAGCACCCTCCGGCCAGGGATAAAACTGTAAAACTGTATAAAACTGTATATATTCCCCATCTGCAACATTGAACTCTGCGGAGTCCCTATCCACCCACTCTGAGGTCTGAAGGTTTGTTACCTATGGAATCCAGATTCTAGGGCATCTCCTTGAGAGAAGTGGAAGGGGAAAGGGCTGATGCTGTTCTGTGCTGACTGTGGTACACGTGTGAGGAGAAGAAAATTGGCTCAGGGGACACCAATACAGTAACAGTGGCATCCTGGGCTGCAAACTGATGCCATTCCAGCCCCGTCTCTCTGGGCAAACAGAGGTTCTGGACAGCAGCCACTGGCAAAATACAGAGAACTTTCCTAAGTAAAGCACCAGCCCTCAGGGTATAATCCCCCTGAGACAAAGGCAGTGGGTGGGCAGAGGCTAAAATTGACACCTGAGTGTAAATTGCCATTTGTCTGCTGCCCCGAGCTGAATGCAAGGACTTGCAGAGAAATCTAGCTGGACAGAAGCCTAATTTAAAAACACAAGGCCTCCCTGCTGAACTCAGATTTATGGCTGATTTTGCCAGTCATAAACCCTGGGAACAGTGGCCTACTGGAGTGAATAGGGTCACAGACCTGGGGGATTACGAGTGACTGGGTGCAAGGTGGGGAAGGAGATATTAACCTTCCCAGACTAACTTATTTGCTGGGTGGGTTCCTTTGCCCTCACAGAGTGGGGCAGGCCCAAAACTGCTTGCTAGAGTCGCACACCTCACAGGAGGCTGAGGAGATCCCTGCCCCAGGCTCTGGCTCTGGGTAGACCCAGAACTGCTTGCTAATGCTGCGGGCATCCTGTGGGCAGTGGCGGAGGAGTCCTCCGTTCCAGGTAGACTCAAAACAGCTTACTAGAGACATGCACACCCCACGGGGGCCAGGGGAGGAATTCCCCGCTCCAGGTACCCAAGCTGGGTGGGCCTAGAACTGCTTGCTAGAGCCACACTCACCCTGTAGGTGGTGGTGGAGGGGTCTACCACTCTGGGCGGGCCCAGAACTTTTTGCTAGAGCCTTGTGTGTCCCACAGATGGAGGAAGGGGAGTTCCCCACTCTGGGCTCTTGGGCTGGGAGGGCACAGATTGGCTTACTAGTGCTGCATGTGTCCAACAGGCGATGGTCAAGGAGTCCTAGGCTCCCGGCCAGCTACTCTGGCGGGGCTGAACTAGGACTGATCTGGTTGTTCATGTACTCTGTGCTACCGCTGCCATTCCGCCACCCCCTGGCTGCTTCAGGATGCTGAACTAGGACTGATCTAGCTACTATAGTTCTCCTGTTCCACAGTTGCCCTGGAAGGGCCGAACTAGGACTGATCCAGATGCTGCCCGTCTCCGGCACCCCGTCACCCCGGCAGGCTGAACGAGGTCTAATCTGGCCATGCACACTCCCTTGCATCTGCTATTGTTCCACTGCACCCCAGTTGCCCCAGCACCCAAGAACTGGGAGAAGATAACAGAAACACTGTGCCTGTCCTCTGGGAAACCAGAAGAAGCCACCAACTGAACAGTTCAGATAAAGTCTCCAAACAAGGTAAACTCAGCATGGGGCGGAATCAGCGGAAAAACTCTGGCAACTGGAATAACCAGAGTAGATCAACTCCTCCAAGGGAAAATGGGGCAGACACAATTGAAGACCCCATCCACAAGCAAATGGCTGAGATGTCAGAAATCGAGTTCAGAATGTGGATAGCAAATAAGATTAGCAGGATGGAAAAGAAGGGATTAGGAGTTCAAGAAATTATTCAAAAGATATCTCAAGAAATTATTCAAAAGATGTCCCAAGAACTCAACGATTTGAAAGATAAAATGATCAAAGATTTTGAAACACTGAGAAAAGAGGTTGCAGCCCTCAACAATCTGAAAGACACGGTGGAATCCCTCTGTAATAGAGTGCAACAGGCAGAAGAAAGGATCTCTGAATTTGAAGACAAAGCTTTTAAAGAAGACCAGAGATCTTCTGCAAAGATCAAAAGAAATGGAGAGCAGAAACAGATCTCACTCTTAGAGAACTCTTGGATAATTCGAAGAAAACTAATATTCACCTTATAGGAATCCCTAACGGAGATGATGTTGCTTCAACACAGAGGCTCTTCTTCATGAAATTATGAAAGAGAACTTTCCAGACATGCCAAGAGATTCTGAAATTCAGATATCAGATAGTTTCAGACTTCACCTGAACAAGACACCCCCCAGACACATCATAATTAACTTCACCAAAGATAAGATGAAAGAGAAAATTCTGAAAGCAGTCAGACATAAGAAAACCGTAACCTACAAGGGGAAGAGTATTAGGATGACTGCAGATCTCTCAGTTGAAACCTTTCAGGTCAGAAGAGGATGGTCATCAACTTTTAATCTCCTAAAACAAAATAACTTTCGAACAGGATCCTGTATCCAGCTAAACTGAGTTTCATCTATGATGGAGAAATTAAATACTTTAATGACATCCACATGTTGAAGAAATTTTGCTATAACTAAACCAGCTCTTTAGGAAATTCTCAAACCTATCTCCATAAGGACCAGTGCAATTCTCCACCACAAAAGTAAACCAACTCAGAAACATTTGATCACATTCCAACTTCCACAGTGGTGAAAGGATTAAAAATGTCTACTAGAATTTCGAGCAACTCGATGCCCAAAATTCTACCAGGCTTATCAATAATTTCAATCAATGTAAATGGTTCAAATTGTCCTCTAAAGAGGCACAGATTGGCTGATTGGATACAGAAACTCAGACCAGACATCTGTTGTATACAGGAATCTCACCTTACCTTAAAAGACAAATATAGATTCAGGGTGAAGGGATGGTCATCAATATTCCAGGCGAATGGAAAGTAAAAAAAGCAGGTGTTGCAATATTATTCGCAGATACAGTAGGTTTTAAACCAACAAAAGCCACCAAAGATAAAGATGTCCACTTTATATTTGTTAAGGGCAATACTCAATATGATGAGATCTCAATTATCAATATCTATGCACCCAAGCAGAATGCACCACGATTTATAAAAGAGACTCTAACTGGCACGAGCAACTTGATCTCTCCCAGCTCCATCATAGTCGGAGATTTCAACATTCCCTTGGCAGTGTTGGACAGATCCTCCAAAAAAAAAAAAAGCTGAGCAGAGAAATCTTAGATTTAAATTTAACTCTTCAACTTTTGGACCTAACAGACATCTACGGAGCTTTTCATCCTAACAAAACTGAATACACATTTTTCTCATCAGTCCATGGAACATACTCCAAAATCGATCACATCTTAGGTCATAAGTCTAAACTAAGTAAATTTAAAAGAATAGAAATTATTCCATGCATCATCTCAGACCATCATGGAATAAAAGTTGAACTCTAACAACAGGAATTTTCAGTCTCATACAAAAACATGGAAGCTAAATAACCTTATGCTGAATGATGGATGGATCAAAGATGCAATCAAGAAGGAAATTACCAAAATTTTAGAACATAATGATAATGAAGATACAAGTTATCAGAACATCTGGGATACTGCAAAGGCAGTCCTAAGAGGGAAATTTATAGCATTACAAGTCTCCTCAGGAGAACAGAAAGACAGGAAGTTAACAACTTAATGGGACATCTTAAGCAACTGGAAAAGGAAGACCATTCCAATCCCAAACCCAGCAGAAGAAGGGAAATAACCAAAATTAGAGCAGAATTAAATAAAATTGAAAATAAAAGGATTATAAAACACATCAATAAATCAAAAAGTTGGTTTTTTGAAAAGGTCAATAAAATAGGTAAACCTTTGGCCAGCCTAACCAAGAAAAAAAGAGTAAAATTTCTAATCTCATCAATCAGAAATGGTAAAGATGAAATAACAACAAACCCCTTAGAAATTCAAGAAATCCTTAATGAATATTACAAGAAACTTTATTCCCAGAAATATGACAATCTGAAGGAAATCGACCAATGCTTGGAAGCACGCCACCTCCCAAGACTCAGCCAGAATGAAGTGGAAATGTTGAA
>NW_003852440.1:12366709-12444124 GCF_000181295.1 Otolemur garnettii | reverse complement strand
TACCGTTCAATAAAAAAAAAAAGAAAAAAAAATACATGTAAATTAATCAACACACTCTTGAAACAACCAAGGAGTCAAAAGAGAAATCATAAGAAAAAGTAAGAAATATACATGGGCTACAGGGAAAACAGTGCTAAGAGAGAAATTTATAGCTGTACATGCTTGCGTTAAAAAGAAATATCTCAAACATATTTTCACTTTGAGGGCCTATAAAAAACTTAAACCCAAGCCAAAGAAAAGAAAGGAAATAAGAAAGATTGAGTGAAGATGATTAAAATATAAATAGAATAATAAAGAAAATCAGCAAAACAAAATGCTGGTTCTTCAAAAAGATTAATGAAATTGACATTTAGCTAGACTTAAAAGAAGAGATAGAGAGAAGATTCAAATTTCTAAAATCAGAAATGGAAAAGAGAACATTACTACTGACCTTATAGAAATTAAAAGGAGTGTAAACACTGTGAACCAGGGTACACTGACAGAGTGGATTAACTAGAGGGAATGTAAATATTCCTAAAACATGCTATCCTCCAAGATGAGCCATGAAGAAATGGAGACTCCCAAATACCCTGACTTGATCTCTATGGATTAGATGCATGTAATAATTTCACAAGTACTCCATATATTAGCACTCATTTTTAAAAAGAAAAAGAGATAAAAGGCATCCATAGTGGAAAGAAAGAATTAAAGTTATTTCTGTTGAATTGAAGTTATTTCTGTTTATAAATTATTGTGCCTAGCCCATTTCCCTCCTCCTCCCCCCTCCCCCCAGAGTCAACTCTGGGAACAAGGCAAGTCCCTCCTCCCCCCAGGGTGTCCAAGAACGTGCTTCCCAGTCACATTCCCAGACTCCTTCCCTCTAGGGTTGCCAAGAACAAGCTTCAGAACAAGGAAGAAAAGTCCCAAGTTTCACAAAAGCCCCAAGTTCTCAGTAGATGAAAAAATGGTGGAAAACTCACTAAGACTTGATTAATTACTGTTGTATAACTATAACCATTGTGATATGAGATGTATCCATTGTCAACTAAAGCTATATTAATTATTGTTATATTACTGTAACCATGACTACCTGAGCTATAACTTCCCTTAACCAGCCACATTTCGCTTCTGTAATATGCTTGCACAAAACCTATAAAAGGCAACTCACCCCCTTACTTGGTGCTGACTGCCTCTCAAAGCAGCAGCCCCTGCAGCAGGTAAAATAAATTGCCAATTAATTAATCTAAGTGGGGGGTCTGACTCTATCTTATCAGGTCATAGAGGGTACAACAAAATGACATGATAGAAATAAAGAAAATCCTTAAGATTCAGCCCACCCACCCCGCCCAAAAAATGAATAGAACTAATAAATTTAACCCAGGAGACAACGTACTTTTACACTAAAAACTACAAAACAATGTTGAAGGAAATTAAAGAGTATGAATGAATGGAAAGAGTCCTCTTGTTCATAGATTAGAAGACTTAATTTTGTTCAGATATCAATACCACCTAAAAAGATTTATAGATTGATGCAAAAACCTCTGAAAAGTGGAAAGCATGTTTTTTGAAAGGTGAGAGAATGACCCTGACATTCATATGAAATATCAAGAAATAATTGAAACAATCTTCAAATAGTTGTTGAATCTTTAAAAGTTGGAGAATTCACACTTTCTAATTTCAGAACTTACTTCAAATCTCCAGTAATCAAAACAGTATAGTGCTTCTATAAAGAAAGACACAGACCAGTTGAATAGAAGAGCATCTGGAAACAAACCATCACTTACATAAACTAATGATTTCTGTCAAGTGCACCCAAATCACTCAATGCAGAAAAGACAGTCCCTTCAACAAACGGTATTGGGGAAACTACCCACATTTAAAAGAGTGAAGTTGGGCCTTTATCTTATACCATATACAAAAAGTATCTCAAAATGGATCGAAGAGAGCAAAACCGATAATATAAAACTTATTATAAAATTCTTAAACAAAACGTTGAAGGAAAGTTTTATAATTTGGTATTTGGCAATGACTTCTTGAATATGACACCAGCAGTATAAGCAATAAAAGAGGATACATATACAATCTCACTTCAACCAAATTAGAGGCTTTTATGCATTAGAGAATACTATTAAGAAACTGGAAAGGCAACTCACAGAAAGGAATATATTGGCAAAATATATACATGATAAAGATTGATATCCAGAATGTATAACTGATTTCTCCAATTCAACATTAACAAACTCAAATCACTGAACTTAAAAGTGGACTAGAGACTTCAGTAGGTATTTATTCTGTAGCAGCCCCTACAGCCTGTGGGTAGGAGGAGTGAGAGTTATAAGAAATACCTGTATAGCTCAATAATGGAACACCTTGGTGAAAAGGTCATGGAGAGGGATTTACCTCTCCTAACAAGCATGAGAGCTCAAGAGATGAGAGCATTGGTGAATTGGCAGTCTCTACACCTGTGGCTTTGAGAGGCATGAGATCATCCTTATGTTAGGCTGAAAGAGAAGGCAGTGGGGAGCATGCGCATTCTACCATGGACCAGCTTACTCTGATTGTCTCCTCTCCTGTCTGTAGAAAGCCAGCCCAGCATCTCTCTGCTGAAGATTACCAAGCTCTAATAAGACTAAGATCTATCTACTCTATGATGCTATTCCTTCTTAAAGACTATCTCTCCCTCTCTCTCTTTCCTGCTAAAGTAGATAGCCTTTAGGCACCTAAGAGAAATTGTTCCTGAGCAAGGTAGCTTAGCGGTCCACGTCTGGAACCTAGTTAAGCCAGGCCAGAGACCTGGCCAGTCCTGGGCCCTGACATTATTCAAACATGGTATACAAATTGCCACTCAGTCCATGGAAAGATACTCAACATCACTAATCATTAAGGAGATACAAGTCAAAACCAAGATCATGTACCACTTCAGTCACCAGGACAGCTGTTACAAACACACACACAGAGACAGACACACACATATGAAACAACAAAGTGAGGGTGTGTGAAATTGGAACCCTTGTGCATTGCTGGTGAAAATGTCCAATGTAAAATGGTGCAGCGGCTGTGGAAAACAGTGCAGTTCCTCAAAAATTTAGATGTAGAATCACCCTATGATCCAGTAATTTTATTCTTAGATACATAATGAAAAGAACTGAAAGCAGGGACCCAAACAGGTATTTGTATACTAGTGTTCATAGCAGGATTGTGCATCTCAGAGGAAAGGTAGAGACAACACTAATGTCCACCACAAAGGGACAGGTGCGATGTAGAACATACATATGATGAAATTTCGTCCAACCCCAAATAGAAATGAAATTCTGGTACATGATAGAATATGGATAAACTGAAAAAATAACGATGTTATGTGAAATGAACTAGACTTATTTTGTGTGATTTCACTTCCAAGATGTTCTCAGAATGATCATATTCACAGAGACAGAAAATAGAACGGGAGTTAACAGGGTCTGGAGTGAGGGAGGATTTATTGTTTAATGAGCAGAGAATTTCAGGTTGGGCTCATAAAAAAGGTTCAAGATATGAGTAGTAGTGAGAGCACAAAAACTTAATGCCATAAATAGTACATTTAAAATGGTTAAAACTTTATGCTATGGTAAAAACGGTAGGAAAAGAAATACGAAAAGCAAGAAAGCAATGCCCACTGTTTTTTCTAGATAGGATCATATGTAAATACAAAACTGAAACTGGAAATTGAGGCAATCATTGTTCAGCCCATGCAGGGAGCAGGCCCAATGCAGAGCCTCTCATGGAGACAAAGGGGCAGAAAATCCTCAGCCCTGAAGGACATCATGGAGCCAAACATCCATTTACCAGAAGTAATAAATCCCTGTTAAAGAAAAGTGAGAGAAGAAATGAGCTATCAAGCCGCAAAAAGACATACAGGAAACTTAAATGCATATTGCAAAGTCTAAGAGCCAGTCTGGGAAGGATACTGTGTGATTCCACCTGTGTGACTTTCTGGAAAAAGTCAAAACAATGGAGACAGAAGGAAGATCAGTGGTCTCCAGGAGCTTCCAGGGGAGACAGGGATGACTGGGTGCAGCCCGGGATTCAGGGCAGAGAAGCAGCTCTCCTGGTCCTGAATTGGCAGGTACACATCATTATACATTTGTCAAAACCCACCAGCCTGCTGGAGGCAGAGGGGACTCTGCTGTAAGGGACCTCAGCTACTGACCATGTGTTAGCATTGTCTGGTCAAGTGGATGAATGCCCACACTATTGGAAAATGATCATAAAAGAAAAAAGGGGCAATGAAAAAATAAAGTCTATTAATTTAGAAAGCAGCTATTAGTAACCCTTACAGTATGCTAGCACCTGAGGAGAGGCAGTTTAAGATGGAAAGTTTTTCTCTGAATCCCATACAGGTGAGAGTCACCACATCTGCCTCTGAGGCAGCCCATCAGGAATGGGGTAGTGGTTGTAAATGACTCCAAGTGATTTGTCCCCTGCATAGCACAGAGTTCACACGTCCTGCTTGTTGCCCTAAACTACTCTTGTCTCTGGGGTAAAGCACATATTGCAAATGGTTTAAAAACTCCCTGAGTGTGTGTCAGGAGCACCTACCACAACACCTAGTTTCCTGCATATTACATGCACTTGCTAATATCTGTTGATGACTTTTTTCACCAGTTCTGAAAAACTGGAATATAGGTTTCTGTACCTGAGAGTGATTTATAACATGCATGTAAGCTCGCCTCCCACACTGATTCTTAGAATCCAATAGAGTCATCATATGCTTACCTTGCCCAATAACACACATTCACCAAAAGGAATAAACAGAGAAATATAGAACTTATTTTTGGGTCTCAGTGAACAAATTTCTCATAAACAGACCCATCTCTGTGATACCAGACAAATGGCGTCCTAGCCAGCTCAGCCGACTGGGGCTGGAGGACCTGCTGCCTCTGTCTTGGCGGCGTTGGCAGCAGCTGGCAGAGGAACCAGCAAGCTGGAGCATAGGCAAGATGGGGGAGCTTCCCTCCCCCAACAGAGGCTCCAGTAGCCAAAAGAACTGGACACTAGCTGGGGAAGACACTGGCGCCATGCTGTCTCCTCATGTGGACTTCTGGTGATTCCTCCATTGCATCCCTGATTGGTCTGTTTTCAAAACCTACTCATGATTGGTCTATTTTCAAAACCCAAAGCTCATTGAACAATTGCCCCTATATAAGCCCCTAAGTAAAGAGCCCAATTGCAGATTTCAGGAGGAAGAGCAGAAGAACAAAGAGGTTTGGCTCTGTAACACTTGTATCCTGATCTATAAGATTTGCCCCTTTATAAGAGCTGTAAATACTTGCAAGGAGGTTTGTCCCTTTATAAGAGCTGTAAAAACTTGCAAGGAAGTTTGTCCCTTTGTAAGAGCTGTAAATATTTGCAAGGAGGTTTGCCCCTTTGTAAGAGCTGTAAACACTTGCAAGGAGGTTTGCCCCTTTGTAAGAGCTGTAAACACTTGCAAAGAGGTTTACCCCTTTATAAGAGCTGTAACACTCATATTATAAAACCTATCTTACTGCTAATCCTACTCTATAAGGAGGTTTGGCTTGTTGCAAGAGCTGTAACACTTATACCTGTTGAATAAAACCTATCCTGTGGTCTGTCGCTTCATTCTTCCAACTGCTGAGACCAAGAGCCTGGGAATTCAGTGTCAAAAATCCGGTATCACCTGCTCCCTGCTACCTTCCACACCTGAATTCTCAACTTCTTTCAGATATCTTCCACAAAGCTTAGAGTTCTTACAGACTGAGAATAGGCAAAAATTTTCACTGCTGGTGGCTCAGCTTGAACTGTGTTCCTGCTGTCATCTTTTTTGGATCCAGGTGTGGTGTATTATAAGGATAATCAGCATTTGAAATCTAACAACTTGAGTTTCAGTCTTGACTTAGTCACTTAATACCAATGATACCAATGTAGCAGTTCTTTAAAATTTAACTTGTGTGCTTTCCTTGCTCTTCCAGACTTCCAGATTCTTTTAGTTTTAAAAAGATGCCAAGTGTAGCTTGTAGACTATAATTAATCTATCCACAAGTATATAATGCATGCCAGGAAGCACCATAAAAAATATAACTCGAATGTTTATGCAACTGTAATGGGTTTGAGTTGAAAGAAATTCAGAGGCTTTTTGTTGCCATCTTAAAATAAACTACAAATAGTGTGATATAACCAAGCAAACTCAACCGTCTCCTCTCTGTTTGATCTTCCCTCCTTTCCATAGGGATAATAGGAATATAAATTGGGCGCTCACCTTTCATTGGCAAGTTAATGTTGCATGCTCTATGATGTGAGGGAAGGCAGAAGAAATTCAAAGCAATTTAGCGTACAAAATATAACAAATTAATATCTCCTAAGAAATTGAGGTTTTTATGAATAGAGTATTAGTAATTTCTTAGGTGGACCCTGAAGGAGATCTTTGAAATAACCTGATTTATGTTGTGAAAAATACATCTAATTTTAATCATTTTTGTAGAGAATAATGTAAAATCTTATATTAAAGGTTTCATTCTTTCCTTCCACATACGACTGATGCATCTGTTTACCCAGGTCATCACGTCAGTACCTCCATCTCATTGTAGGGCATGATGTGAGTGCAAATGTGATTGGAAAACCAAACCAAGACAACCACCACCACTGAAGGGAGCCCGAAGGGGTGATGTCTGAAGGATGGCTACAACGTGCTTGGAAACTGGGCAAGACAGGGCTCCTAAAGCCAGAGAAGAAAGTTGAGGGTGAGGAGAGCCTCTCCATGCTTCAAATGGACTGGATCTCTGGGGTAGGAATCTTCCTGCCTTGTGAACTGTGATGGGCATTTGTCAACACACTGGCAGAAAACAAGCTTTTCCTCTTCCCTTCCTTTGGACAAGGGAAATTCACCTCAGGATTTGTCTAACTTTGGGGCATATGGATGACACAGGGTCACTAGAGGTCTTGCCTAAGGACATAACAATAATGACTTCCCCATAAGGGACTCAGGTCACTTGGCAAAGCTTTTCTTATGCATTGCCCAATCTCTCTATGGAAGGAACAGACACCCAATGGTTTCTTTGTGTCTGAAAACTGTGAACAAGGGAAAAGTGCCATAAAGGTTACACCCTAAAAATAACAGATTCACATTCAACCCTCCCCAGCCTGTCCAACCAGTGTGGTTTCTTTATTTTAATTAGACTATCTATTTTTAAATAGGACAAAAAATTATCCTTCCCTTTTGCTTCCAAAGGAATCATATTTGATTAACTCTCCAAAGCAAAATCATTCAAATCAAAAAAGAAAAAAAAAACCCAAATTCTTATACTTTTTCTTATCCAGGTTTTTATCTGGCTCATGCAATACTTTGCATTTGGAAAAAAAAAATACTTTTATTTTGAAATTTAAATTATTGTTCTATTATTTCAATTTTTTACTGATTTGGCCACTTTCACTTCTGAGAACCCATACAAAAAATAATAATATATAACCATCAGGTAAAAAATATTTTATATAGATCTGGTGTGGTGGCTCATGTCCATAATCCTAGAACTCTTAGCAGGCTGAGGTGGGAAGATTGTTTGAGCTTATGAGTTCAAGACCAGCCTGTGTAACAGCAAAACTCTGTCTCTACTAGAAATAGAAAAAGTTAAATGGACATTGTGATTGGTGTTTGTAGTTCCAGTTACTGGGGAGTCTGAAACAGGAGGATCACTGGAGCCCAGGCATTTGAGCTTTCTGTGTGCTAGACTGATGCCATGGCACTCCACCCAGGGCAATAGAGTGAGACAAGGAGAAGAGGGGAGAGGGAATGGGAAGAAAAGAAAAATGAAAATATTTTGTATGTATTGTATGTGGCTATTTATATAATATTCATATATTTATATTATAAGTATATACTAATACATCATATGTATTTATATATACCTATCATGTATGTATTTGTACATATGTATATGTTTATAGATATAGGTATAGAGGAATAATAAAATTAAACTTGTTTCCCAATAATTGAATACAAATTATAAACTATTAATTAGGTCAACATAACATTTAAATTGTAATTTAAAAGCCTAGAAAATATTTTTTTGCCCTCTTTTAAAGTGAAAATATATTTAATTTTATTTATGGATTTATTTTGCCATTTATATTTTTTAATTTTTTATTTTTATTAAATCATAAACACAGATCATGCAGACATTAATGCATTTATGGGGTACAATGTGCTGATTTCATCCAGAATTAGGAATGCTTACATCACACTGGTTAATATATATCTCATTTTGTTTACTTAATTATTGTGTGAAGACATTTATATTCTATACTAAGAGATTCAATGAGTACCTTTGCATTATGAACCATTGGTGTGATCCCACCATTCACTGTCCCTCAATCTGACCTCCCCCGACCCTTTATATCCCCACTCCTCCCTCCTTCATCCTGGGCCATAGCTGTAATCTATTCTTCATATGAAAGTGTGAGTGATTATAAATTGGTTTCATAATAGTACTGAGTACATGGGATAGTTTTTCTTCCATTCTTGAGATACTTTACTAAGTAGGATATCTTCCAGCTCCATCCATGTAAATGCAAAAGAAGTAAAGTCTCCATCTTTTTTAAGGCTGCTTAATATTCCATGATATACATATACTACAATTTATTAATCCATTCATGGGTTGATGGGCTCTTGGGCTTCTTCCATGACTTGGCTATTATGAATTGAGTTGCAATGAACAATCTGGTATAAATTTCTTTGTTGCCAAATAATTTCTGGTCTTTTGGCTATATACCTGGTAGAGGAATTGCAGGATCAAACAGCAGGTCTACTTTTAGATTCCTAAGTATTCTCCATACTTCTTTCCAGAAAGGATGTATTCTTTCACTCCAACCAGCAGTGCAGAAGTGTTCTCTTTTCTCCACATCCTTGCCAACATCTGTAGTTGTGGGATTTTATTATGTGAGCCACTCTTACTGGAGTAGATGATATCTCAAAGTGGTTTTGATTTCATTTTTCTGATGATTAAAGATGATGAGCATTTTTTCATGTGTCTGTAGGCCATGAGCCTATCTTCTTCAGAGAAGCTTCTGTTCAAGTCCTTAGCCCACAATGAAATGGGATTACTTGTTCTTTTCTTATTAATAAGTTTGAGTTCTCTGTGGATTCTGGTTATCAAACCTTTATCAGAAGTGTAACCTGCAAATATCCTCTCATTATGAGGGATGTCTGCTTGCTTTACTTACTGTGTTCTTGGCAATACAGACAGTTTTTAGTTTGATCAGATCCCAGTAATGTATTTTTAGTGTTGCTTCAATTGCCCCAGGGGTCCTTCTCATAAAGTATTCTTCCAGGCCAATTTCTTCAAGTGTTTCTCCTGCACTCTCTCCAAGAATCTTTATTGTTTCATGTCTTAAGTTTAAATTTTCCATCCAGTGAGTCAATTTTTGTTAATGGTGAAAGACGTGGGTCTAGTTTTAGTCTTCTATGAGTCAACAGCCAATTCTCCCAGCACCATTTTTTAAATAGGGAATCTTTCCCCCATTTTATATTTTTGATAGGCTTATCAAAGATCAAATGATGATAATTGTCTGGGTTCATCTCTTGGTTCTCAATTATCGGCCATACAACTACCTCTCTATTTTTAGTGCCAATAGCATGCTGTTTTGATCACTATAGATTTATAGTATACTCTGAAGTCTTGTAGCATGATTCCTCCTGATTTGTTTTTATTTCTGAGTAATGTCTTGGCTATTCCAGGTTTTTTCTGATTCCATATAAAACAAAGTACTATTTTTTCCAGATCTTTAAATTATTATGATGTTGCTTTGCAAGGGATTACATTAAATTTGTGAATTGCTTTGGGTAATATGGACATTTTAACAATGTTGATTCTTCCCAGACATGAGCCTGGTATGTTTTTCTATTTGTTAACATCTTCAGCTATTTCTTTTCTCAGAGTTTCATAGTTCTTTTTATAGAGATTTTTCACGTAGAAGAGATATTACAAAGAGATATTACATCTTCTTTGGCACAACTGTAAAGGGAATAGAGTCCTTGTCTGTTTTTTCAGCTTGAATATTTTTCGTATATGTAAAAGCTACTGATTTGTGAGTATTGATTTTGTATCCTGAGATGCTACTGAATTCCTTGATCACTTCTAAGAGTTTTGTGGTTGAGTCTCTGGGATTTTCAAGGTATAAAATCATATCTCTGAAGAGCGAAAGTTTGATCTCCTCTGACCCTATTTGTATACTTTTGATCACCCTCTCTTGCCTGATTGCTATGGCAATATATATGTGTGTGTGTGTGTATATATATATATATATATTTTAATTGAATCATAGCTGTGTACATTAATGCAATATGCTGGTTTTATATATCATTTGAAATTTTTTCAACAAATTGGTTAATGTAAACTTAATGGCATTTTCTTAGTTATTGTGATAAGACATTTATATTCTACACTTAGTAAATTTCACATGTACCCTTGTAAGATGCAGCCTAGGTGTGGTCTCACAAATTACTCTCCCTCCACCCATCCTCCCCTTCCTCTCCCCTCTGCTCCCTCTTCCCTTTCCCCTTCTTCTTGGGCTATAAATAGGTTATATCTTTCATATGAAAGTTATAAATTGGCTTCATAGTAAGACTGTGTACATCGGATACTTTTTCTTCCATTCTTGAGATACTCTGCTAAGAAGAATATGTTCCAGTTTGATCCATGTAAACATGTAAGAGGTAAAGTATCCATCTTTCTTTAAGGCTGCATAATAGTCCATGGTGTACATATACCACAATTTATTGATCCCTTCATGGGTCAATGGGCACTGGGTCCTCTTCCATGTTTTAGCAATTATGAATTGCTCTGCAATAAACATTCTGGTACATATATCTTTGTTATAATGTGATTGTTGGTCTTCTGGATATATATGTAGTAGGGGAATCTAATGGCAGGTCTGTTTTTAGATCTCTAAGTGTTCTCCAAACATCTTTCCAAAAGGAATGTATTAGTTTACATTTCTACCAGCAATGTAGAAGTGTTTCCTTATCTCCACATTCACACCAACATGTCTGGTTTGGGGATTTTGTGATGTGGGCTAATCTTACTGGACTTAGCTGATATCGCAAAGTAGTTTTGATTTGCATTTCTCTGATGATTAAGGATGATTAGCATTTTTCATGTGTCTACAGGCTGTGCACCTGTCTTCTTCAGAGAAATTTCTCTTCAAGTCCCTTGCCCACCCTGAGATGGGATCACTTATTCTTTTCTTGCTAACACATTTGAGTTCTCTGTGGATTCTGGTTATTAAACTGTGTCAGAGACATGACCTGCAAATATCTTCTCCCATTCTGAGGGCTGTCTGCTTGCTTTACCTACTGTGTTTTTGACTGTGCAGAAACTTTTTAGTTTGATCATGTCCCAGTAGTGTATTTTTGATGTTGTTGCTTCAACTGCTCAGGGGTCCTCCTCATAGATTATTCGCCTAGGCTGATTTATTCAATACATTTCCCTGCACTTTCTTCTACTATTTTTATAGTTTCGTGTCTTAAGTTTAAATCTTTATTCCAGTGAGAGTCTGTCTTAGTTCTTAGTGAGAGTCACTATAGAGAGGGTTAATAGTGAGACCAATAGTGGGTCCAGTTTCAGTCTTCTACAGCTCGCCAGCCAGTTCACTCAGCACCATTTGTTAAATAAGGGACCTTTTCCCCTCTCAAAGTTTCTAATTGGCTTGTTAAAGATTAAATAACTGTAAGTAGCTTGGTTCATCTCCTGGTTCTCTATTCTGTTCCATACATCTATCTCTCTGTTTTTGTACTAGTACCATGCTGTTTTGGTCACTATCTATTTATAGTATAGAATGAGGTCTGGTAGTGTGATTCCTCCTGCTTTGTTTTTATTTCTGAGTAATGTCTTGGCTATTTGAGTTTTTGTCTGAACCCATATAAAACGAAGGGTTTTTTTTTTTTTTTTTTTTGAGGCTTTAAAGTATGACAATAGAGCTTTAATAGGGATTGCATTAAAATAGTATATAGCTTTGGGTAGTACAGACATTTTGATAATGCTGATTCTTCCCAGGCATGAGCATGGTATGTTTTTCCATTTGTTAACATCTTTAGCTATTTCTTTTCTTAAAGTTTCATATTTCTCTTTATAGAAATATATTCATTATATATATATATATATATATATATATATATCACATCCTTTGTTAGGTAAACTTCCAAATATTTCATCTTCTTTGACACTACTGTGAATACAGTAGAGTACTTGACTGTTTTTTCAACTTGTCTATTGTTGGTATATATAAAGGCTACAGATTTATGAGTGTTGATTTTGCAACCTGAGACGTTGCTGTATTTTTTGATCACTTTTAGGAGTTTTATAGTAGACTCCCTGGTGCTTTCAAGATATACAATTATATCATCTGCAAAGAGTGAAAGTGATCTCTTCTGACCCTATATGAATACCCCTGATCACCTTTTCTTCCCTAATTGTGATGGTTGAGACTTCCATTACAATGTTAAAAAGCAGTGGAGACAATGGGCAACCTTGCTTGGTTCCTGATTTGAATGGAAACGATTTGAATTTAACTCCATTAAATATGATATTGGGTGTGAGTTTGCTGTAGATGGCCTCTATCAGTTAAAGAAATGTCCCTTCTATACCAATTTTCTTACGTGTTCTGATGAATGGATGCTGGATATTATCAATAGCTTAATCTACATCAATTGAAGAGAATCATATTTGTTTATGTGATTAATTATATGTATAGATTTGTGTATATTGAACCAGCCTTGAGACCTTGGGATAAAACCCACTTGGTCATGGTGTATAATTTGTTTGATATGATTCTGTTTGTTAATAATTGAAATCTCATCATATTGAGTTTTACCCTTAATAAATATGAAGTGACCATACTTATCTTTCCTTACTTCTGTTGCTTTAAAGTGTACTGTATCTGATCTGCTAATAATTTTGCAACACCTGCTTTTTTTCTGATTGCCAGTTGCCTGAAATATAGAGGATCATCCCTTCACCCTGTTTCTACATTTATTTTTTTAAGGTAAGATGAGATTCTTGTATGCAGCAGATATCTGGCTTGGGTTTTTGTATCCAGTCAGCCAACCTGTGTCTCTTTAGAGAAAAATTTAAGCCATTCACATTAATTGAGAATATTGACAAGCCTGGTAGAATGTCGGGTATCGAGTTTGTCAAAAGTCCAGTGGACATTTTTAATCCTTTTGCCACTGTGGAAGTTGGAACTTGATCAAAAGTTTCTGAGTGAGTTTACTTTTATGGTGGAGGATTGTGCTAGTCATTAGGGAAGATAGGTCTGAGAATGTCCTAGAGAGCTGGTTTACTTATGGCAAATTTCTTCAACATGTAAATGTCATTAAAATATTTAATTTCTCCATAATAAATGAAACTCAGTTTAGCTGGATACAGGATCCTGTGTTGAAAGTTATTTTGTTTTATGAGATTAAAATTTGATGACCAACCCTCTTCTAGCTTGAAAGATTTCATCAGAGAGATCTGTAGTCATTCTAATATTTTTCCCCTTGTATGTTATGGTTTTCTTACATCTGGCTGCTTTCAGAATTTTCTCCTTTACATTAACTTTATTGAAGTTAATTATGATGTGTCTGGGGATTCTCTTATTCAGGTTGAGTTGTTCTGGGGTTCTGAAACTGTCTCCTGTCTGAATTTCAGAATCTTTTGGCATGTCTAGAAAGTTATCCTTCCTAATCTCATGAAGAAGGGCCTCTGTGCTTTGTGAAGCAACTTTCTCAACTTCAGGAATTTTTATAAGGCAAATATTCATTTTCTTTGAATTATCCCAAAGCTCTCTTAGAGAATGATCCATTTTTGCTCTTCATTTATCTTCCTCTTTGAGCACCTGGGATTGTTCAAAAGTTTTGCCTTCAGTGTCAGAAATCCTTTCTTCTGCTTGCTCCATTTTGTTACTGAGGGAGTCTACTGTATTTCTCAGATCTTTAAGGGCTGCAAATACTTGTCCCAATGTGTCAAAATCAGTATTTATTTTGTCTTTGTATTCATTGAATTCTTGAGACAACTTTTGAAATGCTCCTTGAATTTCTAATTTCAACTTTACCTCCATTCTATTAATCTTATTTGCAATCCAAATTCAGAATTCGATTTCTGACATCTCTACCATTTGTTTATGAATGGGATCTTCATTTGTGTCTGCCATATCATCACTTGGGGAGTTGATCTACTCTGGTTATTCGTGCTACTAGAGATTTCCTGTTGATTCCACCCCATGATGAGTTTACACCATTTGGCTAGATGAGTAGATAAGGTGAAGTTGGGTTGAGGGGCTCCTAGAGTAGTGATTAACCAGCATTTTGCCCAAGAGCTGGGACTGGTGTCTGTACCTTTACCCCCAGAGCTTTGGAAAGGACCTGCATGGTGCTATGACACTGGAGACTTACTTGCTGTGATGGGACTAAGTGGTTCTGTCTTGTTTTCAGCTGGTCTCTATCCTACCCTAGTGAATTAGTTACTTTGGGTTGAAGTCTCATTTGTGGAGAAATAATAGCAATTAAGTCACCCCATTCCTCAAGGGGCAACACCTGGGAAAGGAAAATCAAACCTTCCCACAACCACGCACCCAGGGTACCACTTTGGATAGTCCTTGGGTGATTGGTCCAGTCTGAGAGATTCAAAACAATTGTCCCATTCAGCATCTGGTCTCAAGTGGGAGAGTTCAAAAAGTCTTCATCAACTAGATAGCAGACATCTGCTGGCTGCCCAAGTATGACTAGTTCTGATGCTCCTTTGATTCAGAAAGACTCCCTCCCCCCAGAAAATTAATTAGTCTGGGAAGGTTGATGCCTCCTTCCCCACCTTGCATCTCTGTTACACTCAGTCACTGGTAACCCTGAAGGACTGTCATCCAGTTTCCTTCAATGAGCAGATGTTCCTCCAGGGAGTTGTGCCTGCTTGAGTCACAGGGAGATCGATGTCTCCTTGGCCAGGCTTTCACACTCTGCCACCATGTGGCAGGGGAAGCTGAGGCCTGACAACCTCACATGGTTAATGGAAACTGGGGTGGTTCACTCAGTTTCAGCCCCGCCCCGATTGATTTTGTTGACACTTATATTTTCGTATTTTCGCAGAATTTGTGATTCTATTCTGGCTAAAACCAGGTGCTGTTTGAGTTCACAGAAACTGTGACTCAGCCCAGGTCTGTGCCACTGCCCGGAGCTGGCATGTCTGTCTCCATTGCAGTCTGTATTGGGGAGGGTGCAGTTAGATCTCACACTGACCTCTCATTTCCAGCCTCTTTCCACCTGCTTTTGTCTAAGCTATGATCCCCTGATGGCCTGGTGTTGGTGTTTCTTAGGCTCACTAAAGCAGTCTTCTGGCTCAGCCCTGCCCTGGGTGTATGCTGTTTCTGTGAACACGTCTTCAGTTCTCCATCCCACTGTGCTCTGCCTATGCCAATACTGCCTCAGGCATATCTTTTGCTCATCAAGTCTATGTTACTGTCCCAAATCCATTGCGCTAGTGTCTGCCACCTGAGAAGATGCCTGGCTTTTTCTGGTTTCCCAGAGAGACAAGGAGTATCCTTCCAAAATATGCCCAGGGGTGGGAGCCTATTGTGTCTGCTGCTGCCACTGCTGCTCTATGCTGGGGGCACTGCTTCTCCCTTTCCCATACAATTCCTTCATTCCACTGTTTTCTCCTTACACCTGTGTTGCAGAATCATCACAGACCTGCAACAGCCCACACCCTCTCCATACCTCTCAAGAAAATGCCCAAGAACCTGGACTCCATAGGGGACAGTCTTCCAGACCTTGGAGTGAGAGTGGAGGGGAGTGCTGGGGGTTTAGAATTGCAGGTAGAGAACATATACAGTTTTATGCCTGGCAAGAGAGTGCCATGGCACCCTAGTAGGGGAAGGAGTTCTGGTTTTTAGAGGGTCTCTTCCATGGGCTAAAATGGGAGGATGTTTGAACTCTGCTCACTTGTTTGTAGAAAGTATGTTGTGAGACATTCTCCTGGGGGATAGGACCCCTTTCTTCATGACAATGGATTTTGTACATATTGTTTGTATCCTTGGGGTTGCAGCTCGTCTCAGCACAGTTGATATGCATTCTTCAACCTTCTTTCTTGGCTCAGTTCCAAACCATCAGCTTACTTGCTAAACTTCTGTCCTTTAACTCTCCTTCTGGATGGGAACCTCTGTGGAAAGCTGGGTCCAGTCGGCCATCTTCAAGTGTGGATATATTTTAATTGTCATAATAATCAAACTTAATTAGCAGATTTTGCCTAGCCAATTGCCAATTAAGTAATATGGTTTTAATCCTGAATGTCAAAATTCATTACATAATTTTGTTAGTTATTTTTTGTTTAAAAATAATATAAACTTTTTAAAAGTACAAAGTGTTTATATGTTCATAGAACTTGCTGGGAATACCTCAGGCACTTCAGCATTGTATTTAAAAGTAATTAAAATATATATACCATGGACCTAGGAGAATATTTTTATCATGATATGTGATTACTTATCTAAATAAATAATGACATAATATAGATTTTTTTATTATTTTATGCATCAAAAGTTGCTTTCATGTGGGTCACTATGAAATTTTTGAGACAGACATTATTTTCCTTCCAAGACACACAGTCTGTAGCCTGGTCCTTTCTGATTTACCTGTTCAAGTTTCAACTTGCCTGGTTTATCAGAGTTGCTGAGAGAGCTTCATTTGTTCCCATTCCTGCAGATTTTATGTGTCTTGATTGTGGGGTATCTCAAAACGTTCATAATGACCCATATGATGATCAACAGGAGGTCAAATAAATGTACAAGGAAGCTCAGCCTTGTCTTCCTTGACACATAGTCCTGAGCATAATGGTATTGGGAGATGCTAATAATGGAGTATTGTTACAAAATCACTCACAGTAGCTCATGTCACAGCATCAGCTCTTCCTCTGAAGTCCATTTATCTAAAATAAGCCAGTCACAGTGTTTGTGCATTTCTCCATTAAGAATGGTAACAAGAAATAATTTCCTATCAGCTGTTACTCAATGACATGATACCCTATGAAGAGCAATTTAAAGTTAATTCTTCATTGCTTAATTTAGGAATAATCCTTCAAGTGTAAGACTTTCCTCACTGTACTTATGCTGCAAACCAATTCATATTATTTATCCCAGGACTTCTTTAAACCACAAATTTTAAATTTTTAAAAGTCAGTTTCAACCTGAGATTAATGCTTCAGGCAGAATTTGGTTTTGGTTTATATTTTTTTTATTTTTGATTGTTATGGTCATATATATTTCTGGGGTACACGTGATGCTTGTACAGGCATACAATATATGATAATCAATTCAGGGTAAATAAGTATCCATCACTGCAAGGATTTATCATTTCTTTGTATTAGGAACATTCCAGTTCCACACTTTCTTATTTTAAAGTACTCCTAACTTGTTGTTGACCATACTCATGTAGTTGTCCTATCAAACATTGTTCATTCTGTCTAACTACCTCACCCTATTTTGCTCTCATGCCTGCTTTCTTCTTCCCTCCCTTCCAGCCTGTGGCCACCACTATTCTAGTCTCTGTCTCCATGAAATCAATTGTTTCAATTTTTAGGTCCCACAAAAGACTGAGAACATGCAAAATTTGTCCTTCTGTGCTTGGCTTATTTCACTTAATATAAAGTTTTATTCCTGTCCCTGCTAATCCATTTCAGAAAGAATAGTTTAAATTAAAATGGCTATCTGTCACAACATCCCCTTGGTTGTGGGAGTCTGTTCTGACATATTTCATTTGTGGCTCTATGCAAAAGGATTTAGGCAAATATACACCTACCCAGAGATCGGAACCAAAGGAGTGAACAGCAAAGAAAAAAGGTGAAGGAAAGAAGGGGAAGTAGACATGAGATGCTAAAAGTGTTTTCTACATACAGTTATCAAAACACGGGTTTGCTTTCCCACTTTCTGCCCCCAACTGAGCCTCAGATGTCTCCACTTTGAGGGGGAAGGGTCATTTGTCACCTGTGAAAATAGCCATTGAAATTTTTCTAATTTTACCATTTCCCTCAAATATCTGCACTTTTTTCCTGAATTCAGGGTCTTTGTAGGTACTTTCTGAGTCAGGTCACATGCTCTGCTTTCTTCACAGTGCACACACTCAATTTCCCTTAATGACATTGTTCACTGTGAAATTCATACAGGTTGATAGGTCAATTGTCAACAGATAATGATAAACAATGTAAATAAGTTCCCAAGTGCTATATTGTAGGTGCAAGAAAATTGGGGTGTTATGAAACATGAAGACATTGACTCATAGAGCATTGTAGCATTGTAGACTAGGGGGTTCTTAGGGAATGCAGAAGATGACTCTCTGGAAGGAGCTTTTCAGAATAATTTTACAGCTATTTTTTACAAAAGACAATATCTCAGGGTGGTTTTGATTTGCATTTATCTGATGATTGTGGACAGTGAGCAATTTTTCATGTGTTTTTTTGCCATTCATCTGTCTTCTTGAGAGAAACTTCCATTCAAGTCTCCTACCCACTTATAAATGGGATGATTTGCTCTTTTCTTGTTGATTAATTTGTGTTCTCTGTAGATTCTACTTATCAGATCTTTGTCAGATCTGTAACATGCAAATGTTTTCTCACATCCAGAAGGCTGTCTATTTGCCTTAGCTGTGGTACTCTTAGAGGTGCAGAGGCTTTTTAGCTTGATCAAATGCCACTTATTTATTTTTGGTGTTGCTCCAAATGCTAGGGGGGATCTTCCTCATAAAATATTTTCCCAGGCCAGTATCTTCAAACATTTTTCCCATACTCTCTTCTAGGTTTTTTGTTGTTTCATATCTTAAATTTAAATCTTTTATCTAACAAGAACCAATTTATGGCAGTGGTGAAAAGTGTGGGTCTACTTTTCATCTTCTAGATGTGGCTAACCAGTCTCCACTAAGATTAGCCCACCTCACAAAGTCATAAAACTGCAGATTCTGGCTTGGATTTAGAGAGAAGGGAACGCCAAAAAGTGAACACTTTGGCGTTGGTGGTGGAATTGCAAACTAATACAACTTTTTTAGAAAGAAGTATGAATAATTCTTAAAGAACTAAAAGTTAATCTTCCATTCCATCCTATAATTCCATTACTGGGTATCTACTCAGAAGAACAAAAATCATTTTACCACAAAGACCTTTGTACCAGAATGTTTATTGCAGCTCAGTTCATAATTGCCAAGTCATGGAGGCAACTTAAATGCCCATCTTCCCTGGAATGGATCAATAAACTGGCATATGTATACCATTCAGCCATAAGAAAAGTTGAAGACTTTTTCTATTATGTTCACCTGGAAGGAGTTGAAACACATTTGTAAGGTATCTTAAGAATGGAAAACATATATCCAGTGCTCTCAATACTAATATAAAATCAATATATAAACAATTGCATATCTATGTGAACAATAAAACACAATACAGTCTAGTGAGGGGGAGGGAGAAAAAGGGAGAGGTTGGGGAGAAGGAGAGGGTGATTGGAGGAAGGTGGGAGGGCAAGTGGCAGGATCTCACATAATGTGCACAATGTGAGGGTGTTCAGCATGTCTCCTGGGTGAAAGGCTCACCTACAAATTTAACTTTACTCTGGAAGTAAGAAGAATGTAGCCTAAAAATCTGTACCCTCATATTAATTTAAAATGAAAAAATTTTTTCTCAAAAAAATGAAAATAAAAGACCTTTCTCAAATTAATATTCAGAAATAAATCAATGTAAAACATTCTAGGTGTGTTAATGGGTAGGTACAGGTTACTTAGGAAGATGGAATTTAAACTTTACCAAGAAAGTATTGCTGGGGTTTCAAGCAGCTGCCTGCATCCTGAGTTCCTAGAACACTCTTGGTACCAAAATACCCAGACACACCACAGTAAGGCAAGCATGAGACAGAGTTTATTGAGGAAGAGAAAGATATGCCTATAGAGCAAGATACAGGTTTATAGAGCAAGACACATTCACCAAAGACAGCAAACAGACCCCATCACAACAAGCAAGTAGGCAAAGAGGCCCTTTATAGCTGGTGGTTCTTTAATACCACCTAGATCAGGCCTGTGGTTCAGAGATCACCTTGCAATTGGAGTCTTATTGTGTGCACTGATCTCCTATGAGCCTCTCTGACAGCCCATGGGAAGGTGGTGGACCACAATGTAGATTTATGCTAATGATATGATAATTAGTTTTAAGGTTGTTCTGAGTCATCTTAAAGACTATTGTACCTGTTTTTAGGCTAAAGAGTTTTCTACATACTTTTGAGGTTGGCAGCTAAATTCTGACTAGTAGATTATTAGAGTGTTCTCTCCTCCCCAGGAGTGAGCAATCATTCCAGAGAAAGTTAAGGTGGGCAGCACAGAGATAGGGGCTTCACCCTTGCCCTCCTTCCCCAGGACAGCCCGATTCCTAGCTGTCCACCTAACACATACTAAATAAATTGAAATAGGAATTTTGACAAAAATGTCCACACCATATTTAAACTCAAGTTTGGCAAAACTTAAATATACCTCCTAGCCAGAAAGTCCAGTTGGCTGAAAATCCAGACTTTTAGAGGTGAACTTTAGTTTACAAAAAATGAAATTTGGCAGAAAAGTGATGAATATGAAAGAGAATGATTTGAAATAATAAAGGAACTTCTGAAATGGCCAGAAGGGAATTTCTCAGTGTATCCCTTTGAAGAGAGAGTGAGAAAATAATCTCCCTATCAAATTAGGTAACTGACAGGTGGTCTGAGTATGTCAGAAAGACATGTAATTGTTTCAAGTTGAAATTTAGAAAAAGAAGGTGAGAACTCTGGAAATAAGTCAGGGAAGAGCCTATTTGAAGAATGTGCCACTGGTCTAAACATAATTCTCTGTATAAAAGGAAAAAAAAAATAAACAAATGCAAAGGTATGGCCACAGAGAGATTCCACATATTAATAAATAATACATTCAAAATGTCTCAGTTTTGTGCTCTTCTTGAAAGCTTTAGTACTTAGGCCATTTCTCACATTGAAATCATGTTGAAAAATACAATTATAAACCTCAATGAGTAACTCTATTTAAATGAGTTTCAAGATAAAGTTGATTTACAACAAAGTCCTTTTGGATGTCAAATTTTATTTCATTAAAAATTCTTTATTATATACCACATCTAGGTTAATTTATATAAATTATATATAGTTTCCTCTTCTACTGACAGATAAAATGTCCATTCTTCCTTTAATGGCTGACCTCTAACCTCTCTTGAATTGCAAAGGCCTGGGTCTATTATTCCATCATTCTCTTGCATCATTAGCTTTTGAATTTATTGCTTTCTACATGAATATTTTTAAAGTGTGCCCCATAAATGAATCAAAGAAATAGAAAACTTATTTCTCCAATCAAATATCCCTTTCTAGCTGCTACAATTTAATTTATTTGCTTTCTTTCTCAACCAGATATTCAGAAGTTTCTGCCAAAATTGTCTTCAATTGCTTATTTTCAATTTTTTTCTCTTTATTTTTTTTTAAATTCCCTTGTTAGACTTGAGGCTTGATAATTTGTGACTAAGAGAGCATCATATATCCAAATCCTTCAAAAAGAAAGAGTATGTTGCAGGCTCTCAGAATTCCTTTGGAAGGGAATGACCATTCAGCTTCCCAAGGTAACTATCTTGAATTTTCCCATCCCCATTTGTATTGGTGTGATATATAAATGAAACCATCATATACACATGCATTCTTTGATTTAGATTCTTTTCTTCAATATTATGTTTGAGATATTTACCCTTATTGAAGTGTTTAAATCGTTTTATTACTATAAACTACTTCTTTATAGGAAGAACATTTTTCATTTATTTCATTTCATTTTTGATAAATGGTCATTATTTTTGTTTCCACTTTTTTGTTGATATAAATAAAGCAGTTATGAACATGCTTTTACCTGTCTCATAGTGCATAAGTATATGCTGAGAGAGAAATTACAGGGTCATAGGGAGGAATATATTCAGCTATCACAGGTGCTCCTGTATTCATCAAACATTTAGTATCTCCTGTTCTTTCATTTGATTCACTCTGGAGAAAGTATAGAGATTTCACATTAAATAATAATTGAATTTCCCAGAAATCTAGTGATGTTTTAAATACCTTTTTTGCCAGTTTGGTTATTCTGTTTTTCAAAAATATGTGTTCAAGTATTTCATTCATTTTTATTCATTTGTCCTTTTGTACTGGTTTATTTTAATTTCTAATACATTATGGTTATGAGCTCTTTGTCAATTTTATATATGCAAATACTCTTACTTCACTCAGCAGCTTGCTTTCCATTTTTACACTTTTTATAATGAAAGTAGTTTATTGCTTTTAATAATCATTATTTTTCCTTATGATTAGCAATTTTGCAACCAGGTTGAAAAACATTTATCTCCTTCACTGGCACTAATGTGTTTCCCTGTCTGATCTTCTGGAGGTGTCTCCTTTTACTTCTTTGTTTAGGTGTACAACATATCTGAGACTGGTTTTCGTGTATGTTGTGTATTAGTAATTAATATTCTCTTTCCTTATGAATGTTCCATTGACACAGTATCATTTCTTTTAAACATCATCTATTTCCATTGCTGTTCTGAGGGAGGAATCATTTCTCTAATCTCATGCCCTTCTGTAGCTGATACAGTTTGATTTATGTGCTTGCTTCCCAGCCAGACATTCAGAAATTCATCAGAGGTTTTGTACTGTACTTCTTAGTCTCCCAATGATCTACCCAACTAATGGATTCTTTGATTAAAAATAAATAAATAAATCAGGCATCTTTCTATGCCAGTGTCTAATTCTAGATTATATTTGAATTCCCTTTTCCTGTTTTTGTCCAATGTTGCAATCTCTTAAATATTATATCTTTATAGTAATTACTGATATTTCATATTTTTATTTGTGTTACTTGGTTGTTTAACTTGGTTTATAGCTCTTTTGTGATCTAGGAATGTTATTTTTGAAGTGGCAGTATTAAGAGTATGTTGTTTTACTTATACAGAGAATTCGTGTATTACATATTATAAATGTTGTACGTAAGCTTCTGCTAATACCTTTAATGCCTCTAATAACCAATAAGGTCGGCACTACCACTATCCCCATACTATGAATGAAGAAGCAAAGTCAGAGAGGCACTGGCGCAAAGAAGGCAAGCAGAATGTGATGCCGGCAGGCAGCGGGAGGGGCAGCAGCTGTGTTCAGATCTGGGCACCTGACTGCAGAGCGAATGCCTTTGTTTTGCAAATTCTCCTTCTTTCAGAACTGTTTTCGTTTTCCTTCTCAGAGGAGAGAGTTAGTGGCTGACACTAGCATTTAGCTGTAAAAACTGTAAGAAAAGCTAGGTTTAAGAGTTTTTCTTTATTTGACATAATAAATAGAATTTATTATCAGATTGAGATATAAAATGAGAGAAAAAGAAAGAGTCCTGAGTGACTATCAAGTCTGGAGCCTGAGTGAGCAGGGAGGTGGTGTGAGGAAGCACAGGGAAGTGGACTCCTGGAAGAGAGACAGGGTCCAGGGGAAATGCCCAAGAAATAGCCAAGTGACCAATTTCAGGCAGGAGCCTCAGGTATGTAAATGATACTTAAAACTGTGAAGTAGAATTAAATTCCCTCAGAAGGAAGTGTACAGAAAGAAAATGAGAATAAAGTTTGAGAGGGCATGTTGCTTACTTAAGTGGGAAAAGCATGCTTGGACTATTCACACTTCTCTCCCGCTTCTGGGATTCTAAGGGCTACATTTAACAAAGTTAGTGGAGATCATTACATCAGGATGTCTGATAAAATTGTGTTACAGCCCACTACTCCACAAAACCTGTAGTTAAGAGATGGTGAGAGGGAAATGTCTAAGACAGGCTGGTTTGAAAGTACTTACACTGGAGTCACTTGGACATACAAAGAGAAGAAGCTGAAACATTCAGAGTAATCTTAAGGATTCTGAGTGTTTGTATGAAGAATGTCTGGACTATCCCATTATTAAGCCAGCTTAACACAGCATTAAAATGAGTAATTTATACCCTTGGATGTATGGGTAAAGAACTAAGCTACTAGCAATAAATTATAGAAGTCAAGTATTACACTTGGGATTGTTTTTCATAATTCCAGCGTATTTAGGGAGGGTATGATGCTTTACTCAAAAGAACACATCAACAACAGAGCACAAATTATAAAGTAGCACTGATTATGAACTTTGCAGTACATCCCTGAAAGTAAAAAGTATATGTCACACTGCCTGGAAGCTCAGAAGTATTTGAACAGCAGTGTTACTAGAGAAGGCATATTCCAGCTCAGGCATACATTAGTTAAACTTAGACTTTGATGATATTTCCAGTATTGAACATGTTTTGAAGCAGTTAAATTTCACCCAGCAGTACCTTGGGATAGTTGGTATTTACCTCCACAGCTTTAGCACAACATATAATTATATAATCATTCTCCTTTGTCATTTTCATCTGAGAGAGCAAAGAATTAAAAGTAAAAAAAAAAAAAATCGGGGGTAGGGGAATGTTAAGTATGCAGTTCTAAGAAAGGAGGTACCACACCAGGACCATGGGAGGAAGACCAGACAGATGTGGGGTCACCCAGGGGTAGGGAAGGGAGTGAGCCAGGGGAGAGTAAGCACCCATTTCGGATGTGGCTGAGAAACTGCTTATGGTGAGGACAATGTTTTGGCCAAGGTCTTTGGCAGAGTTTAGGGCACTAGTAACGTGCATCCAGAGGGAGATCCAAGGCAGTGAATGGAATGAGAGACGCCTGAAATGAGCTGGAGAATGAATGGATGCTGAGGAGCTGAGGGCAAGGGTAGAGAAGACTTAGGAAGATGCTGAGGAAGAGATTGAGAACGCAAGGCATGGCATTAGACATGTGTGATCTGAGATGCGCTTTGGTGATGAAGGTAACGCTGCAGCCCGAGAGGGGAGTGTAATTACAATAAAAAAAGCCCACGAAAACTTGAGACTGACCTGCGATGACACTTTCTTTGGATGGTTTCCTTTTTATATTTAGAGCTTTATGTCCTCTGAAATTTATATATCATAAAGAGATGAATTACAAATCATATTCTGTTCTGTTCATTTTCTAAATAAGCAGTGTTTTAATGCCACATATGGAGAAATGTTTCCTTTTGCCACTAAACTGAAATACCTTTTAGTCACATTAATATATAAAAATATGTACATAATATTACTTACAAATATGCTTATAATTAAACTATGTCTATTTCTCAGTCATAAGAAATTATTTTAATTATAATATTTTAGTAATATTTGGTCCCATACATTTGCTCATCCTTTAAAAATGCCATTGTGATTTCCCTGGATATTTGTTCTTCCCTATTAATTTTTGAATCTTACATTGAGATTGTAATTTTATTGAGATTTCACAAGAATATGAATGAATTTGATATTTTTACAGTATCAAGTTTTCCCATTCATGAACTTGATATATTTCTCTATTTAATCACATCTTCAGAAAGGTCTATACCATTTTATTACACCAGATGAACATAATTATAGAACATCAAGAAGCTAGTGACCAAGTATGGAAAAGTCTATAAATCATGTCAAAAGGATAAATTTATGTGTTTAGTCTGGAAAATAGTAACTTATGACATTTATAATAACATTCCAAATTTTTGAAGGAATCTTTTATAAAGAAAGAGATTAAATTTTATTTTTAATTGTAAACAGGAAAGAAGAATATTATGGAAAACTCCATTTTCTAATCAAAAAGAAAAGTTATACAGAAATTTGCTAAACAGTTATGTGGCAAGTTCTTTAATCCCTTGCAAGCACCAGGATTTGAAGAGAATACAAAGCCTGCCAGAGAGGAATTGATGCTTCCTAGGATGAGAGGGGAGTACATAGCCAGCTCGTGTATCTGGACTCAAGTGATCTGCAATATTAGATAGTGGGAATGTGGAGGAGGCCACAGAGCCAGGGAAAAACAGCACAAGCCTGGGGGGAGAACTATGCAAACCAAACACGAGAGACATGAAAATAAGTAAACATGAGGTGAGGGTAGGTTTGGAAATCCTGAGTATTTGGAGCTATCTTGAGTATGAAGGCAGTAGCAATGTTGTGCTAGCTTGAGTATTAATCCATCCATTTTTGAAATATTTTTTCAGTAGCTGTAAGCAATGCAGGGTTAAGTATTCGGTAGAATTTTAACAATCTTATTTTCTAATTTTTTGTCTTTTTAAAATATGTGTCATGCTAATAAAATTAATGGATGCTTCTCAATTTTAGGCTCTGGAGAACTAAAGCTTCTAAACTCTAGAACTGAAGTACAAATAAAGAAATATCCCTGATGAATACTGAGGCAAAAAACACTCAACAAAATACTAGTAAACAGAATTCAACAACTCATTAAAAGGACTATATGTTATGACCAAGTGGGATTTCTTCCTGGAATGCAAGGATGCTTCAACATATGAAAATCAATCAATGTAACACCACGTTATCAGAATGGACAACACTCTGATGAAAAATACATGATCAGCTCAGTTGGTCAGAAAAAATCATTTGACACAATTCAATATCATTTCATGACAAAAAAAGAAGAGAAGAAAACTACCTGAACATAGTAAAGGCCACGCCTGGCAAGCCCAAAGCTATATAAAAATCAATGCTGAAGACCGAAACCTTTTTCTCTAAGAGCAGGAACTGGAGAAAAACGCCAGCATTTGTCACTTTTCCTCAATATAGACTTGGAAATCCTGGCCAGAGCAATTAGGGGAGAAAAATAAATATAAGCTATCCTATTGGAAGGGAAGAAGTAAAATTATTTCTATTTACATGACAGTAACCTATATGTAGAACATCCTAAATGTTCCACACACACACACAAATAATAATAATAAAATAAAAAATAGCTAGTGAATGAACACATCAGAGTAGCAGGACACAAAATCAATAGTCAAAAATCAGTTATGTTTCTCTACACTAATAAAGATGGAAATATAGACTAATGTTACAGAAAAGGAAGCAAAGAAATCAATTCCAGAAATAAACCCTGTCACATATATTCAAGTGACTTTGAACAAGGACATGAAGACCATTCAGTGTGTAATGGTAGTCTTTTCAACAAAAGATGTGGGCAAAATTGGATAACTACAAAAAAAAATTGTTAGACCTTTATCTTACACAATGTACATTAATGAATCATTAATAAAAATGGATCAAAGACTTAGGCATAATACCTAAAATTATAAAACTCCTAGGAGAAAAAATAAGAGAAAAGCTTTATCACATGGTTTGGGCAATGATTTCTTTTCTTTTCTTTTTTTTTTTTTTTTGAGACAGAGTCTCAAGCTGTTGCCCTGGGTAGAGTACTGTGGTGTCACAGCGCACAGCAACCTCAAACTCTTGGGTGTGAGCAATTCTTTTGTTTCAGTCTCCCAAGTAGCTGGGACTAAAGCTCCTACCACAATGCTTGTCTATGTTGTTGTTGTTGTTGTAGTTGTCATTATTGTCTCAGCTGGCCCAGGGCAGGTTTGAATCCACCAGCCTCCATGTATGTGGCTGGTGCCATACTCACTGAGCTACGGGTGCCACCCACAATGATTGTTTTTTAATGTGATGTCAGAAGCACAAGTAACAAAAGTGTAAATAGATAAAGTAAATTATATAAAAATTAAAAACGTAAATGCACTTAATGACACAATAATGAAAATGCAACGTACAAACATTTAATGACACAACATAAATGCAACATACATATATTAAGTCATGTATCTAATAAAGGGTAGATATGTAGAATTATTTTTTAAAAATCTTAAAACTCAACAAGAATGAAGTATATAGCCCAATTAAAATATTGACCAGTGATTTCAGTAAGCATTTCTCTAAATAAATACAAATGGCCAACCCACATTTGAAAGACACTGAAAATCACCCACCATTAGGAAAACACAAAACAAAACCACAACAAGATGTAAGCTCATGCCTATCAGGAGGCTATTACATATTAAAAAAAAAAAAAAAACAGACAGAGAATAACAAGTGTTGAAAGCAGAGCACAAAAGTGTCAAAAAACAGAAAAAATGTCAAAAGCAGAAATCCATCCTTGCTTATATTTTGATGGCCAAGCATATAGTTATGGCATTTATCAGCTAATTCAGTTTGTTTCTAATAATGCAAGCATCTTCTAGATACTCTTGTGTGCTCTTTGTGAGAAATTAAAATCTTGCAGCTGCTTTGGAAAACAGTAATGACTATTCTTCAACAAATTAAAAATATAATTACCATATGAGGTATGACAATTAAGTCCACAAACTCATCATAGAAAAAGTGCTATGCATCCATCATTGCTTGAATATCATTATGGCCACCTTCAAAGTATGCCCCTCGAAAAACTATGCGCCCATGTCAGCACATATTCCATCTTTTAAAGCAATTTTGGGCTCGGCGCCTGTGGCTCAAGCGGCTAAGGCGCCAGCCACGTACATCTGAGCTGGCAAGTTCGAATCCAGCCTGTGCCCGCCAAATAGCAATGATGGCTGCAACCAAAAAATAGCCAGGCGTTGTGGTGGGTGCCTGTGGTCCCAGCTACTTGGGAGGCTGAGGCAGGAGACTCCCTTGAGCCCAGGATTTGGAGGTTGCTGTGAGCTGTGATGCCATAGCACTCTACCCAGGGGGAGAGCTTGAGGCTCTGTCTCAAAATAAATAAATAAATAAATAAATAAATAAATAAAGCAAGCTATTTTGGCACTCTTTATCTGGAATGGCTATCTAGAGCTGTCTTTGTACAAGATCTGACAATTAAGTTTGTGAAGTCATCCTAGAAAAACTGCTTTGATGTTCAGTAATGAGGCATGTAGCACTTTTCACTGGATGAGTTCATAAAATTAATTGTGAGGCCTTGTATAATTTATCAATTCAATCTATGAATGCACATCCAAAAAATGGAAAGCAAATTCTTGAAAAATATTTAAAGTATTAAAAGAAATTTGTACACCCATGATTATAACAGCATTATACACAAAGCAAAATAGTGGATTCAATTCAACTGGTCATTGATGAGTGGATATGTTAAATAAGGTTTATCTATACCTGTGTCTATATGGTAGTTATTGGCTTTAAAAAGAGAGGGAATTCTGATACATGCTACAACCTGTATCAAACTTGAGGACCCTTTGCTAAGTGAAAGTCACAGAGAAACATACACTGTATGAGTGCATTTATATGCTCTATCTAGAGTAGTCAGACTCACGGAAACAGTACAATGGTGGTGGTTACAAGTGGTGAGGGGAGCCGCGAGCAGGAAGCTGTTCAGTGAGTATGTAATTTCAGTTTTAAGAAATAAATGTTCTGGAGATTGGTTGTACAACAATATTAATATACTTCTTGTTAATGAACTGTAAATGTAACAGTGATTAAGATGGTAAATTTTATGTTAAGTGTGTTTTATTAAATTCAAAAAAGGAAAGCCCCAAAGAAGCAATGAAATCAAGAATTATCCTAAAATTTAACCCTTAAAGGTAAAAATATATAGTTTAATAAAAAATAATTGAAAATGATTTAAATTAGTTTTAATGCATTTATTGAGTTCTTACCAAGCACCATTGAGTCTCCAGCTACATTCCATAAGAAATATGCTTTAGTAATACTGTATTCCTTAAGGGCCATGTTTGTTAGATCAACCATCTTGAAACACAAAATTGTGACTGAAATTTTCACCTAGATTTCATTGTTTTAGATTCCTATTTAGAAGAATAATATCTAGAGAGATATTTTAATCTTGATTTTATTTTAGTTTTTTTCATTTCAAATTAATATGAGGGTACAAATTTTTAGGTAACATTGTTCTTGCTTCCAGAATAAACTTCCACTTATAAAAGAGCCCCCATCTGGTGGGTGTGTTACACACCCTCACAATGTGCACATTAGGTGAGATCCTGCCTCATGCTCTCCCTCCTTCTGCCAAACATCCTTCCCCTCCCCCTTTCACCTTCCCATCTCCCTCTACCTCTGTACTAGACTATATTGTGTTTTATTATTCATATGAGCATGTAATTGTTTATATATTGGTTTTATATTAGTATGTAGTACATTGGATAATTATTTTTCCATTCTTGTGATACTTTACTAACAAGAATGTATTTCTTTCTTTTTTTTTTATTGAATGGTAACTATGTACATTAATGCACTTCTGGGGTAGAGTGTGGGGTTTTCACACACAATCTGAAACACTTCCATCAAACTGGTTAACATAGCCTTCATGTCATTTTCTTAGTTATTGTTTTAAAACATTCACATTCTACTTTTAGAAAGATTCACTTGTACCCTTGTAAGATAAACCTCAGAAGTGATACCCCTTCTTCAAAGGGTTCACACTGTGGTTTTTAAAGTAATTGTTGGCAGATGAGGGACTGAAAGGCTGAGGTCGCTGACTGGTTGGTGTTGGGATGAAATCACAAGGGTGTGGAAATTGCACTTTGTGCTCTGTCAGTTCCTGGGAGGGGTCTTCAGCCTGCTGGTCTCAGCAGATCCACTGCAATCCAGGATCTGGAAATCATCTCCACTGGAAATTTGAGGTTTCTTCATGTTAAAGGTGTTAATGTAAAGAAACAGGTAATAATGGAAGTGTTTTTTGATAGGGTCTACATGACTCTCTGGCAGCACATGACTATATATGCAAGAGGGCTGAAGGGGGGCTGTTAGGGACTGTGAGTGGGCTTAAGGGGGGCTGTGAGTGGGGTGAAGGGTGGGCTGTGAAGGACTGTGAGTGGGGTGAAGGGGGGCTGTGAAGGACTGTGAGTGGGGTGAAGGGGGGCTGTGAGGGGCTGTGAGTGGGATGACAGGGGGCTAGTTTATATACTTAGCTTTGTTTTATTCAAACTGTGTATAGTAGGACCTCCACAGCCACCACCTCCCTACACTGACCACTTCAAATTTCCTGGTTTTCATATACCAAACATGTACCACACATACATGTCATTACAGTAGGCCTGGTTCCTTACGTTGACCACCTCTGTATGCTGATCCCCTTTTATTAGAGTGCCTTTGGTTCTACTGTATTGTGTTTTCATTTTTTGCATTTGTTTTTTTACTGGGATGGTTTCAACTTCAAATAAGAAAATTTTAAAAATTTATTTATTTTTTTTTTACTTTTCTCTGAAGAACTATGAATTTTCCATCACTTGTAGTTTATTGTCTTTATCCTTTTGGAAGGAAAGCTATAAAACCATCTTTATTTGAAGAAGACATAATTCTCTTGGTAAAAATATACACAAAAGTATATACAAAAAATATTCTGGAATTAATAAGTGAGTATAACAAGGTCACAAGGTCAATATACAAAAGTCAATTGTTTTATAATATTTCAGCAATGAGCATTTTAAAAAATAATTTATAATTGCACCAAAATATACTTAGGTATAAATTTAACAATTATATTCAGGATCTGTATATGTAAAACTGAGAAACACTAATAACAGAAATCAAAGCAGGCCAGTAAATGGAGAGATAATCTATATTCATGAATCAGAAAACTTAATATTGATCAGTTATCAATTTCTCCCCCAAATTATCAATGCAATTTTAAAGTAATCCATGAGGTAAGTTAATTTTTATTTTCATATAGTTTACTTATTTATTTATTTTTAAATAGACATGCCTCTTTACTAGGGTACTAAATAACAATATATAATGTAGGGTAAAAGATATAATTTTTTATTTGTATATTTATGGGGTACAAACATAATTCTGCTATATTGATACAGCACATTGTAGCACCCTCAGGGAACTTGATAAGGAAATTCCAGAGAATGAATCCTTCTTGTCCTTGGGGGAGGGCAAAAAGACAAGATTAGATAAATCTGGATTCTGAGGCTTGTATTGGGGGCCTTTCAATTTCCAGAAGCACTCAGCACCCCAAGAACCACACAGTATTCGGGGGCTCCTGTCTCCAACTCCAACATCAGCACCACAGTGTTCTGTACTGCCAGCCTTGCTCCTTTGTCACCTGCCACTAATCAGTGTAAAACCAGGCCTGCCGGTCACCGGCTATGTTAATCTTAGCTGCTTAAGCCCAATATTTATAGTTCTTAGTTTCAGAATTGCTAACCATAACCCGGGGGAAGCAGCATTAGCAGCCAGAGCCAAGCTGGGGGTGGAGGGGTCCAGACCCCACTCTTGTCCAGTGCCACTGAGACCGGGTCACTCTCAATCCTCTTAGTGAGGTTATTTCACCTTTTTCCTTTGTTAGATTCTTTGGCCACTGTGAATATTTTATGCTTAGATCTCCTTGTGGCAAACAAGCCCCCAACCCTAGAAAAATAATTTCTCCTGTGTCCTTTAGTCCCAGCCCTCTCAAGGGTGGGGAGGTTAAATTCTGAAAAGAGGCTTGAAGATAAGGAAGTATGTAGGGAGGGGTGGATTCCAGAAAAAGCCCCTGCTGGAAAGTTCCAAGTTCTCAGAAGTTTTCTCAACTTTTGTACCTCCACCCTGAACTATATAACCCCTCAGTGTGACCCCTGATCTAATGTAACCCCTGCCCTGAGCTAACGCAATGTTTGACTTCTGTTTATGCTTGCTTGCTGAGTTATACAGAAAATGAGGTATAAATAGGCCGCCTGCCCTTCATTCTGGGCTGTTTGCTTTCCACAGCAAAGTCCCTTGCACAGGAGTAATATCTACTTAATTACTGCATCAAGTGGAGTCCGAGTCTCTTTCTCAGCTGTGCAAGTCATAACACTCCTGACCTCCTACGTGATTTTTTGTTTCTTGCATTAAGGTTAACTCCTTGTTTTGTAAAGATTTTCAGAAAGTGAGAGTACCATAGGAATGGTGTCATTATTTTTAAATATTTCCTGTGCTTCCTTCCCTCACAGTCCAACTTCGGATGGACAGTGATCTCTATTGAGTTGTGCCTTTCCCATTAAGTCTTAAAACTGTAACCATACAGTATCTAAGCCTTTCAGCCTGGATTTTTCATTTATAAATGTGCCTTGAAGATTTCCCCATGTCTTTATGGTTAACCATGCTTTTTCTGTTGTTGTTTGATACTACTGAATGGTATACAATTACATGAATGTATCACAGCACATCCATTCATCTATGAGAGACGTCTTTGTTATTTCTACTTTTGATAATTATGAATAAGGGAGCTATATAATGTTATATTCAGATTCTGTGTGGACATAAGTTTTTGAATCAGTTAGGTAACCAGAGTACTTGCTAGGTCTCATGATAAAATTATGTTTAGCTTTATATAATACTGTTAAACTGGCAGCTTGAGGTAGTCACTAAAATAATTAAAAAGTAAATAATTTCAGCTTTAGCAAGAAAGTCGAAGTTTACTTTAACAACCTGGACAGAGGACTAGGGCTCATCCTAGTGACCACAGGCATTATGGAGAACGCAGTGCTGGGTTTTGAGGAGTGCCAGCTGCTTCTTGGAAGTTTCCCAGGGTCTTGATCAACTGTGTTCTCATAGCATGTTCCCATAACAACTTGTATCTATCGGTCCACATCAGGTAGTCCCAGGGACATTAATCAGTCCATCAAACATCCAGCTCCCCAAGACAACCCACCTGCCAGGTCTTGTACCTTCAAGGTCTCAATTAGCCCCATTCCTAGGGCAGCCCAGGTCAGATTCACTCAAGCCAGTGCAAACTATCCTAACCACATCCAGTGTGCTCCTTGCTCATGTCCCACTGCCTAACCTAACAAAACTGTACCATTTTGCATTTAACTAGCAATGAACAAATATCTGTTTTACTCTACACCTTTGCTGGATTTTGCTATGTCCGTGTTTTAGATATTAGTCATCATAATAGTTATGTACTGTTTAATAATTTGATTTAGATGTGTTAATTTGTGTTTCTCCAGTGGCCTATGATGCTGAGCAAATTTACATATGCTTATTTGCTATCTGAATAGCTTCCTTGGCAAAGTGTCTATTCAAATATTTTGTTCATTGATTATTATGTTGTCTATTTTTCTTATCTTCTAATTTTCAAGAAATCTTTGTATATTTTGAATATGTATTACTTAAGAGGTGTATGTTTTGAAAATATTTTCTCCCAACTTCTGGCTTGTCCTTTAATTCCCTTTCCTATTTATTTCACAAGTAAGACTTTTGAACTTTAATAAAATCCAACACATTTTTTTTCTTTAGTTGATCATGTTTTGATTATTGAATCACCCAACCCTAAGTCATTGGATTCCCCTTTTGTTTCTCTTTGAAATTTTATAGTTTTTATCTTTATATTTAAAGGTAAATATATTTGTATTTAATTAAATATAAATAATTTAATTGATATTAAAATTTATATTTAAATCTATGATTCATTTTGAAATAATGTTGGGAAAAGATATATATTCTGGACCTTGTTTCCTTTTTTCTTTCTCTTTCTCTTCCTTTTTTCTGGCATATGGTTTCATTGATCATCCAATTATTCCAGTACCACATCTTTAATATGATTTCCTTCTCTATTTAATTGCCTTTGCTCCTTTGAAAAATATCTATTGACTAATTTTTGCTGGTTTATTCCTGGGATCTCTGTAATGTCCCATTTATCTCTTTGTCTATGTTTCTGCCAATATCATACTCTCCTGGTTATCACAGGTTCATAATAATTCATAAATTCAAGTAGTGGCAGTACCCTATATTTCTTTTTTCCTTTAGTAGTGTGTTGTTTATGTTATTTCCTTTAGCTTTACATTTAAATTTTAGAATCAATTAATAAATTTCTGGAAATTACTTTATGGAAATCAATTTGTAAATTTCTGGAAATAACTTTATGGAATGATGGACAATGGAGACTCAAAGGAGTGGGAAGGTGGGTTGGAGGCAGATGGTGAGAGGTTGTTTGGTGGGTTCAGTGGCAGTGCCCAGTGATGGATGCATTGAAGTTGCAAGTTAATAACAAGCTGCAAGTTACAAGTGAATTTGAATCTCCCTGCTCCATTTATCCTCCCTGAATATCATTTACCTCACCTCAAAAGAGTTGTCTAAATTCCCCATCTTCTCTCTCCCCTATGAAAAAGGGTTTATAACTCTGTACCCCATTGGGAGGAGTGATTTTCTCTTTTAATATTAATAAATGTGTATGCTTTTTTGTAATAGTGATAAAGGTCTGAAAAGGGGCAAAATGCTTTATGATTACCCCCTACCCTTTGGAGGAATTAAAACCTGCATTTCTTCCAGAGGCCAGTCATCAAAGGGGCAAGATGGTTTAATATCTTAAACCACAGGGGATGGCTCAACAGAAGTGCTGTCCAGACAAAGGACAAGGGTCATGAGATCTTCCTCACCAGAGAGCAGGTCTATAGAAACCACCAACTGTAGTTGGACAATAGTCTGAAGCCAGGAGAGATAACACTGGCCTCATAAGCCTGAGTCCAACCATGGAAACTCCGTATAGAAAAGCTCTGTATTTATGCTTAAAGGCAGGATGGCCATCCTTTGAGATTCTATTCTGTTGCCCTCCTCAACTGCTAGCAAATTAAAAAAGTTCTCTTTCATTTTCCTCAAACCATTTGTCCTTGTTCTTTGTTCTCACTGACTGGGCCTTGGGGACAAGTACTGAACTCTCTGTAACATTTTCTCTTATTAAGCTATTGTTTGTGAGTTAATTTCAAAGACCCTTCAGAAGGTGAAGGGGAAGTTTTATTTTGGCCCCTACATAAGCTTAATATAGATATTAATACATACATATGTAGAAATATTTAAAGGTACGAGGTCAAACAGTTAAATTTGCAAACTTATCCTAGAAAAAGTGCTACATACCTCACTGCTGAATATCATCACTAGGGCCACCTTCTAAGTATTATCCTTGGGAAGCTAGGCACTGACACTAGTGTCTGCAACATCCTTCAAAGCAATTTTTCTAGGAGGAGTTCATGAATTTAATTTTCCAATCTTGTATATATGTATTTGTGTTCATAATACATATGTGCACTTGCTCTGTATGCCAAGAAAACCTGGGCGCAACATACCCCAGCAACAAAGAGAATGCCCAGCTCCATGATCTTGGTTTTAAAAAATCCTTCTCTAAAAAGTGTAGCTAACTCCTTGGAGAAATGGTTGTTCTAGGACTGAGGCAGCAATATACAAAATAGTATTGAAGTATCTTATCTCGTGGAGCCAGAAAGCAACACAGTGGTTAAAAACAAAACAATAGTGAAGGTATAAGGTTTGTCAAAAAGGCAGAAGAGCCAAGAATAGTCCCAAAGGCCAAAGATGGAATGATTTTAACAATACAGCAAATAAAGTGGTATCTGATAACAACTTAAAATATAAAACAAATGTCCATGAATCCCTAGTGGAATAGTTATTGAATAGATGAATAAATGTGTTAGAATAGATGAATATCCAAAGATAAAAGAATTCTAAATAATTCCTATAGGTAGTCCCCCTTGCAGGAAGTCAAGAGAACCCCTCAGTTTTTATGTGTGACTTTCTCATGATTTCCTTCTAAAGAATACCATATTGAAAAGGAGGAAAATAAGTAAGTTTATGGTGGGAGACGTAACAAATGTTATTTGACCTAAGCACTGATAAATATTAAATTCAATGGTGATAAATATTACACCAAGTGGTAATATGTCATTTTGGTAGGATGTCTCTGAGGACTACATTCTGACTTCTCTTTCCCAAATTCCTTTCAAAGAGACCAGGTGAGTCAGTCACACCTTACAAAACTATATAATCATAATAAATGGGTGTTTTTAATTAACTGGCTTACTTTCCAACCTGATTCTGGTATAGCATCACATGACAGATAGAGTCTTTCAACCAACTGTCATTTAGAGAATCCCTAAAATCTTTATGTGACTTGTTAACCCCCAATTTTGAAATGTCTCACCATTTAGGATGAACCACTGTCTACTTTCCATGTATTGACTTAGGAGTTTCATGTAATTCCTGTCTGTATGGGTGCATAACACCAAACTTCAACCTGGCCACCTTAGCTGCATTTTCTCCAGACCTCCTGAGACCATGGGCCCCAGGACATAGTCCCTCAGAATGATTCAGAATTAAACCTTTTCAAAGATTTTGTCATAACTTGTTTTTTTTAGTCAATGTCCCCTTGATGCCAACTTACTTCTGTGGCCTTAGTCCCACAACTCATAACTTCAGCTTAACAATGAGTGAAATAATTGTAATAATTTTACAAAATACTAGACCAGTACTCTAAAATTTGCCAAGGTCATGAAAAACAGAAATCTGAGAAATTTTCACAGCCAAGAGATCAATAAGAAGACATGATAACTAAATGAAATGTATGCCCTGGATGAGTCCTATAATAAAAATGGCATGCAAAAAAAAAACTCAAGAGTTGGAAGAAAGTATAGACTTTAATTACTAAGAAAAATTTATATTGAGTCATTAATTGTAAATAAATGTGTCAGACAAATGTGAGATATTAATAAGAGAAGAAAAAGGGTGCCAGATATGTGGAAACTCTGCACTATCTTTGTAAATTTTCTGTAAATCTAAAACTATTTTTTTTATTAAATCATAGCTGTGTACATAAATACTATCATGGGGTACAGAGTACTGTTTCTATATACAATTTAAAATACTTTCATTCAACTGGTTAACATAGCCTTCATGTCATTTTCTTAGTTATTGTGTTAAGACATTTATATTCTACATTTAGAGAGATTCACATGTACCCTTATAGGATGAACCATAGGCGTGATCCCACCAATCACCCTCCCTCCACTCATCCTTCTCACTCCCCTCCCCTAATGGAAGAAAAAGTATCCAATGTACTCAGCCTTACTATGAAACTAATTTATAGCTTTCATAGGAAAGCTATAACCCAATTTTAGCTAAAACTATTTTTAACTAAAAATATTATTACAAATGTAAAACACTATGTATACTCTTAATAAATACCAATGATTGATAGTTTAACAGCAATATTCTTCAATAATTACATTCTCTTCTTCTTTGGGTTGACCTAGAAGACATTTTATAGCCCGCCTTATTTAGTTGAGAGCATGTGTTAAAGTTTAATGACACATGAGCAGGAAATGGCATCTACTTCATCTAAGTCTTTGCCATAATAACCACGTGTGATTTTTCTACTCCATTCCCTTGCTAAACAGAGCACCCTAAAGTATAGACCCAATTTGGAAAAAAGCTGAGCTTCTCTAATACTGCTTGCAGCAGAAATCTATCCACACCTTCTTACATTAACAGAATAATGCAAGAGTAAGAATCACATTTTAGTGGACCAAGCATGAAATCTGGGCATTCATCAGCTAGCACGTCATTGCTAATAGTACAAGAATCTTCACCTAGAGAACTCCCAGAGAGTTGTAAACGATTTGCACCTTCAAGTCTAGCCTAAGTCTTTTTTTTAGAATTCAAAAGAAATTAAATGCATTTGTAATTTTCCTGAATTATCAGGAAATAAATCAATAATCAATGGTTGTTGCAATGATCATCATAACTATTTCTTCTGTGGCCTTAGTCCCCACAACTCATAACTTCAGATTACATCAAGGAATAAAACAGCACATACCATGTCAGATCTGAGAAAACTTTTCAGAAATCTCATCTTATACAATGTCGTTCACAGTACAACTTAGTAGTTACCAGGTGAATTTTCACTGAGGGTGACAGAGCCCAAAAGGGTAGAAGTCTTCGTTTCTGGATTGCTAATGGCATTGCCGTTAGTTCTCTGCGCATTTTCTCCCACAGAAGGTGCGTGGACGCCACTCTCCTGGGTGACATTCCTGAGAGGTGAAAGGGTGCACGGCAGCCCTGACTTACGGAAAGCTTTGCGTTCTAGACCCGGTCAAAGCTTTGGGATCATCTGCTGCACGGACTGGTCTGCGTTCCCAAGCTGTAGATACACTGTTTCTATAATCGAGAGCAGCCCACTCAGCACAGTGCTTCCTTCTCAGCAATGGGAGTCAAAAAATGCAAGAATATGCCATTTACTCAGGAGGAGAATTCCCGAGAATCCCTGGAGCACTGGCCTAGCTACGTGTTTACTGCCACGAACAGCCCCTCCTGCTGAACAGCCTCCCGCCTCTGGAGCATGCCTGGCTCCCTGGGCTTCCAGCCCACTGGCTCCTTGGCAGAAGCTTTCCGTCGTCACCTGTGCGGTTAACCAGCGTGCTGCTCCCACCTTTGCTCAGACAGCAGTGTCTGTGGGATTCTGGGATGACTGGGGAAGAGACGTAGCCTGGCCCCTGGCTACTGATCTATTGCACATAAAAATGAACTATTTTTCTGCTTTATTTCTGTTAGCGATACAAAAGGAAGCTCACTCCAACTGAGGGAGCACATGCGGCGTCACCTGAGGTTTTGCTGGTCAGGCGGAGTTGCGGGTTCTGGCGCAGACTCCGGGCGAGGCTGCGGGTGGCAGGGCTCACAGAGACTGAACGAGCGCCCCGGAGGGAAGGCTTCTGCCAAAACGTTTCTGATCCTGGAGACTGCATTTAACACTCTTTATACATATGCTTTGGAAAATAGCATTGGTCCCTGCAACCCGCTTTTTCATAATGTGGAAAATCCTCAGATGATGTAGACAAGGGGAGCTAATTAGTTGCCGGGGACTGTCAGTGGACGTCCACTGAGTGTTTGATACTAAGCCCCTCTTCTTATATTTGGTGACGTTAGTGCTGTCGGAGGGCTTTTTCTCTCAGGATTTTCGTACATGCGTGCTTTCCTATTTAAGATCAGATTAGGATGTGTGCTCGATATACCACAGATAATGTAACTCAAAACCCTTTAGAAAGCTGGAGAAACGATGCTGAGGCGAACTGCGTGCATGGAGAACCACAGAGGCCAATAGCCCTCTGGGCACCTGCTCTGTGATGGCGCTCATGGGCAGCAGAGGATGGCCTGTGACTTTTTTTTTCTTTTTATGAAAAAACAACTCTGAAGTAAGTAGAGGAAAGTCTAACACACCCTTTTAACTGAAAGGCGAGGCTGCGTCCAGAATGGCAGGCATAGACCAGCCCGGCAGCACGACTTGCCTCCTTGCTGGGAGCAGAGTCTTCAGGTCCTGCCGGGCCGGGCTGTGGGGACAGTGGAGCAGGAGGGCTTTGCCTAAGGACCCTTCTAGAATGTGGAAGAACAACAAAGAAGCAAGCAAGGAGAGAGAGGGCTTTCTCCTGTGGTCAGCATACAACAAAAGGCAGGTCGAAGAGCTGTGGGGGGGCTCCTCCAGCTGAGACCACGCAGGAACCCTCCTGTGATAGCCGGAAACTCAGGAGGATCGGAAGCACCGTTGGTTTACACTTGAAACAGATAGCAAGAAAAACAGACTAATGCCTCACTGATCCGCGTGACACTATCTGAGGATATCTCATTAGTAAAACCGTCGCCTTCAGTCTGATGAAGCAGCAATCCCACCGCAGAAAAGACCGCAGCGAAGCGTGAGGCAAAGCCACAATTTCTTAGTTTATACTTTTCATTTAAGCTGGATTGTCTTTATTACCTGGCCACACTCTCTGTGAATCCCAATGATTTGCTATTCATCTCAAGTCACATCTGATCCATTGTCCTGCAAGGCACTTCCTGTCATGAACTAAATCCGGGAGACTGCGTGATGAAGTCCGCCTTGCAACCCGGCTCAGCTTCTGTAACTAGATGGCAAACACGTTGAGGGCAAGGAAAATACTTTCATGGCTTCCATAAATCTAAAGCAAACATGTCTGATACTCCACGGATATCTAAGAAATGTTTTTTGAGCAGATATTGGGTCCCCCGTCTAGAAAGATTAGAAACAGATAGCATTACACTTCTTGAAACAAATAGCAAGAAAAACAGACATTACCATAGAGCTTTCAAGGGGCCAGGGATGTTGATAGAGATATTCACTGGTAAAGAAATTTGAAGGGGCTCTTCTTACGTATTCAAAGGGAACCTGAGTTTTGATAAATCCAAAATTATACATATTGCTACCTCAATTGTTATTCTTTTGGGATTAATGAATGAAAGATCACACAGGGTCTTAAGTCTTCACATAGCCACACACTTTAAGGCAGACAATGGTAAATACTACAAGTGATACAACTTCAGAACATAGGGAAGTAAAAATGGGAAGTATCCATTGTGAGGTAATATGCTTAAGGCAGAAAGAATTCCTTCCAAGGGGAAAGTCAGGCATGGTCACATGGACATATCCATTCTAGAGGCCATGAAAACTTAGAACGGGCTACCTCCTGGCTTCCTCTCTGGCCACTCTGGTCACTGCCCACTCCCTTGCCACACCTGCCATGGTGGCCTTACCAGTCCGTGCATCTGGACGTTTGCCCCTGTGCTCTCCAGCGCTCAAGCCTGCCCCTGGGTCATTCCCACCGCAGGGTGCCTCCTGCTCCTTCAGACTCTCCAGGTCTTTATCACCTTCTCAGTGGACCCCTCCCTGACAGCCCTTCTTAAAGTCCAGCACTCAGCCTGCACAATCGTTTCTATCCTTTTCCCCTTTCTTCATAGATAGCAGTGGCCACCGCATGGCATGATCAGGAAGGCTGGAGGCTGATAGGTTTTCATGGACTCAGCTCTCTTCTCTCTCTCCAGAGCCTGCAGTGGTACCCAACATGGCTGTGTACATCTCCACACATATGCAAACACACACGTGTGTACACACACACATATACACATATTTGCAATATGCATGTATGTATCCTCCCATACGTGCACATACGTATACACATATGTGCATATACGTATTAGTTAAATGCAGACATAAATGGCTGAAGAGAGGTTAATAGACTTGTCCAAATCACAGGCCTAGTAGATGGCTCTTACTGTTTTGAATCCTTCTCATCATGGGTGATGAGATGTTCTGTTACTGCTGAATTCCAATTCAGTTCATATTAAGAATTCAGATCAGAAAGCAACAGCCTCTGTTCAAAGACTTAGAAAAAGGAGAAGTTCCTGGAAATAAAGTCTGATTCACACATGTGATTGACATGATTTCCATGTCTAATCTCTGGTATCTGAAATGCAGCCTATTCCCAGCACTTTTCTTCATAACACTCTGTATGCCTCAGCCTTTACAATTTTTCAAAAATAGCAATTGAATGATTTTCTTCTTTGCTAGAGACTAGTTTCTACAAAGGAAGGAGGACAGTGGAGAACCTCCACTGAATGTAAGAATAATCGGATCTGGGTTTTTTCAGAAGGAAATTCATTTTAAACTTGAACTGGAATTTTAAAGATTTATCATACATCTTTCATTTAATGCAAGTTTTCATGAATTTGAGCCTAGTAAATTTTATGACATCATAGAACCAGTGACAAATGACCTTGCATTATTATATCTCCATGGTTAAGTGGTTTTCTCCTATTCTCCTTAATGCCAAATTTTAATTGAGTAAAGATGAATTTTCTAACTTACAGGATAAATGCTCTACTCTTTTTCCTTTAAAATTAGAGATGACTTTTATATCTAGAATTGTATAAACTTCTTAGTGAATGGATGGCATTTGATTTTCAAGTGGATTTTTAAATGTTTCCTTGCTGAGCAACATCTAAGTAAAAACAAGAAATAGTTTTTTGCATAAAGGATAGAAAACTCCAGTTTCCTCTAACCCATAAGCAAATTTAAAGTGATTTATGAAAAGAATCTTTGTGCTCCATAATGCAGGTAAAAATTTAAGATTACTTGGAGCTTCTGTTTTTATAATTACAATCTAATTATAGAGGATATTCAGAATTCAACCTTCCTCTAAATAAATAAAAAATGGAAAATAAAAAAAAATGTTTGCAGGATAAAATCTTTTGGTCTCTTGCTCGAAAAATGTGTAATTTTAAATCTGAATTCATCAAAGACTTAATGTTGCAAAACAAACCAAAAAAAAAAGTTTCATGGTTATAAGGAAAAGGATTAAACATAGGATAGTAATCCATTTCCTATTCTCTGGGACACTGAAGCAAGTTTGACCCTCAGTGAAATCTTTTGCAAATGTTTATTGATGGCATTTATGGGTTAAGAACAAGAAAAAAAAAAATGAGGGTCTTTCCAGAGTTTCTAAGTGCTGACCACATTATTAGTAATGCTTGAACTTTTTAATATACTTTGGGATGGAGAAAGTTTCTGTAAGCATAAGACCAAAGATCAAAACCAGAAAGTAGTAGGTCAATTGCTTTTGACTACATGAATATTCAAATCTTCTAAATGTCAAATCATATTCACACACAAATGCACACACATACTTAACTGCAAAAGCTAAATAAGTAGAAAATAACTAATATTTGATATTAGATATCAAAACTTCATACAAAGATGGAAAATATTTTAACATTTTTGCCATTAAATATAGTAAGAGAAAATTAATAATTATATTTAAAAGTTCAGTTTTACTATTAATCAAAGATATGAAATGTAAACAAAAATATAATAATTTTTTTAAAGATACCTCAGGTAAGTGGATTCATGCTGTATTTGTTCTGCCTTGTTCATCCATGTTGTCACATAGGACAGAATTTGTTTTTTTTACAGGACTGAATACTTTTCCATTTTATTTATATATCTCAGTGTTTTAACCATTTATTGTCAGTGGATGTTTAGTTTGTCTCTATATCTTGGCTATTGTGAGTAAGCCTTTAGTTAACATGGGAGTGTACACATCTCTTGACACCTTGATTTCGATTTTTTTAATATGTACTCAGAGGTGAGATATCTGGATCAGCTGTTAATTTTATTTTTAATTTTTTAAAGAATCGCCATATAGGCAGTGCCAGTAGCTCAGTGGGTAGAGTGCTGGCACTCTGAGGATGGTGGGTTTGAGCCTGGCCCTGGCCAAACTGCAACAAAAAATAGCCAGGCATTGTGGGGAGCACCTGTAGTCGCAGCTACTTGGGAGGCTGAGGCAAGAGAATCACCTAAGTCCAGGAGTTGGCTGTGAGCTGTGACACTACAGCACTCTACCAAGGGCAACAAAGTGAGACTCTGTCTCAAAAAAAAAAAAGAAAAAAAAAACCCACCATACTGTTTTTCATGGCACCTATACCATTTTATATTCCCTCCAATGGTGTGAAAGTCTTTAAATTTTCCCACATGCACACTTACACTTATCTTTTGTCTTTTTGATAATAGACATCTCAACAGGTATGGTTTGCATTTGGACTCCCCTTGTGATCAATAGTGTTGGGTTTCTTTTCTTAAACCTGGTGTGCATTTTTATGCTTTTTTGGAGAAATTTCTGTGCATGTCCCTGGACCATTTTTGTCATTGGGTTATTTGTTAGCTTCTCTATTCAGTTTTGGGAGTTTCTCACACATATTTACAAATCGCATGTAAGGATTGCCTTTATCACCTTTATCACATAAAGGATTTGCAAACATTTCTTTCATTTTGTAGGTTATCTTTTCTCTCTGTTGATTGGTCCCTCTGCTGTGTGCAAGTTTTTGCATTTGTCTAATTTTGATTTTGTTGCCTGTGGTTTTGGTATCATCTCTAAGAACTAGTTGCCAAGTCCAATGTTATGAAGCTTTTTCCCTTATGTGTTATTTCAGGAGTTGTATAGTATTTCATATTTCAAGTTCAAATAATTTAATTATTTTGAATTGATTTTGTGTATGGTGTAAAATACGTATCCACATTTATTTGTTTTGCATTTGCATATCCAGTTGTAGAGATTTCTCATAATTTTGTATTGCCTCAGAATCCATTTTGAATATAAACTGGAGTTTCTCATACCAGAGCAGGGCTCAGTCACTCATTTGGCCCTATGAGGTATGCTTTCCTCTTCTGTCTGGGATCTGAAGAAAGCAAAACTGCTTTTGTTAGTTCATGTGTTTTGTGGAGCTGCCTACACTGTGTCTTACCTGGATGACATCCATGAACCAATTGTTCCTGGTCAGGGCTGTCCTAGAAAGTGGCTTTCTTGGTAGGGATAACCTGGACACAGGTCAGATGAAAGCCAGAAGATGCCCCCCAGCACAAATAGGCTTTTGGCAGAGGGTTACCCTGGACATGAGTTTGACATTTAATCATTAGGCCATGCTCTAGGATGAAGAATTATCCTGTGACAGGCATACGGTTCAGATCCATGCCCACAGGCCAAGAGTTTAGTTAGGGCACAACCAGTTTATAGCTATTCTTAGAGAGGGACATGATGACTAAACAAGAAAATAAAGACACCTGTCTTCCCAGTACCATGTGTTGAACATGCCGTCTATTCCCCATTGTGTTTTCTTGCACTCCTGTAAAGGATCACTTACTGAAAATTCCTGGATTTATTTCTGAGGTTTCTATTGGATTATCTGTTTGCTTTCATTTCAGTACTATACTGCTTTAGTTACTGTATCTCTGTACTGTATTTTTAAGTCAGGAAGTGTGATGTCTCGAACTTCCTCTTTCTTGAAATGGCATTGGCTATTTGAGCTATTTGATGGTTTCATATGAATAGAAAGATTTCCTTTTCTAATTTTTGTAAATATTTTATCTCAGTCCAGATTGCGCTAATAAAATCCATAAACTGGCGGGTGTCAGGAGGCTTATAAACAACAGAAATTTATTCCTCACAGTTCTGGAGGCTGGAAAGTACAAGCACCCTGAGAAAATTCAAGATCAAGGTTCTAGATCTATTGTCTAGTGAGGGCTCACTTCCTTAGAGAGAGTCATCTTTTCACTCTAACTGCAAATCAAAGAAGGGACTAGCTACTTCCCTGTAGTTAGGACTACATCGGCATGCTGCTGTTCCTGGCTGATTTTTTTTTATTTTTTATAGAAACGGGATCTTACTATGTTGCTTAGGTTGGTCTCAAACTACTGGATTTAAGTGATCCACCTACCTGGGACTCCCTAAAGGCTTAGATTACAGGCATGAGCCACCATGCCCAGCCTCGGTTCCCTTCTATAAGAACAGTAATCCCAATCCTTGACATCTCTATTCTAATGATCTGAACACCTTCCAAAAGCCACAACACTTAATATCAGCAGCTCTGGGAGTTGGATTTCAACATAGGAGATTTGAGAAGATGCAAACGTCAGACCATGGCAGAATGATGCTGCAGTTTCGATGTGGATTATGTTGCAGACCACTTGGCATAGTATGAACTATATTAGGTCTCCAATCCATACACACAAAATATCTGTATTTTTTTAATTTCTTTTATCAATGTTTCATAGTTTTTACTTCTTTTGTTAAGTATATTCTTCAGTATTTTATTCTTTTTGGTATTGTGGTTTTCTTAATTTTACTTTCACATAGTTTGTTTTTAGTATGCAATGCCTTTGCTTTTAACTATCAATTATTTATTTTCCAATATTTTATAGATATATTCTGTATTATTAAGAATGTTTAAAACAGAATTCTTGAAGTACTGCTGTCATTTTATTTTATTTATCTGTGTTTTCTACATTCAAACACTATTGAATATTTATTTCCTTTTGTAATCAGATAAGTTTATTTAGGCAAATAATTCTGTTACACTTTGCAAACACTTTAAAATATCTACCAAATAATGTATTTTATTTTCCAATGCTTTATCATGCTGTAGTATGCCCCTGGAGTGAAATTAATGAACATAAACATTCAAGAAAGTTCTAAATGTTTCCAGTAGGAAAAAGGGAAAGACGTTTTGATCTATGACAAATTGCTTTGCCACTTATTTAAATTTATATCAGTCCTCAAACGTTTTGCTAATAAAAGGTGATTCCAAGGGCTATGCTCTCTGAATTGAATGTGATGGAAATATCTCATGTGCCAGAGAGTATACAGGTTTTCAATCTCATATCTTCCGAATTAGTCATGCAATTTCTACACCTGTCATCTAAATTTGCTTAGGAATTTCAAAAGAATAGGTAGTTCTGATTTTGTTATTCTCTACTTGAATTAGGATATTATGAGCTGAATTGAAAAGTAGTAGAAACTACATAGCACATTTAAAATCGTTGAAAGTGGATAGGTAACTGCTAAGGAAATATAATAAGTATAACACATTGAGTTAGAAAATAAATGGTGCCTAGATCGCAGTGTGTTGTACCAAACTATTACAAATTGTAACTCAGTTCTTGTATATTTGAGATTTATGCAAACTCTGGACAACCATTGATTTATGTTTGCTAAAATACCAATTCATGATGCATATTTTACTTTTAGAGATATTCATGATACTCCTCTAGAATTTAGGGTAAGTTGAATGGTAAAGGGTGCAGGAAGCCTGTGCTGCATTTGTATTGCTGCATAACAAATCACCACAGATAGTCAAGCTTAAAATAATACACATGGGCCAGGTGCAGTGGCTAAGGTCTGTAATCCTATCACTCTGGGAGACTGAGGTGGGTGGATTGCCAGAGCAAGAGTGAGACCTCATCTCTATTTAAAAACAAATAACCAGTAATTGTAGTGGTTGCCTGTAATCCCACCTACTAGGAAGGCTGAGACAAAAGGATTGCTTGAGACCAAGAGTTTGAGGTTGTTGTGAGCTGTGATGCCACGGCACTCTACCCAGGGCAACAGAGTGAGACTACCTCCAAAAATAACAAATGTAAAAATTAAAAAATTATAATTTGCATGTATTTCCCACAATCTCTGAAGGTCCGGAGTTCAGACACAGATCAACTGGCTTCTCTGGTCAGTTTCTCACCAGGCTCAAGTCCAGGGGTTGGTTGGTCTGTACTCTCATTTGAAACTCAAGATCCTCTTCCAAGGTTGTATAAGTTGTGGCAGAATTCATATTCTTGTAGTTCTAGGACTGAGATTCTGGTTCTTTCTGAATGGGGATCCCTCTCATCATCTAAAAGTCCCTTATATCCTAGGGGAAAAGGATCACATAGGTGTGTACTCAGTGGGTGGTGACCTTGGGGCCACCTTCATGCAGATGGAGTTTTCTGTGAGCTAAAAGACAAATTATGTCTTTCCCAAGAAAGCTTACATGAGCATGGAATTAAAACCACTCTGTATCACATAGGGTGTTTTGCCTTCAAATAAAGGAATATTCAACCAAAATTACATTAAACGATAGTAATATTTACATTTCATGTTTCGAGAGAGATTTGGAGGTGGGGTGGTGGTAGTGCTGGCAGGGAGGTGAAAACTCCTTCCATCTGCCATTTGGGCTCAGTCTGTTGACCCTCCAGAGAAGTACCTTCATCAACTCTGCTTATGTTTAGGTTCTGGGTACATTTGACGCCACAGAGCTTAATAAACTGCCCTTTATGTTGCCATTTTAAAAGGATAGAAGGAATCTCTGTCCCTGCAAGATAAAGTGCCAATGGGCAGGACCACATAAGGGCATAATCTTGGTTCTCTGCCCATCTTCCCTGCTAAAATTCTAAGTATCTAGTACAATGTGTATTTAGAGACTGGTGAAGAGGATGTGAACAAAGACAAGAAATATAATTCTGTCCTTTGTTTTCTTTGATTTTTGTGGGTGAATGAATGCTTATGTATGTATCCTTATTGAGATAATGTCTCAAAATGAGGTAGAAAAATAGGCAACCAGTATGAATTTGAGTGTGATATTTAATGAACTCATTTTAACATAAAGTAGAAAACATCATCCCCAAAGAAAAATGGATAGAAAAGAAGTGAATTTTCCACTAAAGAGATGCAGGTATTATAAGCTCCTAACTTTAGAACACAGACATGCAATGCACAGTGCATGTCTGAACATGGCAGGGGTGTGCCTGGAACTGGGGTCTGAAGCTTGAAAACACCTCCAGCAGGAGAGGAAATTTTCAATCTTAGCCCTCCATAAAGTTATTGGTTAAATGATATGTATAGAATACTTATTGCAATAGTAGCATTTATGCTCTTTTTACTTGTGCATACAATGTTCCCATAAAACACTATTCAATGTATTTTTCAAAATTAAATCAAACAGAATGTTGTTTGAGCCAAATAAAACTAGATATAAATAACTAATAACACAAATATATCAAAAAATATACAAATATTTGGAAATTAAGTCACATAATTCCACATAACCTATGTGTCAATATATACTAGAAATTTATTTCAATATAAATAAAATAAAACAACATCTCAAAATTTTTGAGATGACAGTACAAGCAATTCTTAGAGGGAACTCTTAATATAAATGCTTATATTAGAAAAACAACACTATCAATGATATAAATTTCAATGTGACAAAGACAAAGATAATTAAATTAAACACTAATTAAGAAGTATTTGATTAATAATAAAGATAAGAAAATGATGAAACACAAAATATAAAAGTAATATTTAAAATTGAGAAAAAATTTCATAATCTTGGGACAAAAGATGTCTTAGGACATTAATGATTTCTACTCTATCAACATTTAAAATTTTTATTATTCTGAACACATTAAAAGAAGAACATACAATTAAGGAAGTGTAAATACAAGTCATATTAAGTGTTCTCATACTGGATACTGTTATATGTATTTGACAAAAGACTTGTATATCTTATATTTAAAAACTCTTAAAAAATCAATAATGAGAAAAGTAACCCATAAACAAGGGGGTAAAGATTTGAGATACATTTCATAGGAGAATCCTTATAAATGGTTGGTAAACACATGAAAATATGTTGTGCCAGTCACTAGCAAAATGCAAATTAAAAACATAATAAGATATCACTAAGTATCCACCAAGATGTCCAAAATTAATAAAATCATCATATTAAGTGTTGGTGGGACCGTGGAGCAACTCAAACTCTCACACACTGCCCAAATCAGGATGCAAAATGCTGAGTCCGCAGAAAGGAGCACTCTCCACCCTCTCCTTTATACTCTCACCCCATATTCTTATGATATATAGTTTTTTCCTAAATAATTCATTTTTTGTCATAATAATACTTTCTCAAAGGTGGGAGTGCCATATCTGTGTGTGATTTGAAATAAATATATTTTGGTCACTAATAGTACTTCATCTTAAAATATAACTTTCCCTGGAGCCTCAATGTGGCTGGTGAAATGGCACTGTCTTACACTGATGAACTAAACACAGACACCTGAGAAACTACTGTGTTGTGGGCACCAGTGGGGTATGATATCGCTCTTTACCCCATCGTAAACAATGCAACCATTACAGCTACTTCAAATAAAAATGAAATGCCTTATGTTCTCAGGGAAGACTAAGTACAACGTTGTTTATTATCCCAGCTCAATGCTCAAATTATTGTACTTTTCTTCTTAGCATGTATCACACAGAATTGTTTCAGAGATTACTTTCATTAATATTTTCTCTCTCAGTAGGTTAAAATCTCAACAGCAGCAGGAATCATAACTATTTTATTCTCTGATTCTATTCTCAGTGCTTTGAATATGGAGGCATTAAAATAAATTGAATAAATGGATTAATTGGAGAGGGTAGACTGCAAGCCAAAAAAATCACTTCACAGCCAGCAAGTTCATTAATTTTCTATTGGATTCGTAACCAAATAATCTGATCAAAATATGATTTAATGTAATGATGTCCATAAATTACTAATTTAGTAAGTCATTATTTTGGTATTAATGCATGAGCAACCATGTTACCTGAAAGGCACAGTTAAGATTTAGAAAGTAGATTAAGAATTCCTGGATGGTGGAATCTGGTGGGTAGAATGCTATTCTCAGAGGATGTTACTAGTTTGGGGTTTAAGATAATTTATAATGCTGTCATAGAATTAATAGGTCTCACTTCCTTATTGCCATCTTCTTGTATTAACCTCACTTAAAAATATTACAAATAAAGTATTATTCATGGTTATATTCTCCAATGTTGTAGATGATAAACTTGAGAGAAGGGAGTCCAGTTGCAGTGTGGGAGACAGTTTGGCATATGGCATGGTGTTCCTCTCTCTCTCTCTCTTTTTTTTTTTTTTTTTTTTTCAGTTTTTGGCCAGGGCTGGATTTGAACTTGCCATCTCTGGCGTATGGAACTGGTGCCCTACTCCTTTGAGCCACAGGCATCACTCCTGACATTCTTCTCTTTTCTTCTAGTCTGATGGTCTCATGCTGCTCTTTCTGTATTTATCCTATTCCTCCACTAACTGATGTGATGATTGATTTTATGTGCTAAGTTGACTGTGCTAAAAGGTACCCAGATAGCAGGTGAACACTATTTCTGGATATGTCTATGAGGGTGCTTCCAGAAGATATTAGCATTTGAATTTGTAGAAGATCACCCACCCTCACCTGCGAGGGGAATAGAGCAAAAATGTGGAGAGAGGGCAGATTCAGTTGCTCTTCTTGAGTTGGGAATCTGTTTTCTTCTTTCTTGATGTTGAGACTTAAACCAGCACCTCCTACTTCTGTTCTTAGCCCTTTGGACTCAGATTGGATTGCAGCTCTGCTTCCCTGTTTCTCTATCTGGCTTGAGGACAGCAGATTGTGGGACTTCTAGGCCTCCATAGCCAGGTGAGCCAGTTCTCGTGGGGTGTGTGCACATGCACACACACATACACACGCGTATAATCAAGATATATATGCAGTCTTAGTGGTTCATAGCATAACTCTAACACTACTAGGTACCTTTGAGGTATCCAACATCACTGTTATCCTCGTAATGCTCCTTTGTAGGCCTTTCAGAGTGAACTCTCTTCCTAGAGGTTTAAATAAACATTAACTTTATACACACCTGGGTTGCTCAATTCTGTTTCCTCCAGTTGTCTGGGTTTTGTTTTGGTATGAATCCATAATCTTCTGTTCTGCTTGCTTGTTTGAGTATGTCTCAGGCACATTTGGTACTATTGTTTTCAAATTCAAATGTTGTCAGGTTTTTTGTGGGGGCTAATAACATTAATAATTATGTAACAATGAGAATCTTGGGGGGAAAGTAAGCTAATATCATCAAATGGAGAGTGTAGGAAGCTCCTATATAGAACTTCATGTTAAAGATACTGAATTACTATAAGTTGGTCTGACACCTGAGGTCAGAATTCTAGGCTTTAGCCATCAAGGTCTAGACTGTGGGTTTTCCTAATTATAATTCAGATGGAAAAGAATATATTCAAAAAATTAACTACTATTTTTGAAGCAGCATATCACTGTTCTTGTGGAAGGCACATGGTTTATTTTACATGCTGTTAGGTTGGGTCCCCAGAGCCCCACAAGACTGCAGTGAGAGTTGCATGGGACTTTGCCTAATGTGAATTTAAACTCTGTTAAATATTAGCTACTATTATACATTAGCCAAAGTGGGATACTCATAATGTGTTAATCACCCTTTAGTATTTCTGTCTAAAAACTAGGCCTGGGTTTCTTGTTTGATCCTTGTCTGACTCTAACAATTCCTCTTTTTCTTCAAGTCTGATCTCCAGTGTCTTTCTCTCCAAAATGACTTTCTAGTGATCAGAGGTAGACGTAATGTCTTTACTCCAATGCAGTTGATTTGTATAGATTTTTAAAATATTTGTAATTCCCTGTATTTGATGATATCTTGAATGTATAGATGGTATACTACCGGTGGAACCAGGGACACACTTTCGAAGAGACGTTTTTCTATGAATTTGTGTTAAAAATAACAACAACAATAAAAAACCCACCAGAGATGGGAAAAAGTTTTGTTATTCTAAGAAATGTTGAGGTTTACCACAGTTTTAGACAAAGAGGTTGCCTTGTCCTCAGGGGATTCTGGCCGCTGGGATATCTAACGTCTATAATCTGGATACTTGTTTATCTTTCTCCAACATGGATTCCTTCTTCCTTCTTCTCTGCCTTCCCCCCTTCCCTTTTTCTCTCTTTCTCCCTCTTCTCTTACCTCAGCTGCTGTAGGTGTCAGTGGGAAGCCCAGATTTGGGTGCTTTCTGGACCAGCTTTTGCCTATTGCATCACAGGAGAGGTGGGACTAAAGGATGTAGAGGGTTTGCTGTCTCCAGGACTGCTGCTGTCCTCTCCCCATCACATGTACACTTCAAAGGTGGCTTTCTTCTCTCACCCTGCTCTCCCCAGCTTGCAGTCTCTCTTGGAAGGTCTATGGGGAAAGTTCCATGCCTATAGTTCCTGTGCTCTTACACTTGGGCATAGTAACTCACTCAAAACTTGAGTAAAATTCTTTTGACCATCTGTGTGTTATCTGCTGCGAGTTCCCAGGGAGTGAGTGCTTGCAGGCTTCTCCTCACAGCTGCTGTCTTCCCCTGTACTCAGGCCTCTAGGAGGCTGGAGAAAATTGTGGCTTGTAGGTTATCCAGCACGTTCTTGTAGTGTTTGTGGTCAGGATGGAAATGAAGTTTCTCCAGCTTTCTGTGTTCTAAGTAAAGGCTAGATGTACTACATGAGCTTAAAACTATGAAGCAGAATTAAGTCTGTTGTCAGAGAAAAATCATAATTTTATATTATTTGTTCAAACACAATCTCAAAGTCATCTGCTTTCTGACATCCCAACCATTGACCTTCTCTTGGCTGTTTTTTAGATCCAGAATTTGAAAACACTGGCTTGTTTCTCTATGCTTGTCTATGAAAGTTCTGATACAAATATCAAGAAACATAAAATCCAGGAGGACAGAGACAAATGGAGCCCTCTCAGCCACCATGATAAGCTGAGGAATGTAAAACTTGCTCAGTGAGTCAGAAAGGATGTCAACTGTGTTTCTGGGAACTGAAATTATGGACACTAACACAGTCTGTTTCAAAACTGACCCATGTATCCCACTGACTAGCCACCGAGATCTAGGGCCCCTTCTGTGTGGCTCTATCTTCCAAGGATCTCTACCTTGCAGGAGTGTTTTATACCCATGACCAAGGGCCAAGTAATATTTGTTTATATTTGAAAGTTCACCTCCACTGCACTCACCCACCCCTAATATACACTCCAACATCTCCTAGGATGGCTGGTGTGGTTAGGAAAGTCCTGTGTGAAAACTACAGACATTACGCTGATTCAATTTAACTTTTCTACATTTCACGGGGATTACTTGAAACAGACTGTAGTAGCATCCATGATTTCACTTCCCAGAAACACTGTTGATGGCGTCCTTTCTGACTCACTAAGCAGGTTTTACCTTCCTCGGCTTATCATGGTAACTGGGAGGGCTCCATTTGTCTCTGTCCTCCTGGATTTTATGTTTCTTGATATTTGTATATCTCAGAACTTTCATAATGACCCATGTGTAAGCAGACAGATACAGTGATTCTCAACCGTGGAGCTGGGGAAGGAAGGAAAGGTAGTGGTGTGTTATCCTTTCTGGGATACAAACACCTGGACATAGAAAGACACTATCATCAATGGCAGTTCTTGAATTTGTTTCAGGTAGTCTGGGAGGTACTTGTATCTAGGAAAAATGTTGTGATTTTTATATCAAATATGCAATCAATAGAAGCAACAGTGCTGCCCTTCTCCTTCTTTTCACAGTATTCAATGGCCTAGACCCACATCTGAGCAATGCTTTCCCAACACTAAATTATAAGGAAGCATGAGCTAGTTATAAACCTCTCAAGTTGTGTTGCCCCATGAGGATGCACATATGTCATTTGTTCTCATTGATTAGGACTGAGTAGAAAGGAGAGACAAATTTAGTAGACGAAGAGAGGGACAAAGAGCAATTAATTGTGTTCAATTCAGTAGTGCTTGGGAGTTCTGGGTTACACAAGGTTAAAATAAGTTACTTCTATGTCTTAAAAAGTCCTCAAGGAAAGCAAGTCACCATATTCTTAAATGGGAAGGAGATTAATTCCATAATTAAATTATGGAAACAGGAGAACATAGATCTCCACAGTCTTTGAAATGTTATATATTATAGAAAATATATTTTATTAAAAGCTGTTGATGTTGGCTCAAATACGAAAATGCTTATAGGCTGAATATTTTACGTATATGCTACACATTGGAACTAGACAGTGAGGCTCTAATTAAATCAAAGGCAGGGCTAGTTGATAAGACTTGCTGTCTTGAAACACCTGTTCCTGGCAGTTGAGGCTTCCAGAGATGAAACTATGAATACAATAAACTCATGATACCTAGATAGATGATGCCTCAACATAGTCCCGCAACCAGGCAACACTGGAGCATAAAATTTGAGACTTGAACCTAAGAGAGTTCCAGCCAAAAAATTCTCAGCAAATAATGAGAATAAAGAAAAAGAAGCTAGTTGTGACTCTTTTACCTGAAGCTTAACACTCGCTTGTGTGCCAAATGTGCTCTCATTTGTGTAATATAACTGAGAAGGACGCTTTCCAAGTTCTGAAGTTAATGAATGTACAAATGCCAGTTTTCAGAATCTTAACAGAAGTGCTATTAGAATTTCAATGCCCTCATCTATACATTGCAGGTGATTATGTATTCACTGCAGATCTGTATTGAGGAATAAATGGAGTAATGTTTGTAAAGCATTCAGTAAAGCTGCTCATCATAGAAGCTGATCAAAAATAGATATGGAAAATATGAATTTTTATACTAAATAATAGCGGTTCACAATGCATAGACTATTAGCACCATTTTTTAAATTTGAACATAAGAGCTAATCAGTATCTGCCTGCTAGAAGTAAAAATTATTGTCAATAAATTATGTGGAAAGAACATTTAAGATTCATTGAGTACAGGCCTTGAGGGGATCATCTATAATAATAAGAAATTACACCAAGACCACCGTGGAAGTAAGTCCCAGTGTTCTACACACAGTAGGCTGGCTAGAGTTTCACCCCGGTAGAAGGATGACATTGAATATCCCAACACAAAGAAATGATAAATGTCTGAGAACATGAATATGCCAGTTACCCTGATCCAATCTCTCTATATTGTATGTATGGAAAGATCACTGTGTAGCCTATTAGTATATGTGATTATTACATGTTAATTTAAATAAAATCAAGATGGAAATTAAAAAGTCAGAAAAGAAAACCAGTGACTTTAAATATTAATTTCAGTGATACAGCTTAAACTAGGGGAAATTAATTAATTAGTTTAATTACCTTAAACTTATTGTATCCAGAAGAAGCTCCCTCTAGAGTGACATCAAGTCATCACAGAGAGAGACTTGGGCCTGGCCATCACCGAGCCTGAACAGGCCAGTGGGAGGGAAGGGAAGGGTGTTGGGAGGGGGGTTTTAATACTTCCGGCCTCTATTTTTCTCATAATTAAAATAAAGAAGTTTATATGATTTATAATATACTCCTTAAAGTAATTGTTTGTACATTCTAATGTTGCTTTTGTTACTGTTTATAGGCAGTTTGCCAACTCAATTACCTAGAATTGATGGCATAAGAAATAGAGAGGAAAATAGATAAATGTACTTTGTATATTAATTAAACTTACTTTATCCAGAAGAAGCTCCCTCTAGAGAGGCATCAACTCATCACAGAGAGATTTCAATCATCCGATCTTGATTTTAATAATTTAAAAACAATTATCTAGAGTTTATATTTTGTTGTTTTGTCATTTTTAATCATTCACATGTTCAATAAATAGTTACTGGCTACTACAATATCAAATAACTGTTTTGAGTTCTAAACATATCACGGGGTGCAGACAGACATAACCCTTCATGGAGCATCTGTCTAGAGGAATAAATGGCTACTATTTCAAGAATAATAATGATAATATATCCTGTGGTTTTGAATAATAATTAGTACAGTGAAAGAAAGTTACAAAAAATGTAAAAAACCAAAACCAAAACCAAAACAAAACATTATATTTTTCAACTATAATGACCTTATAAAGATCTTTACTTGTAACAGCTGAAGAACTGTGGGCTCGACCTGCAGATGGCTGTGTCTGAATTTCTCTACAGATACAGCAGGGAAGTGCACATTTTAAAATAATTTCCTCAATTGTTGGCTTCTGCTTCATAGTGTAGTTCAAGAACTAGGGCTTCAGGCAATGTGTAACACTTTTGCCAGTGGCTGGGGCCAACGATGGCTTTTCTAGGTTACAAGTTAAACAAATTTTCAAAAAAAAAATTTGTTTGTCTTTTACAATTTACAAAGAATGTGATATTTAAATATGTGAATTTTGTTTGGAAATCAGGTCTCACATATGTTTGCTACAGAAACACTATGAACAACATCATTAAGTATCCTGGTTAAAAACACATTTAAAAAGAAAACCCACATGGCATTATGTATAACACTTACAGTACAAAATTCTCATTTGAGAAAAAAATGGTTTCAATTTGTGATATTTATAGTAGAGGGACTTAGAGCAGGTTATTAGAAAAATAAAAGCAGAAAAGATTCATGTCTGTATAGACACCCCCAGAAATTATACAGCTCAAAAATTAGAGCACATATATAGCCATTCATAACCCATGAACTGAACATACCCATATACATAGGAGACAGAAATACTCCAAACCTCAACTGTAATTCAGAACAGAAATATTCAGGCAAGCAAAGAGGGCCAGCTCCATACTGTGTGCAAGAGTAGAAAATTAGGCAGAGAAGACACTGAAAAAAAAAGGAAGTGAAACTGGGTTTTAATAATGGTGGGAAACATAAAATCATGACATATCCCACTCTGAATGAGGATACATTAAGGAAAGACCTGAGACATCGAAGGTCAGAGCATTCAAAACAGCAAAGTCAAAGGAAGGGGCTCAAAAGTGTGCTGGGCCAGCAGACAGTCTCACAGAGGAGGGTTCTGGAATAAGAAGCAGTGGCCTGAAGGAGGTGGTACTCCTCAGGGTCTTGGAAATGAAGGAAGAGAAGAAAGAAAGTGATAGAAATTAGGAGTCACATATAAACAAAAGCATTCTGGCATCACTAGACATCCCAAAGCCCTCCTAATGGTCTTCCTGAACCAAAAGAATGAATATTTTAAAAAGAGAAGATGCAACAATTCTCCAAAGTATCTGACCATGGCCATAGAAATGCTTGTGACTTCTGTGCAAGCAACATCTAAGAATGTCACTTAAAAATGTTAAACACTTACAGAATGAGAGAGATATTTGTGCAAGTTATCATGAAAAGAGGTTAAGAATTAAGAATGGATTTATCAGCTTCCTGATAAAGACAGTTCCAAATTATGAACTACGAACAGAGGGAAGTGAACACAAAATGCTCCAGTGAAAATTTATTAAAAAACAAGCATTTATAAATACAAAGAATAGCTCAGAATAGAAACTCACAAATTATAAAATTAGAAAATTTCTGTGGGACTCTCTTCTCAGCCAGGCCTCCTAGCAAAAAGACCACTTTATTTATAAAGGAATGAAGTCAGGATGATATATTTTTTCCATAGTGAACTTTAGAATATAATGACAGTTAAAATTTCCAAAAGGATTCTGGGAAAGAACTCAGAGGCAAGGATTTTATAATTTTTCAGGTCATGTCTCAAATATGAAGAGTATGGAAGGTACGGCAGGAAGTTGTGCTTAAGAGCTCTTCTGAGGAAGTGCCCTCACCCCTGCTGAAGCACTTTCTCTCTTTTACTCTCTCCTTCTCTCTCTCTTTCTCCCCTCACTGTGTAATATTGAGTTGTTATTTTTAATTCACCTTAAAGTAAATTTTCAAGAAACACTACTGTTTTTATGATGCAGATTTCACCCCTGTCTTCCCATGTCTCTTGAGATGTGACAGAATCTAAATTGCTTCCATGAACGTGCTATTCTTTTTTCTTCTTGAATCTAAGAAAACCTACTGAGCAGCAGTAACCAAGGGGAGGCAGAGAGAGCAATGATGAAAAGTGTAAGAGTGAACTGCTGCTGTGGATGCAACACAGGGAAAAATGTTGAAGTGAGGGGGAGGATGGGCCACTAATGTGTGACAGAAAGTAATATTGGGACAATTGAGAATAGAAAAAGGGAAAAAATTCAGTGAAAGGACACAAACTTAAACAGATATTTTCATTTGAGAGCTTGCTCAGAAAGGTCAAAGCAATCTGCAGGCCATCACAATTTCTGCTGACCTTCTGAAGGCTCACCAGAGCCTGTGTAGGTCACATATACCAGTGCCCAGCAGGGATGCCCAGAGGTGTCTTACATTCAATAAAAATACCTGGATTCAACTACCATTAAAAATATAACATCTGCTTCTGTGTGAAAGTAACATACATCTCATGAAAAAGATAAAAATTATTAAAAATTATATTAAAAATATTACAAAATAACATGATTTTTATCAAACTGGCCATCCTCTTGGTAATAAGTATAAGACTCCCTAACTGCATCTTTCCCTCATGTTATTTGTAAAGATTAATATGACCCATAAACACATATTAATGAGTCACTGTTTATCTTCTTTTTATCAGTAATCTATAAAAATTCACTAGTTGTTAATGTAGTTTTCAGTACAACCAGTGACGTACTTTTGCCTATCATAAGTTCTTGAGATCCTGTCCATTAGGAAGTAAAAAGTCTGACCTATTGTGCAATATTTTAATATCTCTATACTGCTTTGAAAAATGGAAAATAATCTTGATCCTTATCAACCTTTTAAACTATTTCATATTTTGATAATTATAGTAGCAACAGAATAATAAACAAATGGAAATTTGTTTGTATGTATGGAAATTAAATGTATAATATAGCTAGTAACAAACAATCAGTGAAAGAATGAATTGTTTAACATGGGAAACTGCTCGAGTTATGTACATACAGATAAAAAGGTAGAACTTAACTAGACTATGAAATGATTTGTGGAATATAGAGCTTTGTTGTTAACATAAAAATGTAGAAGACCGTTTCCTGAAATTTGAATAGGTGATACATTTTTAGCAAAATATCTAAAGCATAAACCTTGAAAGAAAATTGCATTAATCTGGTTATACAAAAGTAATAAAGTATCTTAAGTAAAGGCACCATTATCAAAGTTAATAGGTAGATGGCAGATTGAGAAAGTGATTTGCAGTGTCTAAAACTGAGAAGAAATTAATCAGAAATCCTTCATCCCATGAAGAGATGGAAAGCAGCCACCATGGAAAATTGGCTGATGACATGCAGGTATGATGAGACCTGGGAGCCCTGCAAGGCACCTGGCATAGTCCAAATACAAAGTATTCACATCAAATACCATATAGGCATCAATTCTATACACATACCTAAGATAGTATTAGTCTACTGGTGGAACAAAATACTATGAAGGTTTGGCAGAGTTGTGAGCAGAGAGGAGTGACCACATTAGCAAAGGTAGAAACGGGGACAGGCCTGTATTCAGCCACAAATTGAAGAGAGCGACTAACCAGATCTTCTGCACCTTAAGTTCAGAGCAAAGAAAACAAAACAAAACATCAGACCAACCCCCGCCACAGAGGACTTGCCTCACACCTTTCTTTCTGGTTGACTGAAACAGATGCATAGCACTGGGTACTTTATTAACTCTGCTGATTAGGAAAGATGTGGGTCATTACAAGGTTTGAGATACATAAAAATCATATACCCCATGTGAATAGAAACCAGTGTAGGCTTCCCAGCAGCACACATAAGCTGAGCAAGGTGAAACTTGCACCACTGAAAATCAGAAAGGACTCTGTAGGCTGTGTTTCTTTGAAGTGAAATAATAGACCAAAACATAGTCTGTCTCAAAACATCACTAGTGATCTATGTATAAATATAGTCATGTAGCATGAGTAAAATGACACAGAAATATACTTCATAATAAAAACTTAGATGGGAGGAGAGGGACAGCGGAAGGGAGAAGGAGAGTGGGAAGGAGGAGAGTGGGAAGTAGGAGAGGGGAGGAAAGTGGGAAGGGAGGAGGAGAGGAGACCAGGAAAGGGTGAAGGGGGGAAAGGGTTAGGGGAAGAGATGGGGAAGGGGGAGGGGAGGGGAAGAGGGAAGGAGTAAGATGTGAAAGGTGAGGAGGGGAGGAGACTTGGAAGGGGAGCAGTTGGAGAACTAGCAGCAAACAATTTTCCTCCTTCATGTTCCAAAAAACTGGCTGCTTTTCTCCTCTTTCCTATTGTGATAACTGAGTTTCTATTGAAAAAGAAACTTCTTGAGTCCTTTAGTCCCAGCCCTTTGAAGGATGAGGAGGATAAATTCCAAAAAGAGGCTTAAAGATAAGGAAGTATGCAGGGACCCCTGCCCTGAGGTAATCACAATGTTTGGCTTCTGTTTATGCTTGCTTGCTGAGTTATGCAGAAAATAAAGTATAAATAGGCTACCTGCCCTTCCTTCGGGGCTGCTTGCTTTCCACAGCAACAGCCCCCTGTGCAGGTGTAATAAAATTCTACTTAATTATTGCATCAAGTGGGGTCTGAGTCTCTTTCTCAGCTGTGCTAGTCACATTTCTAGAGGTCCTAGCAAGATTCATCAAACCAGCTGCCGGGGCCCACTGCTGGCTGACAGCTCCAGGGGAAGGTCTCAGAGAAACATTCCTCTACCCTGGAGCTCTCAGATGTGTGGATTTGAGGCACAGGTTTCCAAATTTCCCAATTCAGTAAGTTTCTTGTATATATCTAGAGAAGGTGGGGAACAGCTGGACACAGCCAAAACAAAAGGAGAAACGTCTCCTTAAGTACAGGTACAGGTGCAAGTACAGTGGGTACAGGCACAAGTACAAGTATACAGGTACAGATATAGGTATAGGTACAGGTTCAGGTTTCCAGTCTTATGTTCTATGTTCTGTATGAGTGAGTGAGTAAAAGAATTTCATTGTGATTCCACAGCCCTGAGGCTATGGAGTCTGAGTGGGCCTCCACCCACAGTTCCATCACTTTATCATATGGCTTAGTGGCAGTCCCTTTGGGGAGACCTGGAGTGGGGTTTATACCTCCCCACCTATGCCAAGATAGAGTTTTTATCCTATCAGGGACGTGGCTGGGAAGGCACCTGAGTGGGGATCAGGCACAGCTCTGCACCTGACTGATTTTTATCTATCTGTCTCCTCTGTTCACTTGCTTCCTTCTGTTTCATTGGCTTATCTGTCCTTTTCTGTCTGTTTGTGATAATTTGATAACTTACAGGGGTTATCCACCCCACTAACTCCTTTACTGCACCAAGAGCAATGAGGAGAAAGTGAAACCATTTTATACACTCTTTGTAAGTTAAATTAACCTGCTTGTGAGACTGGCTGGCCCTCCCTGGGTCTTGAAGTACTTTTTTCTGGGCTCACAGAGGGTGAGTCCCCAGTTTGTCAGGTTTTATTCTTTTGACTCACAGAGGGTGAGACCCTGATCTGTTAAGTTTTATCCTCTGGATCCCCGTGTTCACCCCTTCCTATGTTGATAAGATTGTGTAAAACTTGTCAGTTAGATTTGTGCTGGATTTGCCACTTCCAGTGTTTTGTTCAGTGTCTTCTTAGGGACTAGAGAGGACCTAAATGTTTTAGCCTTGAATATTTGCTTGAGTGGATCACAGATCAATTTCTGCAGGGAACTCTTTCAGATTTTGATCTGGACAAAATCACTGTATATTGTTTTTTCCTTTAGTTTTTAGTGGCTGGGTGTGGGTGGCTAGGGTACAAAGGCCACTTTTTGCTGAGGGGACGGCCGCTGAGAATTTCTCAGCCCCTCGTGAAAAACCCCTTTTATCTTTTACATAGCTTTATAAATAACCCCTTTTCCAGCCAGTAAAAAGCCACCACATGATTTTCCTTTTCATTGCCATTGCTCTTTTTTACTGTGAAAATATAATTGCTGATAATTTTGTGTTTTTATTCCTCCCTGATGTTTGACCCTTTAGGGAGTAATTTGCTTCCAGAGTATAGAGCTCTCTTATCTAGGTTAGTTCCCCCTACCACTTGCCTTTTTTTGGGGAAAATATTAGGTGTTGTTACTGCTGGCAAGGGGATTTGAGGGAACAGTGTGCTAAGGAAAGAGGTGGATATCTGTGGCATCTGCCTTGCTGTAGAATGACCAGGTGCCACAACCTCCAGTGGAATTCTGGAATTACACAGTTACACTCTGTCCTTGGTGGGTCCAAAACTCCCATGCTGCCAACTTCCTAGTTCATTTATTTTGTCACCCTACTCCTTCTATTCCCTACAAGGGGTTGTCTCCAGAAAATAGATTGTTCCTATACTTAGGAATTTTTGCTTTACTTCAAGCCCGTTATAGAGCTCCTCATTTGAGTCCTGGGTAGGGCGTCCCCATGCCACCCTGCCTTCAATCTCAGCTTGACTGTTGGAGATTGCAGCTGGAGCTCATAGGCCAGGGGTATCCCCCGGGACCATCAGGACTCCCCTGGACCTGGTTTCAAAGTTTAGGCTTACACATAGAGATTCTGCAAGATTTGGCTATTTTAGCTCTCCTGCAGCCCTTGGTGGACAGAGTCGGGACTTTCCTGAACCGCACTGAGAAAGAAATCATAGAGAATGCACAGTCTGCCATTCAGACCTGACTTGATTGTTTTTTAAATCACTTTAAATTAGTTTTTACCCTCAAAAGTTGGAAGGAATTTAGAGTGAAGTTTTCTAGGAGCCATCTCTGAACTCTCTGCAAGTTGCAGTGGCCATTTTTTAAAGTAGGTTGGCCACTCAAGGGATCTTTTGACCTCGCCCTCTGCCATGCAGTTTGAGAGGTCATAACAGAACAACTGGGGCACCCTCATCAGGTTCCCTACATCAAAATATGGACAGAACTTCATGGATCACCTCCGACATGGCTCCGTAGATGTTCCCTATAAACTGGAAATAGAATCTTTCCTTCCACTGTCCCACCTCCATCTGCCAGCTTCCCTGGGATCCCCTGGAAATGGCAGGGGAGTCCCCTAGGGAACCCTTGCTCACTTGGGGAGGGACCCTATACAAACCATTAAGCCCTGATTCCACTTCAGTTCTAACTCCCCTGGAGCCAGGGGTACCTTTGGGGGGTTCCTGTCTTACCCCTGTGCCAATTGGCCCCCACCCCCACATTGGGGGAACAGCCCTTCATAGTATATGTCCCTTTTCCCAACATGTACAATTGGAAAACCCAGACTCCCACTTTTTCAGAGAAACCCCAGGAGCTGATCTCCCTTCTTGAAACTGTCTTTCTCACTCATCAACCCACTTGGGACAATTGTCAACAACTCCTCCAGGTGTTATTCACAAATGAGGAATATGAGCGTATTCTGAGACAATCCAGGAAGGCTGTTTTAAGTCTGGATGGACAACCTAGCACCAATGCTGCCTTGTTAGAAGCTCAATTCCTGAGTGACTTACCCCAATGGGACCCTAACTCTGATGAAGGTAAAGAGGCTCTACTATGATACCACCAGCCTCTAATGCAGGGCCTCCAGATAGCTACTAAAAAACCTACTAATTTGTCTAAAATTAATGAGGTTATTCATGGAGCCACAGAGAACCCCGTGGCTTTTCTATAAAGGCTAATAAGACCTTTAGAATTTATACTCCTATGAATCTGGAGGCCCCGGAAATTAAACGGACTATAAACATAGCCTATGTTACTCAGTCAGTCCCTGATATTAGGAGGAAATGGCAAAAATGCGAAGGTTTTGAAGAAAAAGATTTCAGTGAGTTGGTCAAAGTAGCTCTATGGGCTTTTCATAACCAGGAGTCTATAAATGTGGCTGTCACAAAATGGATAGCCAAAGTCGCCACTATAGCCACCCTACAGGAGCAAGAACTCCACCAGGCAAGAGGTTGAGAACTCCACCATGCAAGGGCTCTAAACCCCCCTATTACAAGGAACTGACACACTGGAAAAACCAAATGTCTTCAGAATACAGCCAGGGCACAGGCACAAACACAGACAGTAATTCTAGTTAATGAGAACTTTGATGAAAGGGGGTCAGAGCTCCTTTTCCTCTATGTTAACCTTACAACTTGGGGGCCAACCTGTGAACTTTCTAGTAGACACAGGAGCAACCTTCTCAGTCTTAAAGAAACCCTGGCGGTCCCCTGGACTACTGCCCATATAACAGACTTGGGTAGGGGCACTAACACCCGTTCCTTCTTGGTCATGCCTGACTGCTTGTACACCTTACTGGGGCAAAATCCGTTGCAAAAACTCTGGGTCGCTTTCAGACCAGCTGCAGCCGTCCTGACAGTGCCTGATAGCCCTGCCCATATCCTGTTCTCTGCCCCTTGTGGGGATGAATACAGGTTCTTTGAAGGACTTGGTGAGCTACCAAGTCAAGAGAAGCACAGATCCTGCAGGTATGAGCTAAGAACATCCCCCAGGATGAACAAGCCAGTGACCCCAATCAACCAACTGAAGTGGCAGCCCTAAAACTAGTGGGGCGGCCCCTCCTCTGGATTAGCTCATCTATCCTGATACAACTCGTCAACCAACTATACCAAGGACCCCACCTGGGAGCCACAGAGGTCAACCAACTCATCTCTAAGCACCTGTAAATGGACTAAGGATGCAGCCTCCAGGTGCCTCCCCTGTAACAAGGTAAATGCTGCACAAGTGCCTCAGCACATGGGATCATGTCTCTGGCAAACTAACCCAGGGGAGCCCTGGGAACTTGACTTAACTGAAATCAAGCCAGGTTGGTATGGGTATAAATACATTCTAGTTTTAATTGATACTTTTTCAGGATGGCCAGAAGCATTCCTCTGCAGAAAGGAAACAGCCTTGATGGTGGCAAAACACCTTCTCACTGACATTATCCCAAGATTCAGATTGCCCCTCATGCTGGGATCCAATAATGGCCTGGCCTTCATAGCCCAGGTTTCTAAAATCCTGGTGGCCACTCTAAAAATCACATGGAAATTACACTGTAATTATAGGTCCCAAAGGTCAGGTAAAAAGGATGAATAGAATGTTAAGGGAAACTTTAACTAAATTGCACATAGAAACTGGTGGCAACTGGGTAGACCTCCTCTCTTTCACCTTATTGAGGGCCTGATGTATTCCTTATCTCCAAGGTTTAACCACAACCACAAAACTTTTAAGCTCATTAAAGACCCTGCAAAAACTGCACACAGACTTCTGGGAGGCCATCTGGGAGATTAGATCTGAGACCACCAATACCCTGGAGCAACTACACAACCTCAAACCCGGAGACTGGGCTTGGGTAAAAAGACATAACCCTGAAACTTTAACCCCATGATGGGAAAGGCCTTACCCTAGTATTTAAACTACCCAAACAGCCATCAAAGCTGGAGGAAGGAAGCCATGGATCCACTACACCCACACCCAGAAGGCCTCAGAGGACCATATCCCCCCTACATGGCACCTCAAGCTCACTGAGGATCCCTTAAAACTTCAGCTGTGCAGGTCTTCATCCTCATCCTCACCTGCTGGTGCCACACCATTCAAGGGACCAGAAGAAGCAGCTATCACAACCAACATCAGCCCACCCCCTATGAGTGGATCCTTTCCTGGATCAAAGATGGCACTGAAGTCCCGCCTCACAGCAATAGACACCCAGGAGTATTCTACTTTGACCTCTGCACCTTATTTGACTATGGCTGGACCAGAAGCACATGGACCAGGTATGGAGGAAAGGGGGACCCAATTTGGAGCTGCATAAGTCACCAATAAACATGGGAACTCAGATATATTGACTTTTACTTATGCCCTTCAACAAAAATAGGTGGACATTTTTGTGGGAATGCGAGATACTATTACTGTAAATACTGGGGCTGTGAAACAGTGGCATCATGGGGACTGGCCAAAGACCCACAGATATAATTCCATAAAGACAGACTGGGCATTTGTACTTTAAATTTAGATTGCAATCCTGTCAAACTATCTATAAAGAATTGGCAGAAAACAATGTGGCAGACAGGTTTAACTTGGGGTATTAAAATGTATGTCAGAAGGTGAGACCCCAGCCTCTTGTTCACTATTCAGAAAATCCCCTGACCAACTCCCCTGAAGCCAGCCCATAGGCCCTAATTTTCTCACCCATCCAGAACCACCCCAGGCTTGCACACCAGCCCCAATACCTCCCACCATTTCCGCATCTCCACCCCCTATACTTACTCTTTTAGATACAATATTCAACCTTACAAACACTTCCATAGCTATGAGTGCCACAATTCCAGCCTCCAGACCATTTAGCATGGATATTAAGACGCTTACTACTCAACTTAATTTAGATCTCCAAGCTCTAAAAACTTCTGTCATCCATTTAGCAAAATCCCTAAACTTTTTACCAGAAATAATGTTCTTTGGAAACAAAGGGATCTTTGCATGACTTTAAAGGAGACATGTTGTTTTTATACCAACCATTCTGAAACCGTAAAGAACACTTTAGCCCTAGTCAGTGATAATTGGTATAAAACCTTAGCTAGAATAGGACCACTCCTCCTTCTTTCAATCAGAATAACTTGTAGCCTCATCATGTTTAAAAACTTTATAGCTTTTACCAACTTACCCCCAACAACTCAGATGAATTAAGGGTTTGATTTCTCGCTAAAACCAGTGGGGAATGTGATAACCTAGCCCCCTACCCTTTAAAAAGAAACTTTTCTTCAGTCCTTTAGTCCCAGCCCTTTCAAGGGTGGGAAGGATAAATTCTGAGTGAAGATAAGGAAGTAAGCAGGGAGTGGGTGGATTCCAGAAAAAGCCCCTGGTGGAAAGTCCCAAGTTCTTGGAAACTTTCTCAACATGTGTACCTCCACCCTGAACTATGTAACACCCCAATGTTCCCTGATCTAATGTAACCCCTGCCCTGAGCTAATTGCAATGTTTGACTTCTGTTTACGCTTGCTTGCTGAGTTATGCAGAAAATAAGGTTACCCGCCCTTCATTCAGGATTGCTTGCTTTCCACAGCAACAGCCCACTGCACAAGTATAATAAAATTCTACTTAATTATTGCATTAAGTGGTGTCCGAGTCTCTTTCCCAGCTGTGTGAGTTACAACACTATTTTTAGTAGAGACAAGGTCTCACTCTTTCTCAGGTGGTTTTGAATGCCTGAACTCCAGCAATCCACCTGCCTCAGCCTCCCAGAGTACCCACTAAATATTTTTACACATCTCTCTTGGAATCCAGCATTTTCTGGAAACTTCAAATAGAGAAAAAGCCACCTAAGGGGAAACCTTTTTGTGTCCTGTGTGTGAAATACATCCTTACAAGAAGGTCACAAAGTTACTGTCTGTCAACATTATACCAATCAACACTAACCAGAGAAACAGAAACAATAAAAAACATAGGATCCTTACTTTAAGTTAGTCAACACATGTACAAAATAACAGCAACCTCAAGATTAGTATTTGATTACATCACTCAGTGGTATAAACACGTTAACACATAAATCAGTTATCATAAATAGCATCTAATAATAGAAATTTTTCATTAATGATTTTTAATATAGATTTTATTGATTGATTTTCTTTTGTTAAGAGATAGTGATCTCATTTCATATTTTATATGAAAATAAATTGCTGTTTGCTTATTGAATAGTCCTCTTTTTCTTCCACTGGTGTGAAACTCAATAATTCTCAAATATAAAGACACTTCCAGAGTGGCCTATTTCTGAATTCTTTGGTCTGTTCCATTTGTCTGACATTAAAATAAGTAATATCTTTCTGTTTTTATAATAAAAATTTTCAGCAATTATATTTTGTTCTAAATGAGTTTTCCATGTATAGGTATGCTTTAGTTAATTTTGCCCTAAAATATTTTCATATTTTAACTTTTATATATTCTCTACCTATTGAAGCTTTTGTTAAAAAAATTATTTAATTTCAATTTCTCTTTTTTGCTGGATATTTTAGTACATTTGCATTTACAGCTGTAGCTGATATGTTGAGATCTGTTTCATCATCATCTTTTATTTGCTGCTGGCATTCAGCTACTTTCCTGTTTCTGCCATTCCTTGAATGTATTAAGGAACTTACTTTGCCTGCCTGCCTTTCTCCCTCCCTCCCTTCCTTCCTTCCTTTCTTCTTCCTTCATTGCTCCTTTCTCCCCTTTATGCTACTAATGTTTTGCATCTTATTCCATTTTTTCTTCCTACCACCTTGAAAGTTATATACTCTATTACTGCTATTTTATAGGTTAATCTGAAAAACTCAATTTTTCCATTATGAAGTAATAAATTGGCAAAATATGTAATAATATAATGTATACAGTACACTTTAGTACATGTACACTGTTCTACTTTGAAGTATACTAGTACACACATCATGTTTTAATTTTTATGTTTATTTTAACTTCCAAATTTATCATTAAATGTATTGTTGAATAAATCAATATTTATTTATCCTTGCTCATGTATTTATTATTCTCTTTTTCATACTTTCTTTCTTTTCAAACTTTTCTTTGCAATTTATTTACTTCTTAAAATATGTTTTTGGAAGTTTCTTGGGAAGACTATTTGGAAATAAACCTGTCAGTTAAGTTTTAATTAGACATTATCTTTGCTGTGCATTTATTTTAAATGTTATTTTGGCATGCATTTCTTAATGGAAAGTTGCTTTCTGTTAACACACAGGGATAAATTTTCTCACTAACTTTTGACTTCCTACCCAAATATCCAAATACACATATATTTATTATAATTTTCTCTCTATCTTAAACATACTTTTTCTCGTTCTCACTCTTCCTTATTTTCTATTGTCATACTTTTTTGTTTCACAAGATATGCTGTTTCCTGTATCTGTAAGCTTGGTCTCTTACTCCTAGAAATTTCTCTGCCATTGTGTTCTCCAAGGTTCACTACCAAGACCTTCTCTCTTCCCTCTTCCTGCTGATCTGTGCAGATGTGCACATTGCTTTTCACATTACACTTCTTTTTCCTCACCTCCCCATTGCTGAACTCTGTTTATCAAATCTGTTATCTCTCACACCTTGGTGTGCATTTTGGGCAATTTCTTTAGATCTGTACTCCAGCTCAACCAATTTCTTTATAATTATGTATACTCTAATGTGTAGCCTTTCCATTGAGTATTTTATAACAATAATTATTATTAACGTAATACTATAATCTCAAATTTTCATAATTGTAAGATAATATAAAATTGAATGGAAGGCTTATGCTAAAATAGGCCAATAGCTTAAAAAAAATCCATATTTAGGCCATAAAATTAGCAATACTACCAGGGTATTTTTATTCTGTGTGAATATACAAGGAGCACATTTGGTCATCTGGTTGGCTTGTTGGTTAATTGACTGATGGTCATCCACCTGTTCCTTTCTCTGCAGGATGTAGCCTCCTCAGATGCCCCTGATTTGTGATTATTGCAACCAAAATATTATTCTTTTGGTGAATTTGTCCTCAAGCTATCTAGGTATGTGGTTTCCTATTGGTAGTCATGTTGGTAGTGAATTCCTATAATTTTATGTTGCTTCAGTGTCATTTTTTGGATATGAGATGGGGTTTCTCATATCAGAGGATGGACTTCATCACACTCGACAGGGTTTTCTATTTCTCTGCTTTCTTCCAGTCCCTCCATGTGTTTGATCACAGATATGCACTGGCCTCCTGTGACCACCTCCTGTAGGACAGAGAGCTGGACTCACTCACTGACCCCCAAATCCCACAAGGACTGGACAGACAGACCACAATGCCCTTCACTTAGTCACAGGCTGATCTGACCTGTGGAGCTGGTGCCTGCTTGCTCTAAACCCAACCAACATTTAGGAATTGGTTGGAGGGATGGAGGAATTGGTTGGGTGATGCCCTAGGCTCTAATAAAAGCTTCAGCCCATAGGTCCTATCTCTCTCTCACCTGGAATGTATGTGTTCCTGATGGCCATCAGGGAGTGCTGTGTTCCCCACAGGAATCACGAATTATGTATATGCCTGGACTTGCACAACACTTCCCTGAATTATGTAAGTTAGGCAGATGCTACACTGCTCCTTTGCTTATTTCATGCATTTTGTTGAGTTGCCTCCTCTATGTTTCATGTGACCTCTCAGGACTTCCCTCCAGAGTGGCTAACTTGGGAGGAATAAACAGTCAGACAGCATCCCCAATCAACAGAAACAAATTTTCTGTGAGAGGTGACCTAGGCACAGGATGGCACCTGGACAACAGGCTTTGTGCCAGGATGAGCAAGTGTCCCACCAAAAACACCTTGTAAATGTCCAGAAACAAATCCCTGAGACCAACAGGGCAGGGCTAGAGTTTATAGCCCCTCTCCAGGGACAGACCCCAGGATTAACTTATAGAAACAAACAGCAATGACATCACTCTCCAATGCACTCTGACCTGCCTCTCGTCTCCCTGCAAGCTCAGTTGTGCAGACAATTTCATGTTTGTTACACAACAGCTAAGTATTTTTCAGCAGAAAAATTTTTAGCTATGTACTTCACAGTGTTGTTGGAAGTTGAATCTCATAGTTAATTTTTATAAATTAGTTATAGACCCTAGTCATTAATGACCTGGTGACTTAATTGTTACTTTCCTGAACTAGCAATAAGAGATATTTTTATGAGTGAAAACTTCCAGATGTGATTGTAAAAACATTAATACCTGAAATCTTTAAAGAGTGATGTCCAAGTCCCTTGTTGCTGGTCTGAGGTGTCACACCAGTGAGTACTCTCCAGCCCTAAGTCTGCATGCTGACATCAAGCACCATGGAGAGAGTTTCAGAACTGGTTCTAGACACAATTTGCAATGGAAGGAACATTATGGTCACTGTACACTTCCAATTTTTTCAGGTAAATCAATTTCAGTCTGTAAATGACCAAGTTGCAGGATAATAAATAATGTAATTAAATCAGAGACTGTGAATCTAAGTTTAGATCTAAAATTTCATGATTAAATGTTGCTGGTATTAGGAAATACAAACTATTTGTTTGTTTCCTATAGCATAGTCTAATGGATTTTGCAGAATGTACACTTTCAAATTGGCTTTTATATTGGAAATTTCTGAATTATTTAACCTGAAATAGAATGAATACATTTGATAGGACTTCAGTCATTTTAGACATGGTTAATGGGCATAATATCTTATTAGAAGCCACTCCTTTAAGATGTGATGTGGTCTTAAGAGTTGGGTCTCTTCTTGGACCCAATGTTCACAATAATTTCAGATTTTTTAATTTATATTTTTTCACCTCTTGAAATCATTTTTATTTTTAATTAAACAATAATACTCATGCATATTCATGAAGTACATAGTAACACTTTCAGATTTTCAGTTGTAAGTGTCTATCATAAATAGTATGCAATATAAGCCCATCAACTCAGGTATAAGTTATATTCAGAATAAAAGTTTAGGAACAAGTGCAATAAAACATACAATGAAATAGTAATTCCCTCATTAGCTTGTGGGTTTCTGCATGACTTATACATCTCTAAGCAATGATGAATACTACCTTGGGAAATAACTATGCAATAAGCCTTACAGGTACACCAACTGTCTCAGGCTAGGAAGAAATAGGAATCTATCACGCATTCTAATTTTGAATTGCATGTACAATGCAAACTGTTCAATTTTCTACATATCTCAAAAGATGTATCAAAACATCTGCATCTTTTTTTAGTCTAAATTAGAAGGGCATTCTGCTGTTTGTGACAATACAGATAAATGTGCTGTGAGCAGAACAAATACTGTATGATTCTACTTATTGAAGTGAGAAAAACACTGGAATGGAACGATGACTGCCAAGGGCAGAGGGGAGGGAGAATAGGGCATTGCTACACAAAGGTAGAAAATTTCCTTCATGCAAGATGAATAATTTCTAAAAATCACTGCACAGCATTGTATCTGCACTTAGCAACACTGTAATGTGTGTTTTAAAATTTATTAAGAAGCCAGGCACAGCGGCTCACTGCTGTAATCCTAGCACTATGGGATACTATGGAGGGAGGGTGTTAGGACTTCACAAGTTTAAGACTACCCTGAACCAGAACAAGACTTCAGTCTCTAATACAAATAGAGAACAATAAGCAGGCTTAGTGGTGGGCTCCTGTAGTCTCTGCTACTTGGGAGGCTGAGGCAAGAGCATGGTTTGAACCTAGGAGGTTGAGGTTGCTGTGAGCTATGATGGAGCCACTGCATGCTAGAGGGTGTGACAGAGTGATACTCTGTCTCAAAATAAATAAATAAATAAAATCATTAAGAGAGTACATCTCATGTCAAGAATTCTTACCACAGTAAACAACAAGAACAAAGCATCTTCCTGTAACTTGGTGCCAACTCTCCAATATGTCCACAGATTCCAACATTAATTCTAGTTAATGCCATTCTACAGATGGCATGGAGTTCATCTCTCTCACGTATAGATATATTTAGGTTGTTAATGAATGAATATACTATAAATTACAGAAAAATGTTCCAATTTTTTTTTTTTTGGATTGCCATATTTGGACATCTCTGGGGTGGCTCAGACTTGAATTCCTGAGGCAGACAGTCTTACATTGTTTCTCTTTATTCCCAGTGCAGAGTCTACTCAGGTGTTACCTGTTCTGAATGTAGCACTTTTATGGAGTGTCAAAGAAAGGTGGGAGGGAATGTTTTAAGGAATAGCATTTAGACCAGGCAGATTTGGGGGAAGGATGAGAAATGTCACCATTTCATATGAGCAAAACATACTGAAAAAATATACATATATAATTGTTTTCACTTTCAAATTTCTAATCACTGATAAGAGATTAGAATAACTAGGGCTAAATAGTCTACTTTCATCCTTTTGTTTCTAAGCATAGATAGCTCGTGATGATTGTAAAACAAAATAAAACCTGAGAAACTGCTAATTATATATATTTAGGTAATAAAATAAGAAATATATGTTTAATTTATAACTTACCATTGTGTAAGTTCGTGTATAAGAATACACGAATTGAAGCAAATAAATAACATAAAAATATAAAATAATAAATATGATTTCTGAGTATAGTACATTTATTTGAGATTATATATGGTTTTTTTTCTACATTTTTTGGCAAACAAAGTTTTTTAAATACTATATTTTGAGAAGCTTCTGTTTATTTTAAAAAAGATGTTTTCATCAATTTTAAGATGCTTAGTAGCGCATAGTAACAGTTTTGCACCCTAAGTAAAATACTCTCTCAGCCTTACTTTTTTAAAAGTGAAATTTATTCAAGCTAAAAATAATTTTGGAAAATGAAAAGTAATTTTCAGCAAGGTTCCATCTCCTTTCACACTTATAAATATGGACCAATCAAGTTCAAAGTAGAGGCCAGAGGCAAATGTTATGGGACTCTCAGTCAACAGTAAGTGATACAATGATAGTATTTTCTTATAAAAATTGGAGTTAACTAGAAAGTCAAATGTTTCTTCTTATCACTATTTCAGATTTAGAAGCAGAAATAAACTGTGGGTTCAGCTTTTCTCTAATAATTGCTGTTTTTCCCAACTGGGTGTGATTTTCCCTGAAGACCACGGAGCAGGAGGGCTCACCAGGAAGCAATCCTTCACCCAGAATCTAAGATTCTCCATCTGTGATGAGGCACATATAGGGACCTGCAGAGGCGGTGAGGCTGAGCCTGACCTGGAGATGCTGTGCTTCCAGTTCTCTGAACAACTCATGTTACCCTTGAACATGCTCTTGAAAGGAGAAAGCTTGTTATGGACTGATGTGATCCAAAATTGAGACGGAGAAATGACTGGATAGAGAAAGATGAAAAACAAATCTCTAATACTAAAGGGAATTTGTCCCAGGCATGCCCAGATTGAGTCTGATGACTGTTCTGTGTTTTTTTGTATATGATGTGGCCAGAAAGAGATGCAAGAGAGAGACACAAGAAAGGCTCACAGAGTTGAAGTTTATACTTCTCTGGGGGCACAGAACCATGTAGGGCCCAGTGGGGGATCAGGGTCCCTGGTCACATCAGCAGGCTGAGGGGCAGGAGAAAAGAAAACCTGGCCAAGCCCTTATTGGACTTTCTGCAGATCAGGCAGGGTAGGTGAACAGCCTGGGACTGACTCATTTGCATAATTGTATTGGTTCCTAAACTTGAAGGATCATCTCTATCTAGTTCCCTGGTACCCGGCTCTGGGATAATTAAGACGGAGGAATATTGTCTCCTGGGGTACAAAGGCCAGGTAGAGGAGGTGGGGCCCAGTCAGTTAGTTCATTTACATATTAAAGACGTCGCTCATGGCCAGGCCCTTTACTTGGAGGGATTGGTTGGCCCTAGGAAGGACAGTTTCCCAAGCCAAAAGGGTGGCTGGGATACCAAAGCACCACAACACAGAAAAACTGAAACTATCCAGAGACTTATTTCTTTCTTGGTCATGGGTAAGGTGACTAGATTTTAAAATCTGTAAGGCGGGACAACATGGCGGGGGGTGCAGAGCGAGGGCTGAGCGGGAGCGCAGGCAGGCAGGGCCTGACAACAATGCAAACTTTGATAAGCAGTTCTCAAAAATCACTTCTCAGCAATTATTTATTACAGTTTAACATTATAAAGTTAACAAAAATAATATAAAACTCATATTCTGGCAAAATAGCCATATGGCGGCCGAAAACCATATATTCCCTTCTTGTTCTCCAGCCCGTTCGTGCGTTCTTTCCAAAAATCGGGACTTTTTAAAAATGCCGTGGAATGCGGGACAAATTCTTGAAAAGCGGGACTGTTACACCAGAATTGGGACGTCTGATCACCCTAGTCATGGGGGGTATTTTTATGTCTATTTTGAAATAGTTTTGAGAAATACTGTGTAAGATACAGAACACAGTAAGCTCTGTTTTGTTGTGCAGAACATCTCCCTGTTGGGTACTGACTTATGGAGGTATTAGTGAAAAAGACCAGCAGGCCGAGTGCAGACACAGGCTGTGGAGAGGAGACCGCTCAAGGGAATGTTCACAGTAATTCAGACACAGGTGGGTACCTCAGAGGTAGGATTTCCAAGCAAGAGTTCATTGAATCCTTGTTGAAGTGCTAAACTCCCTAAGCTTTGAGAAAGAGGTACAGCTGGCCACCTGCTGCTTAGTCCTGGGCTTGGTGGGGCAGCCTGCCCCTGACTGGGATGCCCTCTGGCCTCTGTCAGAGAGGTCCTCAGGGCCCAGGAGGCCTGGAGGAAAGTGCACCGAGTTAGCACAGAAATCAACTGTCCAGCTGTTCTTGGATTAAGTGATCCATATTTATAGTAAAGATTTGTCAACACCCGCTGGCAGCTCTGCCTAGTATCATGAGTCACAATTATGTTTTGTGACAATAATAAATGTATAACGTTTGGGTGGGAGATTGTTTGTAATGAGAGGATTTTTTCATTCTAATTATCCTATGATTGTGTTCCTGAGTGGCATTGGTGAAGTCTTATCATTGGCGTGAATAGCATCAATTCAATCCTTTCAGCTGTGCCAGGGATGGAATGACCTAGGCACAGTTCTGTGGCAGCCAGAGCTGCAGAGAGCACTGCCCTAAGTGGGGGGGAGACACAGTAAATAAGAAGCCACTCTGACTCAAACACCAACTCCCTCATGTCAATCACCCTGGAAAACACGCATTTTGAATCAGTCTATAGGGCATGAATAGATTTAATATGATTAATGAGAAGTCATTGAGCTGAAAAAAAGTTAAAATCAAATTTCAAGTGAAAAATGCATTATTCTCTATTTTCTTACATTCCTCTAGAATATTCATGGCAATATACAAAGATGTGGAAACCACTGCACCTGGTAATATTAACAGATAATCCATCAAATTATTAGGATGCGTCCATGGAACACTTCTACTTATAGGTAGACTTCAGTCAACACCATGAAGGTACACAGTGGGAAGTGGGAGGATATTCGTATCCAGATGCTTCCTGTAACAGAAGTAGGATAGCTCTGGGTTATGGCGTTCTTACCACATCAGGCATCCGGTAAATGCATCATCTTACTTAATCCTCTTTCAACACAGAGGTGCGAACAGCCAGCACACTCAATTTACCAATGAGGAAGGGACAGTTAGAGAACACACCAGGCCACCCAGGTGCAAAGCTCACACTTAACTCAGAGGCCTGACCCACAGATACAAGTTCTTTGCCCAGTGAAGGATTTTGATGCCAGTGCTGCAACAGAGATGCATACGTTCCCTCTTGGCCAAATCAACCAGTGCCTTTCATCGCCCAAAGTATACCCTCTCCAGATAAATGGTGCAGAGCAGGAGACAAGGCTGCTCTGAAAGCAGAGTGAGGGTGGCAGTGTGCGGGTGGAGACACACCATCTCTAGCGAAACAGAGAAGGTATCTCTGGAGATTGGGTGTAATCGCTTCCAATGTAGTATGAACGGACATGGAGAAGGACGGGCAAGCAGATTTCATTCTGGGGAGGATGATGGGAAGGTATCACACCTTGGAGAGCACAGGGGAGAATGTCTTTGGTTCCACTGCACATATCCAGGAGCACAGGCACTATGCAAGCTCATGGCCCCGTGCTCCAGAGCAGAGTCAGCGAAGTGGTCCACTCTCTAGAACTGTGTGCATCGCAGAGCTTCTGAAACTGAGTTACTGAGGAATCAGGCTTCCATTAGCAACCCTAATATACATACATTCTGCTTTTATTTATTACAGTAAATATTTTTCTTTGGAACACAATGTTGGCATATTCTGGGCCTACCCAAGAAGAAATTCCTTCACTTATTATAAGATGTATCTCCATTAGGTAATTTCTGAAGAACTTATTGAGAATCTTCTATGTGTCAGATACTTTAATATACTAGTGTAAGATACAAAAATGAATAAATCAGTCACTATTTTAAACAATCCAAAATGTAGTGGAGTGGGAAATACATAGGAAGAACCATGTGTGGGACACTGAATTCAAATGTGTAAGTAGGAAAAAAATAAAAGAATAAGATTCCATGGGCCCATGTAAAAGGTCAGAAAATCAAGCCCTGGGAAAAAAGTTTGGAAAACGAAAACACAGAGAAGCCAAAGCATCACAAGAGCAGTGACAGAGCTGAGTGAATGTACAGTTACACTGGG
>NW_003852440.1:12353027-12361162 GCF_000181295.1 Otolemur garnettii | reverse complement strand
CATCACAGGAGCAGTGACAGAGCTGAGTGAATGTACAGTTCCATCGGGGCATCACAGGAGTAGTGACAGACGTGGGTGAGTATACAGTTATATCAGGACATTTGGTATTGGGAGAGTTTCAGTCCGTTGAAAACTTATGTGTGCATTTGTAGAGGTGAGAGAAATCATCCTTTCAGGGAACCCCATTTACCTGGAAGCTCGGGGGGACTATCATGAAATAGGCTGCAGGTGGAACCAGTAGCTCAGTGGGTAGGTCGTCAGCCACATACACCAAGGCCTGCGGGTTTGATCCCAGCCAGGGCTTGCTAAAACCAAACCAACAACAACTGCAACAAAAAATTTTCTAGGCATTATGGCGGGCATCTGTAGTCTCATGCACTTGGGAGGCTGAACCAAGAGAATCATTTAAGCCCAAGAGTTTGAGGTTACTGTGAGCTATGACACTATGGCACTCTACCCAGGGTGACAAAGCAAGACTCTGTCTCAAAAAAATAACAATTAAAAAAAATAAGAGGAGTAAAGAAAGAAATGGGCTGCAGAGGTGTTTAGAGGCCTGGTGACAATGACCTGCATTAGCTGTTGGAACAAGAGAAAAGAGCCTAATCAGAGCAGGGAGTGGGGTTAGCAGACAACTCACAGATGTTAAAATGCATAAACTGAACCAATGTTATGAAGCCAACATGTTCTTGGCTCAAGATGTGCACATCAAACTTAATCTCAAAATTAAGAAGGAGGAAGGTTGAATTTTCTCAGCAACCAAGGGAAATTTTAGAATCAGCTCATTTAATGGCATTTAATGTCAAATTTCAGGACTGGCTAAAATGACACAAAAGGGTGAGCAAATGGGAAAATGACATTACTAGGCAAACTAAATGTAATAAATTTAAAATAACAAAAAGATAAATAAAATTTTTCAATACAGAGGTTTTCTTCAGAGAAAGATATTACACTATAGAAAATATATATTTGATGTAGTATTCAGAGTGAAATTAGCTCCATCCAGTATGGTAAGAATTATATGGTGATTGATACACATACATAGAACCTCTCTATAAGTTGGCACCCAAGGGACTGTAACAAACTGGCCAACATACAGAAGTGGTCACTCTAGGAACCAGGCCTGCTGTGCCTATGTACACAGGAGCTGCTTGACAGTCTATGAAGATTAGATCAATCTAAGGAGGTGGTCCTTGTGGGGGGTGGTCAGCTATGGAGGTATTACTGCATATATACATGCAGTAATATGTGTGTGTGTGTGTAAAATCATTCATAAATATAGAATGATTCTTACCCCTAACAAAGAAATGTTTTTTCAGAGAATACTAGATTGCCTTGTTTTTTTTTCCCCCCAACAAAGATATCAGAGGTCTGATAAGCATTTCAAATCTTTACATCTCCTGTAAGCCAGACAACATTGCCCCCAAACACTAGCAATCACCCATTTACATTAATAAGAAGATGATATTTATTTTTTGTCCCAACTTGTAAGAATCATAATTTCCAGGGAAATAACCCTTCTCATACAGAAGCTTAAATAGGCACATTTTGACAATCACGGTGATTTTTTTCTTTAAAAATACATTTGAAAAAATTACGTCTTTAACTTATTTGAGTGTACTAACAAAAAGGTTTTCTTTATAACATTTGAAATTATAAAAATTGGGAGCAGTCTAAATTCAGCAACATGGAGATGGATTAGACAATTGTGTGACACGTCCTTCTGGAAGGGCTGCTGTGCACCTGTCAGAACGTAGTGGGTGAGAGGATTTAGTGTCAAAGTGCCCATACCCGTACATTGTCCAGGGGGAAGAGCAGTGTCCAAAGCCGTGTATGCAATGTAATTTCATTATGTAGAATCCTGTGTAGCTGTTAATACTCACTTCCTCTGGGTGTTTTATATCAGGAGATTTTAAAGTTTGTCTGATTTCCTGCATATTACAGATGTAAAAATAGGGGTAGGAAATATTAGGCACACATTTATTTTTGCGTGTATTTATTGAAGTCAAAGAGCACATTACCCAGAAATTTCACTTGGCAATATTTGCACACCTTTTGTGTCATTTTAGCATAAAATTACTTTATGAAAAACAATGACAGTGAACAGTTAGCTAGATCTCATTGCTATGCTTTTTTACAACTAAAAAGAATCATGAGTTTTTTCACTGCTGCATCTTCCCAAAAATTTGAATTACATTAAGAATGTCTTACAGAAACTTCTGTCTCACTGCAGTAATTTAATTTCATGCCTTACAAAGAGATAGGAGAGGTAAGCTTCCCTGCCAACAAGCTACCGCCAGGGAAGAAGTCAGTGATTAGCTGGTGCTGTTTAAATAATATCATCTTTAGAAATCTCCCTCTTTCAAATCCAATGTTCAATTTACTACCAATAAACTGTGCTAGAGGCATGAACAATTATTATTAATTTTGAAATTCCCCCAAGAGATGGAAGACCCCTCTCTTCTCATTTACTCTAATGTGTCCATGGGGGATTCAGGATGAGACGCCTGGCACGATGATCACCACAGACAGCTCCTCTCATGGAAAAACATTACAAGAAAAGCAAGAAAGAACAGAAGAAATTTGACCAAGAGTTTTTTTGCCTTTATGGCGGAATATCTGTATTACTTTAGAAAATTATTATGCACCAGTATTCACGAAATAATAATGTAACCTAAAGGATGATTAATTGGAGCTAGATTATTATTTTTAATAATAGCCTGAAATCTTAGAAATCATATAAATTCTTTAATAAATAACACAAGTTCACTTTTAAATTGGAACTAAATGAACAGCAAGCATGTGCATATATAGTAGCAGCACAAAATGGAAATCAAGCATCAGTGGAAATGGGGTAGGCAATGGGTAAATTCACACTGGCAGGCTGTCTCGGGGATGGGCACAATTATAACCTTGACTCAAACTACTGAAGTAATGCACATAGCCAAAATATTTGCATTCCTGTAACATTCTGAATTCTTTTACAAAAACTAAATAAAAAATTCAGAAGAAAAAAAGTACAGGCAACAAAAACAAGAAGAGACAAACAGGATTACATTAAACTGAAAAGCTTATGTCAGCAAAGGAAGCAATCAAAAAACTGAAGAGCAGCCTACAAAACAAAGGATAATACTTACAAATCATAACTTTGGTAAGGGTGAATACCAAAAATGTATCTGCAGCCCCAAACAACTCAATTATTGCTTAATTTCATGCAATAGCAATAAATTCAGTAATACAATTCAAAAATTTGCAAAGTGGCTGGGTGCTGTGGCTCATGCTTATAATTCCAGCACTTTGAGAGGTCAAGACAGGAGATTTGCTTGAGGCCAGGAGTTTGAGATCAACCTGGAAAACATAGGAAGACCCTGCCTCTACAAAAAGTAAAAAAATTGCCAAGTGTGGTGATGTACACCAGTTGTCCTAGCTACTTGGAAGGCGGAGGAGGATTAATTTAGTGTAGGAATTCTCAATTACAGTGAGGTATAATCAGGCTATTACATTGCAACCTGGGGTGCTGGGTGACAGAGCAAGATCTTGTCTCTAAAACCATCAATCAATCAATCAATAAACAAATAAATGAACTACCATATAATCCAGCAATCTCACTTATTGGGTATATGTTTATATGTTCAAATATTCAAATGTCAAAGGAAATGTAATCATTGTGTTGAAGTATCTGCATTCCAAAATTCAGTGCAGTATTATTCATCATAACCAAGATCAGAAACAACCTAAGTGTCCATCATAGAGGAATGAAGATATTGTAGTTTATACATGTATACATAATGGGATACAATTTGGTCTTTAAAAAGAAGACAATTCTGACATCTGTGACAGCATGGAAGCCCCGGAGGATGTTATCTGAAGTGAAATAAGCCAGACACAGAAAGACGGATACCGAATGATCTCACTCATGTGTGAATCTAAAGAGGCTGAACTCAGAGGATGTGGACAGCAGAGTGGGGCCCTCAGGTGGGGAGGTGCTGGTTGAAGGATGTAAACTTGCAGTTAGGAGGAGTGAGTTTAAGAGCTCTACTGTACAACATGGTGGTTTATAGGTAAAAATGGAACCCATTATTAAAAACAGCTTACAGAGGCGATTTTAAGCATTCTCACCACAAAAATGATAAAACTGTGAGATAATATATATGTTAATTAGCTTTATTGTTCCATGTATATATGTTTTGAAAGATAATTTTCTACACGACACATACAATTTTTATCAATTAGCAAAATTAGATTTTTAAAAATTGAACAATTATATGATTAATTAATAATAATGAGTCCAAATTAAAAAAAAGAAAAAAACAGAGAGAGAGAAAGAAGACCAGGAGTGGTGGCTCGGCCTGTAATCCTAGCACTATACACATGAGAGAAATATATTTACAAATGCTTTATTCTATTCTTTAATAAAAAATGCATTAGTATTCTTAAAAAAAAAAAAAAAAAAACTCCTAGCACTATACGAGGCCAAAGCAAGTGGATTGCTTGAGCCCAGGAGATCAAGACCAGCCTGAATGAGAGGCAGACCAAAAAATGGGAAACTAGCAGGGTTGTGGCAGGTGCTTGTGGTCCCAGCTACTTCCCAGCTACTCATGAAGCTGAAACAAGAGGATGACATGTACCCAAGAGTTTGAGGTTGCTGTGAGCTGTGATGACACCACTGCGCTCTACCCAGGGCCACAGAGTGAGGCTCTGTCTCAAATATAGATAGTAAACAGGAGCAAATAAAATAAAATCAGATAAAATAAAATAAAATAAGAGAGAAACGTTAATATAATAAAACAAATTTGAGGCGTTCTAATGGAAGATTAAAAGCATTTCACATAAAATGTCTCTAGATGGTGAAGCACAGTCAAAGGCAACATTGACAAGAAAGCATTACAATTTTCAGTATTGTTTTCCGGATCCTTTATGTTCCCCCTCCTTTCAAACTTTATTCTCTTTTCTCTCTTTCAGCCCCCCTTCCTTAGTCTCCGTCCGTAACAGAACCACAGCAGTCTCACCACCGGCTCCCGAGCCACCCCAATCCAGCTCGGGCCGGGCCAGCCGGCACCTCCCGTGCCCCAGGTCCCAGATCTTCTCATCTACCCAAAGCGATGTCGATGGCAATACCCTAAGTGCTGCCGCTCGGTTGGCAGCTCTAGTGTTCGCCTCTCTACTTTTTGTTACCATCAGTATTCAAATATTTTGCTGTTTCTCCCATCATGACAACAAGAACAACTTCGCACGTGACCCACACCGGCCTTCGGCGTCCCTGGCCTTGCCTGACCTCCTCGTACATCCACGCTTCATACCGTCTCCTTGCACCCAAACCCACTCCTCTGTGTCCCTCAGCCCCACTAAAATCAGTGGTTCACACGCACCATCTCGCGACACTACTCCACCCGCTGAAGTCAGCAGGAAGAAACTCTCAGTCTTCACGTGACTTGGTGACAGCAGTTGGCCCTGATGATTCTCTCTCTCTTTCTCTCTCTCTCTTTTTTTCTAGAAACCCTTTATTCACCGGCTTCCAGAACACCACATTCTCCTGGCCTCTCTTCGGCCTCTTTCTCTTATTTCCCCACATGTCCCAGCTCTAAGGGTCAGCCCTTAGAACTCCTTTCTTCTCACTTAGGAAACTGATGGACTGCCACCCTTAAAGTAGCAATTCCTCTGAGAGGTTTATTGACAGGTGAGACCATTCCCCTGCAGTATAAACCCACCGCACACCATCCCTCCCTGCCCCCTAGAAGTCAGACCTGTCAGCCTGAACACATCATCAAATCTCCTCCACCCCTAATCTTCCTCAGTTTATATAAACTAACACTGAAAAACACAATGAGACCTCTGACTCCTTTATGTATTTATTTTTCTCCCACGTATAGTCATCTCATTGTCTTAGTCCCACCACTAAATGCCAGCCTGGAGGTGGTCACCTTCTATGACTTCTGTTTCAATGGACCTGGACAGCTCTTGTCTGATCCTGGCAGTTGCCCTTTACCTGGGCTCTCACACCTGCCCTTTCTTCTCCACTGTGACTTCTTAGCAGAGCAGCAATGAGCCTTTCAAAATACATGCAAATCATAGCAACCCCTGAAAATAATCTCATGGCCTCCTGCCTCACCCAGCAGAAGAGGCCACTCGGCTACAACAGACCGGAGGGCCTCTGGGGAGCTGGCCCATGGCTGTGACTGGACCTCTTGCTCTCTCCACCTGCTCAGCTCATCTCAGAGATGTCAGACTCTGGGCTCTTCTGCAAGTACCTGCCCTGCATCCACCTTGGGACCTGTGTCCTTGCTGCTCCTCTTCCAGGAATGGTGCTCTTCTGCGGTCCATAGGACACACAGGCTCTTGCTAAAGATTCACCTTCTTAAATAAGTGTTTCCAACAAGCTTCACTGCAACTCTTCCCGACTTGTCTGTTTCATCTTCCTTGTCACCTTTAAATATCCCTAATTTATCATTCAGCTTGGTTACTGTCTGATCCTGCACAATTATGTAAATCTGATGAAAGCAGAAGTTTTGAATCCGTGCTCAGACAGTATGTGACACCTGGCACGTGCTCAGTATGTATTTGATGAATGAATTAAGAACGTGGGTTTTGAAAGTCCTTCCCAAACTATTTATGCTCTTGTGTTTAAATATTATGTGTAATGTGTGCCCAGGACTAGCTGCTTGGGAAGCTGAGACACTGTGGGTCTGGATTTGTGCCTAGGTTCTAGCCCTGGGCCTTGGCTTCTTCTTTGTACAACAGGAGTATCACAGGACCCACCTCATAGGGCTGTCAGGAAAATCAGGTGAGTAACTCCCGGTAGAAACATCTGCAGGACTGCACAAACACCACACACGCTGGGTCACTGTTATAAATCCCATTATCTTTTCATTTTTTCTGCCAAGGTTATATGAAGGGTTCATGTATGACAGAAGGTTTTTTAGTTTTTTGTTTTCATTTTTCCTGGGAGACGTCATTGAACATCAGGTCTCAACAGACACTGAGGCTGTTAACTCTCACGCTCTCTTGCCATGAGCAAGTCTTGCCTCCTGGTTTCTGAAGCCCAGCAGAGCCCTGGCAGCTCTCTAGCGATTTGGAAGGACAGGGAGGGGGAGCCTCTCTGCATTGGAAAATTTAGATGTAAGCGGCTAGTAGGAATGTGCCTGGATGAGAAGCCATTTGTTTAGAGTTCCTCTTGCCAGGAGCAGTTAAAGTAGAAATTACCTCTGGGTTTAAACAAATAATGTTCAGTGGAAAAGAGAATTTGAGGAAACATATTGTGTTGTAAGAATTAAATAAGGCTGCCAAGCTTTTGGCCTCTGCTCATATGTTGCGCTTAGCTTCTCTCTCCCTCTCTTGAATCCCTTTTCTTAATTTTCTAAATATTATATATCTGTGGGGCTATTTCTACCTTTTATTCTTATAAAAATTATTAGTTTTAAATTTCTTAATACAAAATAATTATAAACTTTTGCATTAAGGTGTCATCTGATTAACAGCCTCTGATAACTTCATCTACTTTTCAGCATAGTGCCCGAGAGCACAAAAGGAGACAAAATTATATAGCACAGTAAACAAAAGTTAGGCTCAGTTTGCCTGAAATTAACTGCACAATTATTATCAAGTTACTTACCTTTCCCTTATCTGCGAATGGAGGTAAAGTTCTATATCTTAGTTGGTGTGAAGAGGGAAGAGAGAATGTACGTAAAGCAATTCATATAATGCTCAATAAAACACAAGAACGTGTAAGTCACAGTAGACCTACCTATGAACATATACAAACCATCTACTTAAAATGATGCCTCAATGTGAGGTAGGTGAAGTCAGATTAGCTACAACAATCCCTCACTTCCAAAAGGAAAGGAAAGGAAAGAGCACAGCCTGTGCTTCCTCTGATGTCCACCTGCCTGCCTATAGAGAATGGGTTTCTTTAAAAGCCAGATGACCAGACAGCTTAATTATTTATTATGCTTATTTATGCTTAAATATTTTCAAGTGTGTATATAGGTCATATTTTTGCTGGTTATAAAATAGTATGGGCTTCCAGTTAAAAATGGAAAAAGGCCTTTTTAGGGTGGCTCCTGTGGCTCAAAGGAGTAGAGTAACGGCCGCATATGCTGGAGGTGGTGGGTTCAAACACAGCCCTGGCCAAAAACTGAAAA
>NW_003852440.1:12338152-12345607 GCF_000181295.1 Otolemur garnettii | reverse complement strand
TGTTGTGGGGGAGGGGACTCCCGTCTGCTTGGTGGTGGATTTTGTACCTTTTGGTTGTAGTTTCAGGGTCGCAGCTCGCCTCAGGAAGGTTGAAGTGCGCTCTTCAATCTTCTCTCTTGTCTCTGCTCCAAACCATCAGCTACTTTGCTATAAAGTTGTTTTTTAAAGGAATAGTGTGTAGTCAGTATGTATTCTCATCCCCGAAGTATAAATATGTCCAAATATTAACACAAAATTTAAAAAACAGGAAGAAAACAAGAAGAAATAAAAGTAAAGAAAGCAACTGAAAAGGAAACTTTAAAAGGAGAAAAAACCCAGAATTTTCTCAGATTTTCATGGAGTAATATTTCATTTTTAGACTATAATGTAGTGATGTTTACCAAATCCACTAGTTAAGAAAATATGCTTCCCCATTAAATAAATAGCCTTGATAGGATATACTTGAAAGAAAAAATAATAATTAACATTTTATATACAACATAACAAAAGGACAATTCATAGTACCCAGCATGTATCTGCCAAAAGCTCTAATTTCAATGTATTTTAATGAAGAATTTGAGCACAGTAACTTTTCAATAATCATGAAAGCAGGTTTCCCCTCTCAAAACAAAGACTTAACATGGCAGTGTCATCTCTCTCTAAAACTATGACAGTCTAGAAATGTAGATTGTCAATTAACTTCTGATAAGGTGACAGCAGACCCTCTTGATCCTCAGAACATTTCCTGAAGGTCACATGAAATTTTACAGGCTAGAGAGCATATAGTATCCAAGAACATTCTGAAAACACTAAAGCCATGTTAGAGTACTGATGTCAATTACTGATATGCATTAAACATTAAAACTGCAAGAAAAACTGCAACAGATTGGAGTGTTACTGAAAAAACTGGTCACAGGAACTGAATAGATGTAAATAGCACAATATTTGTTATCAGAAGGCAGTATGCTAGCAGGTGAATGGAAGCATTTTGAGAAGGCAGATAGCATTTTCATGTAGCAAAATCACTCTCTTTGGAACAAAGTTCTGTGCGTGCTGAAACACAGATACTGTCATGTATTCTCTACCAAAATTAACATAGAGACAAAACCTATTATCACCTCAACATTTTTTGCTCATGCCCCTACCCTGCCTCCCAGGCATAACTGGTTTGTTTTTCAGCTCTATAGTTTGACCTCCCCCCATACCTCATAAGTTGAACTATAGTCTGAGTTTGACAAAATTTTTTTCTGACACTCCACGTCATGGGGAACAGCAACAGCCATGGTCCTTCCCTCTTCCCTGTGTGCCTGTCATTCCTTTTCCTGCCTTCCCTCCGTGCTGAGACCTGGAGTTTGGTAGGAGTGGTGACAGTGTTCATCCTTGACTTGTTTGCATTCTGAGAGGAAAGCATCTTGGCCTTTGGCCACTAAATACCACGTTAGTTATTAGTTTTTGGCAGCTGCCCTTTCTCAGTTTGACGTTCCCTTTATTTGTAGTTTTCTGAGAGTTTTATTTACCATGACCTGACGGTGATGTTTGTGGTGTTCTATCTCCATCCATTTGGATGGCCCTGTGTGTTTCTTTAGTTTGTTCATCTGAACAATTACACCAATGGGCGTTCTTTTTCTTTTTTTCAAAATAACCCAAAATTTACTTACAATAAATTCTGTATAATGATGGCCACATTAGCTCTTTCTAATCTTAGAGAACTGTTAGAGACAGTTTCAGCACCCTTAGGCATGTGCATCTGTGCACAAAGCCATGTGTTTCCGTAGGCTGCGCTCAACATCACTAGAAACGTGGCAGCTGTAGGGAGAATGTCCTGTCCTGTCCTCTCCTGTGCCAGACGGAGCCACATGGCTCTCGAGTATTTGCACCAGGCAAGGATTGGTGTGAGTTCCTGCTCTCCTACATTCTTTCCAATACTTGGTATTTTAGGAGCCTCCAGTTTCCCCTGATTGAGGGTAGGAGATAATGTGTCTTTGTTTTAGTTATATTTCTGAGTGCCTGGGTGGCTGTGTTGATTTTCATCTCTAATAATCACTCCCTGGCATCTTCCTTTCTGGGAGGTACTGTGGGGTCCCTCTCCCCATTCTGTCTGTGTGCTTTGTACTTTAGAGGTGGTTACACATTCTCTGCAGCAATCCCTGGGTCTTCACACGCACTGAACATGCTCCAGCTTGTGACTGGCCTTTGTCCTTATGCAATTCCTTATTGTACGGACTTTGAAAGTTTTTAACAAAATTAATAATTCCTTTTATGGTTTTTTCATTTAATGATTTGCTATTAAAGCAACTTATAGCTTGTGCTTTTTGTATTTTTAATTTTTATTGATACATGTATATCATAGTTGTACATGTTTTGGGCACATGTGATATTTGATACATGTGTATAGTATATAATTAAATAAGTCAGGGTAATTGGGATATTCTCACCTCAAACATCTGTCTTTTCTTTGTATTTAGAACATTACAATTCTTTTCCTCTAGTTAATTTGAAAGTTTAACCCATCTTACATTTCTGGCACAAACTGGATTATGTCACAGTGCATTATTCCTGATTCCTACAGGTGATCTGTTATTATGTCACTAAGAATTTTTTCATTAGGAATATTTGTGTCTCAGTTTATTTTATTTTAATATTTTAAAAGAAGGAAAATATATACTCATGAAATATCTGGAAGATTAGACAGAAAATGTAAATCACAATCAAACTAATTGGAGATTAACAAAAAATTTAATATGATGTGCTGATAGTCCTCAGTATTCATAGATTCTTTACTTGGAAATTTGCCTATTAGTAAAAATTTAGTTTTACCACAAGATCAATATTTAAAGGCATGCAAAAAGTAGTGGAAACTTCCAGTCTGTTGACACAGACACATGGAGCACATGGAGGTTAAGGAAGGTGACAGGAAGGGTCTTGTTCCGGCTCTGGTAGTGTAAACAAGCATTCCTGTAGAGAACTATTTAGCACTGTACTTTGTTGTGTTTGTGCCCCTTTTATTGGTAGTTTCACTATTTAAAGTTGACCTTAAACATCAAGCTCAGTGAAGTGCTGTGTAGTTTCCCTGAGCCATGGAAGGTTGTGATGTGCCTTAAGGACAAAAGACATGTATTAGAAAAGCTTTGCTTGGACTGTTGGGAGGGAACTCTGCGTTAATATTTATAATGAATATGAAGACCATCGGATAGTATCCACATACATTATACAAAAAGTAGAGACATACGTAGCTGGATACTTTCCGAGCAGCTCTCATATATACTGTATATTAAGTGTATTAAAACAGAAACACAGGCAAAGTGTGGTCATGCAGTGATCATGTCACAAAACTGTGTGACCAGAGGCTTGGAGAAACCTAATTCTCTATTTCATTTTGAAGCAACAATTCTGTATTCAGTTGCAGTGCGTGGAGACTTTATGGAATAGTGATTTTATAGAAAGCAGCTACCCTTTATTACAAGGATCAATTGTATTTTAAAGTTTTATCATAGAAACTTTTCCATATAATAAAATACCTTTTTTCAAAACAAGAGTTTTGTGTTCAAAATACATTTGCTTGTAAAATGACGTTATTTCTGTACTGACATACACATTTTTTTTTTCATGTGTTCAGAGTGAATGATCAATTTCAAGACAATTAACATAAAGGTCAATTTTTTTTTTCCCAATATTGACGATTTGGAATTGTAAGCAAAGATTAGGGCAGCTCTATGTTCAGTGCACTGACTTCAATATTGGGAATTTCCTTTTGATTCTTATGATCCTACTGTAGCTGTAAGATCCTACAAACATACACACACACATACACAGCTGGAGATTAAAAAAAAAAAAAGAAAAACTTTTACTGGCAAGAGTTCTGGTGAGCCTCAGTAGAAAGCCTTACACACCCTTTCTGCTCAAGTCCCTAACAAGACCCTCAGGATGGATGTTCCTTACAGAGATTGACCAGACTCACAAGTTGTTATGCTCATGGTTACAATTTGTTGCAAGAAAATGAAACAGACTAGGACAGCACCTGTGGCTCAGTGGGTAGAGTGTCAGCCCCATATACCAAAGATGGCAAGTTGAACCCAGCCCTGGCCAAATGGCAACAAAAACCAACAAAGAAAAGGAAGCAGAGTAAAATGAGAAAAAAAAAAAAAAAAAAAAAGGAACCCGGGGATGGGGGATGAGGAGTAAGATAGTGGATAGGTACCAGCCTCCGACAGAAGTTCCCATCCAGAGGGAAGGATAAAGTCCAGAAAATACTCAACAAAGTTGAAGATTAGGAGCCCAGCCAAGAGAGAAGAGTGAAATCTGGAGGACACCTCTGCTGAGGCAAGTTGCGACTCCTAGAAAGCAATCTACAGGTACATAATACATCCCGAAGGAAGGATATCTGTCCCCTTCCCCAAGAAAGGTGTGTTTTTTCTCTTTGTTTGCTCCTGTGAGTTTCCTACAGGCAAGTGGTGAACTGAGGACTTATTGTCTCCCCCACAGGTGAGAGCTACAGAAAGAGGGGTCTACTCCCCTAGAGGGACCCTGCTGAGACTCCAAACACTTTCTAGCCAGCCAGAAAAATCAAACTAGTTTCTATATCATTTTGAATTCACAGTCCACCCTTCTCCCCCTTGCCTGCAGAGACAGTGAGAGGAGGCCAGGAATAGCGTCCTCCCTACCCCTGCAGGGCCAAGCACCCTGTCCCAGCCCTGCAGCTGGAAAATTGCTTGAGCTGCATATTCCCTGTGCAGCTGCTGCTAGGCCGCCTCCTCTGGGCACCCCAGAGGGGTATGCTGAAGACTGTTTGACTCGCACATCCCCCGCAGGCTGCTGCTGCATGGCCAACATCACCAGGCACCTGAGCAGGGTGCCCCCGAAGACTATTTGACCTGTGTGTGCCCATGCAGCTGCTATTGGTAGGACATTGAGGACTGTTCTACCTGTGTGTCCCCTGTGGCTACTGCTGCTTGGCCACCAACCCCTGGGCACATGAGCAGGGCAAACCAGGACTGTTTGACCCAAGTGTCCCCCATGTGGCTGCCGCAGCTTGGCTGCCATCCCTGGGCACCTGAGCCAGGCACGCTGAGGACTGTTCAACCCGTGCATCCCCCTAGGCTGCCACTGCTTGGCCACTGCCCCCTGGGCCCCCAAGTGGGGTGCTCCAGGACTGTTTGACCTGTGGCTGCCACCGCTTGGCTGTTGCCCCCAGGCAAATGAGTAGGACATGCCAAGGACTGTTTGATCCGCATCCCCCTCGCTGCTGCTGCTTGGCTGACACCCCGGCACCTGAGCAGGGTGCCCCAAGACTGATCAACCCATGTGTTCCTGGCACCCCAGGCCCGGCGGCCAAGAACTGCAAGAGGACAGTCAGTTGAGAGGGAATCGCACAAGCATGGCAGTACCCAGAGGATAAAGCAACAGCTGCAGCAGCTAGAACAATAAGGCTCACACTGCTGAGGCTTTTCTGGACAGACATGCCCAATCTCCCCTGGCAACCAGAGGAAGCTGGCATCTTCTCCAGTGGCAGCCACAAGCTGAGTGGTTTGAGGATGGTCTCCAAACAGTACAAATTAACCATGGGGCAGAATCAGTGGAAAAACTCTGGTAACCAGAATAATGAGCGTAGATCAAGTCCCCCAAAGAAGGATAGGGCAGAAGCAATTGAAGATCTGATCCACAAACAGATGACTGAGATGACAGAAATCGAGTTCAGAATCTGGATAGCAAATAAGATTAACAGATTGGAGGAAAGGAGGGAATTAGAATTTCAATAAATTATTCAAAAGATGTCTCAAGAATTTAAAAATTTCAAAGATAAAATGATCAAAGATTTTGAAACATTGAGGCAAGAGTTTGCAGCTCTCAAAGATCTGAAAAAATATGGTAGAATCCCTTAATAACATAATGGAAAAGGCAGAAGAAAGGATCTCTGACATTGAAGACAAAGCTTTTGAATGAACCCAAGAGGTCAAAGATGAAAAGAAATGGAGAGCAAAAATGACTCTTTTACTCTGAGAGCTCTGGGATAATTCAAAGAAAACTAATATCCTCCTTATAGGAATCCCTAAAGGTGACAAAGTTGCTTCACAAAACACGGAGGCTCTTCTTCAAGAAATTATGAAAGAGAACTTTCCAGACGTGTCAAGAAATTCTGAAATTCAGATAGCAGATAGTTTCAGAACCCCAGCATGACTCAATGTGAACAAGACATCCCCCAGGCACATCATACTTAACTTCACTAAAGTTAATATGAAAGTGAAAATTCTGAAAGCAGTCAGATGTAAAAAAAACATTACCTACAAGGGGAAGAGTATTAGGATGACTGCAGATTTCTCTGCTGAAACCTTTCAGGCTAGAAGAGGATGGTCATCAACTTTTAATCTCCTAAAGCAAAATAACTTTCAACCCAGGATCCTGTATCCAGCTAAACTGAGTTTCATCTATGATGGATAAATTAAATACTTTAATGACATTCACACGTTGAAAAAAATTGCCATAAATAAACCAGCTCTTTAGGAAATTCTCAAACCTATCCTCCATAATGACCAGTGCAATCCTCCACCAAAGTAAACTCACTCAGAAACTTTTGATCACATTCCAACTTCCACAATGGCAAAAGGTTTAAAAATGTCTACTGGACTTTCGAGCACCTTGATGCCCAAAATTTTATCAGGCTTATCAATAATTTCAATCAATGCGAATGGCTTAAATTGAACTCTAAAGAGGCACAGAGTGGCTGATTTGATATAGAAACTCAGACCAGACATCTACTGTATTCAGGAATCGCATCTTACTTTAAAAGATAAATGTAGACTCAGGGTGAAGGGATGGTCATCTATATTCCAGGCACATGGAAAACAGAAAAAAGCAGGTGTTGCAATTTTACTTGCAGATACAATTGGGTTTAAACCAACAAAAGTAAGCAAGGATAAAGATGGCCATTTTATATCTGTTAAGGGTAATACTCAATATGATGAAATCTCAATTATCAATATCTATGCACCCAACTAGAATGCACCTCAATTTATAAGAGATACTCTAACAGGCATGAGCAACTTGATCTCTCTCAGCTCCAGCACAGTCAGAAATTTTAACACTCCTTTGGCAGTGTTGGATAGATCCTCCAATAAGAAGCTTAGCAAAGAAATTTTAGATTTAAATTTAACTATTCAACTTTTGGACCTAACAGACGTCTACAGAACTTTTCATCCTAACAAAAATGAATACACATTTTTCTCATCAGTTCATGGAACATACTCCAAAATCATTCACATGTTATTCATAAGTCTAACCTCAGTAATTTAAAAGAATTGAAATTATTCCATGAATTTCTCAGAACATCGTGGAATAAATTTGAACTCAGTAACAACAGGAAGCTACAGCCTCATACAAAAACATGGAAGCTAAATAACCTTATGCTGAATGATAGATGGGTCAAAGATGAGATCAAGAAGGAAATTACCAAATTTTTAGAACAAAATGATAATGAAGACA